>NC_081534.1:27185268-27525268 GCF_030273125.1 Centropristis striata | reverse complement strand
TAGTAGCTCTAGTGATTGTGTGTGTGTGTGTGTGTGTGTAGGTTAAAAAAAATGTGTCCATCTATAAGGGAACTCCTAATCGCCAACACAAAAAGGGCTCTCTCTTGGTCTGCTGCCATCACATTTCACTCTGTGTATAATGTAATCCGTTTAATATCCCGGTCAGTCCTTTCAACCCCAGGAATGCTTAGACAGACGTTTTCACCATAATTGCCTCATAGATCAGGCTGGCTGCGTGGGGCCAGAGTATCCAGGTGCTGCACATCAGCTGATCACAGCTTCAGATAACACTGCCTCTCAAGGTGAGCGCATGTATCTGGTATCTGTGTCGCTGCATGTGTGTGTTTGTGTGTGTATGTGTGTATGTGGGTCCAGATAAAACAGCTGTAGCTGCTGCTGGATGCAGGCACTCTTATGTCCTCCTTGGTCACTTTATTTCCCTGAAAACTCTCTTTGTGTGATGAGGTACGGACTCTTTAACCCATGAACACTTGGACACATGAACACACCAAAAAAATACACTTTCACAGAGGTTATCTTTGAGGAGTTTAGAGCAGATTTAAGGGCTCTCCACGCAGAACTATATCTATAATAATAACTATATGCGAGTATCCACACTGATGAACGATAATGTCCGTACTTGTCCCTCGTCTTCTGCATTGTAGTGTCTCCTAAATACCATCAATTATCTTACATAAAGAAGGTAGTCAGACGAATACAAAGCACTTGATTTGGCTTTTATCCGTCATTATCCCTATAATGATAATAATGATAATAATAATAATAATAAGAAGATGATGTAGAATATAAATGACAAGAGTGAGAAAACCATTGAAAAGCAGCCGCTGTCGTGATGTCGTGAGAAAAAGGACAAAGAGAGAGATGCTGTTGATTTAAATAGGTAAGTTATTGAAAACTGTATTTATTATTATATAGAGTTGAATGTCAAAACAAACTACTTCAAATATAATCAAGGAGAGCAGACTAAATATTAACAACTATTACATAATATAATTCAACTTTACGGCCTTCTGATTGACCATAAAGTTGAGTGACCACCTCTCTAAAATAGTTTAGGTAAGATCTGAACATATAACCTTCATAATGGAGGATTTATTGCAGGCCTGTTGTATTAGACCTCATCAGTATGAGGAGTAACAGGTAAGGCCATGTTTCGTTTTAGCTCCTAATAAGTAATAAATTAACAGCATTTATAGTTTCACAGATTGTTTCCAAAGTATCTGTTTTTTTCCTTTTCAGTGAAAATCCCACCTCTTTTTGATTTCAACCATAAAAGCCAGCAAATTGAGGGATCAGAACCACGTCAGCTGCCCCACATATTGTTATTAAGAGACTAATTAGTGCTTAGCCCAAAAGGGTGATTCTCATGAACATGGTGCAGCTCATAGCAAAAATCCAAGAGCATTGAATACATATTTTCTTTGACCCTTTATAACATGTACAATCTAAAGTCACAAGTGATATGAATTTATAATCTATTTGAAAAAATGTAAGGTATTTTCTGACATTTTTAGAGACACTGAGAGCAAATTTCATTACCGTAACACATTTTCAAATAAATAAAAAAAACAACAAAAGTTTTTCGTTTTTGTTTTTTTCTTTGGCAAGCACTTAAATATGCTCAAGGGTAGCTGGTAGCACCAAAATGTATTTTATTTAAATATACACATATTTTAATGCAAACGATTCCATCATTACCGTAACATTTAACCATTTATTCTCATCAATTTTCGTTCAGATTTTGTTCTTTATACATTGTTAAAAACCATTATATTTTATAATATTCTGTTAAATTATACATTTTTAAACAAATATATATTTATTTTATAAAGTTTATTAAATATTAATTGTATACAAGTGTGGGAAAACCATGACATTTTATACCTGGATGCAATACGGTAATAAATTTGTGAATCAAAAATATGTTTAAAAATATAGAAAATATTATTTTAGCACAAAACAATGGATTGTGCCTCATTATGGCTATATTGTTCATTCATATACAAGAGAAATATATTTAGTTTAATAAAGTATGTCCTTATAATCTTCACAGACATAACTTAGACTGGCTTCATGAGAATCACACAAAATAGCCTGCTAACAACCCAAATCCAGAGCGAAACCTGAGACAAAAGAAGCTTACTTAACCTATAACTTATCAGAAATTGTTCAGTGCTACAACAAATCAACAAATTTAGCCAGCGGTTGTGTCTTGACATGGCATTTAAAGAACTGTGATCTGAAATTACATGAAAATGATTCATTTGATTTGTTTTGTATGGTTTGAATATCCAATTTGCTACAGCTGACCAGAGGCATTTCATTGTTTGTGCCGTCGAAACCCAGAAATTGGGGTTGATTGGTATTTACCTTCTGAAAGGTGAGGTGAGCTCCATTTTGTAAAAGTATTTACCTCATGAAAAAAAACAGGAATGGAGCTCTCGAAGGTGTCATAATCCAGGCATCATTACTCAGTCATCGGTCTCTCCCACAGGTCCAGACCACAGTGACATACAGTAACTGCTTTCTTCAAGCTTTTTAAACCTCAGCATTTCATTTTGCTCACTGGCACACTCTAAAATGAAATTATTTTCGTCCAGAGAGACATAACCCTGCTGGAACAGGGTTAGCTTGGGATTTTACAGGTTTGAAACTGTATAAATCAGGTCCCAGCTGTCCCGCTGCCAAGTTTTAAGAATGACCTTGGGCTAAGCATTCTGTATGTGGAGTGAAAAAAGCATTTAGCTGAATCTTTGCAGCTTACAGCCACAAATATAAAGCTGGGAGGAAGGGTGAGGTAAGGATAATTAAAAAGGATAAATAAAAAGCACTTCAGCAAATGTTGGAACATTTGCAGCCCTTACAATACACTCTATGTGACTGCACTGCATGGAGGAAATTACATAAAGTGGAAATATGGATGAGCGGAGAAGCAGCAAGGCAAAATTAATAATGTGGGCATGCATGAGTGATAGAACCATTGAAGAGAAGTATGGGCCAAAGGAGAAATAATGAAGAAAAAGTAAGAATGCATGTGTCTGTGAAAAGGGAAGGAAAATAATCCTTGATTAATTATACAGTAATGCTGAAGCAAAGCACTGACCAACCAGTGAACTCCTGCAGGGAGAATCACAAACACTTCTCTCTCTTCTTCTCTCATCCATTTGTGGGTTTTTTATCTTCTTCTCCCTCTCATTTTTGCTTTCTATGACCATTTTCACACATTCCCTTGACTCTGTCCTCACCTGTCTTCTCCTCTCCAAGTCCTTCCTCTTTATTTCCATCTTCGCCTTCCTCATACTTAATAAATGTCCATCTCCCTTCCTTCTCTTCTTTCATGTTCCTCTTGTCTGCTAGTCTTTCAGTGTTGAGAAGCTTGATTTGAAGTATTCGAAGCATCCTGAGCTAATACCCCCCAACTTTCGCACACATACATAGCAATGCATACTCACTATAACACACACACACAGCAGCAAGAACTAATTCCCCCCAAACCCATTGAGGATTCCCTTTAAAGACTTCATCTACAAAGCCTCATACTGGGGATGTTTCTCCATCGCAAACACAGCCTGATTGTATCGCCCTAGCAGCAACCTTGAGAAACTACCCGTTGAAACATCAAGGTAATGGAAGTGGTTGCTGCATTCTCAATGAAGCTCGACCCAAGTCCCTGGACACGATGAGTTGATCTGAGAGGATTCTGGTGGATATTAGCAAGGAGGAGAGGAACAAGATCCAGGAGCCCGATAGGTCAATCAGAGGATGGCGTGGAGTTAAGGATTGGCATTGTCAAGGACTTCCAACTGGCAACTGAAATCAATCTCTGTGGGTCCAAGCATGTCAGGTCGAAGGAAATTTAAATCGACAGCTCCACCGTGGCAGGGATCAGCAGAAACTTGCAGACTGGCTGGTTGCAGAGTTTTTGCTGGGAGAGCAGTATGAGGCGAACCACATCCTGCTGGGAGTTATTACAATACCTGCAACTGTACAGCTGGCTCTCAGCTCAAACTTGGTTTCATACCAGAAACTTTCTGCTGTGACCAGGCTTTAAAAGGAATCTTGTGATGGTTGTCATTTAGAAGGTAAAATACAGGGAAAAAAAGAAATTTATGGGATCGATTTTGTAAAATTTCGCCCTCTTTGGTATAAGAAGGCAATAAAAGCACGACTCTTCCTGGACCAACTCAGAGTTAACCATTCAGAGTAGTTGTCAATATGTGTAGGTGCACATAAAGAAAAAATTAAAGAAAATGGTGAGCCATATGAGGGAGAACGTCTCTTTCCTACAACTACTTCATACATTGATTGCATATTAATTACATATCAATTTACAGCATATCAATCCTTAGTGGGTATTTTTCCTCTTCCTATTTATTTACAATGTATTCATTCTTGATGGGTTATTTTCTGTTTGTGTATGAATGTGTTTGTTTGTTTGAAAGTCACAAAATTTATTTCTGAATATTGTAAATGCATTGTAAAATTTACATTTGGCTAAAAAAAATAAGTAAAGAAATAAATAAATAAACATGCAATTTGTCACTTTTTGCCATTAGGAGTCTCTAAATCAAAATAATAATAAAAGCCAGAGCAATGCTGTCATTGAACTCTGTTTCTCCAAGTTACAACTCTTCAGTGTTGATAGTTCAGGAGCCAAATAAAATACAGAGTCTGTAAAATGTAAAATCTGTATATCGATGCCGCTAATGTTTAATTAATTAAAATAAGACTACAGAATTCTCCAGGCTTGAAAATTGTTGGAAATATTTTGAATAATACTCAACAAAATAATAGAGGTGTAGTTGCTTTTACCTATTTTATTGCAGACATGTATGTTATTATAATATGGCCCATATTGCAATGTGCAAATTGGCTGCGTTTAAAATAAGATAGATTACAGATTTCATTTCTCATGACTCAGTCTCTTCTCAGAAAAAAAAAAAGGAAATGAATAAAAATCCACCCATAAAGCGTGAAATGTTGAAGTACAACTGGTCAGATTATAAAAAAGTTTCTGACTAGCATTAGTATTTTCACATTAGGAAGGTGTGAAAAAAACAGTAGCATTCAACCTAACATCTGAGAAGGAGTTAAAAAAAAACAACCTGGAAAATGTTTTTCCTACTGTATTTTTAAAAAGGGCAGTAGTGAATTAGTTCAGGCACACACAATGGCACATCAATAAAGTGTATGTAAGAGTTTCAGTCAATGCTGTTGGTCGAAGTATGATCTTAAGTGGCCATGTTGTCTGCAGCTTATTTAGATTCACAGAGCGACCTCAGGCCCCACCTCCAGACTTTCCACTACCTACACAATACTTGGCCAGGATTGTTTCTTTGACTTTGGCTAATACAATTCCAATATCTGAGGGCACTTAAAACCTGATTATGCTGCTCTGGCTTTCCACAACACCGCCTGACAGTCTGATGCTAAGTAAGTTAAGTGATTTGCTCCTGAATTAATATAGTCGTTGAATAATCTAATTAAAATGCGGTTACAACGACTGTCAGACTTTGTTGGACTTTCCTCGCTCCGCTCCCAGAGGACAGGAGGTTGTAAGCTGCCATGAGACCCAGAGGGAGAGGCAGGGGGATTAATCAAACACACACCTGCAATCCATCGGCCCATTTTTCATGCTTAGAGGCAGGCACGCAAATCCAAATGCACTTACTTCCAGTAACCATTATTGTTACGTTGAAGCTGAAAGGGCTCAAATACACCAGCACTTATATAAATCGCTGGGCTATTAACATAAACAAATACCTTTATTTTGTACTGTGTGGCTAAAAACACAAAGCACTGTTCTGACGTATGAAGCTCATAATAACTCTGTGTTCTTTGCACAACAGGCACAAATTTAGTAAAGTGATTTAATCTGTTACTAAGTCAAACTTATCTGCTTATTTGCCCTTTTCTAAAACTTTTTTATTTGAATTGTATTAACAGAAATGCACAATCACCCACATATACTTCTCGTTAGTTCAGGTTATTTTTAGGTGTTTGTATGAGATTCTAGGTGGCAAGCACGCCTCCATGCACTTTAGAAACACAGAGGAAACCGCAGCATACAGCCTCGTGTTCAACCACCGATTCAATTTGTAACTTTATTTCTTTAGTAACTTTATTTTAAAGCCTTTTTCTTAGTCCACTGCAGCACTTTAACACTGTAGAGGAAAGTCGTTGCATGTATTTGTGTTATAGTGTCGTATTTTTAGGTACATTAAGTTAATGACCTTTTTTGTACAATTAGGATGTCAAGTGTGTGTAACAATCGAGCCAGTTTTAAAATGGAAAAGCCCTAAAGCTTTAATTTTGGATAAGATAAATTCTGAACTGTGTCATATTTGGAGGTTGTTTTGTCACAATTGTGCAGTGGAAGCAACATGGAGGGTGATGTGGACTGCAAATGCACTGCACTTATGCAGCGCTTTTCTAGTCTAGTCTTGGCTCATTTACTCATTAACACACACACACTACCCTAAACGGTGCCACCTGCCACCACTACCTAAATCGGTTGGTTTGTTTGTGTTATTGTGTAACTTTGGTGAATCCGAACTAACCCTTTAAAACACCAAAGTCACACAATAACAAAAAACAATAAAGCAGCGGTAATATTAGTTTTTGTCTAAGGAGTCTGGTGGCTTTGAGGAGAGCATAGAATAGCTTCAGTGGAAACTTAAACAGGGCTGTCTAAAGGGAAGGGAAAGCAGTGAAAATATTCTAAATGCACAGTGATGGGATCCCTGCTGCATGTATTTGCTCTGCAAAGCATCCTTCTAGCCAATTCACAGAAGTTTGATGATAGACTGGATTAGAGATGGACCGATATATATCGGCCGGTATTTGCGTTTTTTACTTTTATCGGCATCGGCCAATAAGTGCGTGCGTTCACCAATCAATTAGCCCATTTCACTAATTAAACAGACAAGGCACGGTGCAACATCTGCCATTCTCTGGTGAGCTGCTGATGATACCGGAAAAAAGAAAAACACATCAAATATGTGGATCATCTGAGGCGCCACCACACCATACAACTGTTAATATGTTTTGTTTGTTTTGTTAATAAATGGGGTTTTTTTTAGACTTGTGTAACGTTTGTTATCATTGTGTCATTTTTATCATGTAAATGGAGGGAGAAAAGGCAATATCTGCTTCAAGAATCGGGCCAAAAAAATCGGCAGCACATATCTGGGATTGGTTAAGACTGATGTCAAAATAATCGGTATCGGCATAAAAAAACCTGTATCCGTCGACCACTAGACTGGACGACCTATTCCTGGAATACTCGACAGCGCCATTCAACTAAGTGACTCTTTCTCTATACAGCGATTTGACAGAACAGGGGACTTAGTCAGGGAACAGGAGGGTGCTTCATGGTGAATAATGCAAAAGTTGAAGGGACTGACAGGCTTGCATTTCGCTCATTGTACCAATTGTACCTTGTAAGATTTCATTTGACGAATAAAATGGTTTTGATTGATTGATCTCACAGCTGTTGCACTGTTCCTGTGCTGCTTTACCTGCTCTGTGTGTGTAAGGAATGGTGTTAAACATGAGCCACCACGCAATGTGACACACCGTGGTTAAAAGTATTCTATAGTGGAGCGATGCTGGGTGTTAACTTAACCAAGTTTTCTACCTAATCTGAACTGAGCTTTTTGGATGATGTCAGCGGTTGTCAATCTTCCTGCTTTGCTTTTCACCAGCACAGAGATCCATGAGGCATTTAAGGTGAGAGGGATTTCTTTCCACCAGTCAGTCAACTCAAGAGACTTTCTAGCAGGAAAAAAACAATGAGATTATTCTCCTCACAGACTGGGGGAAACTTTTGCCTCTACTTCTTAAACACATGCAAGGACACCCCTCAAGGTGAGGGACTGTCCGCGAGAGGAATTTCATTAAACCCAAAAAGCAATTACTATGTGAGTGTAGGTAGCATCATGTTTTCACCCCCTGCTACTGAGGTCAGACATCAACATTATGACCCGTCCTATTCATTAGTGTCCGTCAGGGGAGTTTGTATGGCAACACATACTACTTTCATTGTTGTTTAAAATGCATGGATGGAAAGTAAGATGGAGTAATTGGAAGATGCTGGGTTGCATATGTGAAGGATTGTGTTGAAAGAATTTTTTAAGTAGACCACGAAGGTATTGAAGCTCGTTCACATTAAGTCAGTATGTCACTGTGGCTCCCATTCATATTCAAAAACTACTGCAGCCGGGGAAAAAACGCATATATTTGTCTCAAAGTAGTTGTTACCTAAATTTAAAGCTTTAATGAATCTGCATCCTAATGAACAAGTGATGAAAACATTCACTAGTCACTTTGTTGACTAGAAATCTGAAATACTGTCTTGTTTTTTGATTACCTCAAATGCATTAACAACCGAGAACACATAGGAATAAACAGAGTTCAGACCTGAAAACGCAGAAGACAAACCTGGACTCATTATGAAGTGAGATGCCTCAAGATAATTTTTCTCAATAACTCGAGAAAGATCCTAACAGCACAGAAGTTTTCAAAATATTCGGCGACAATATGAAGGAGAAAACTTTCCAGCAAACTGAGCAGTGTCGTATTAAAGTTTGTTTTTTTTTAAACCGTCAACTGTACATCGAAGTATGCAACACTTTGCATGAAAGTTGTAGCACTTCAGATACCTGCAAAGGACCAATCTGTCTGTTATAACGATCTCGATATGATCCTCAACTCAAGGCCAATGTTGAGGCTGGTACATGTTGTTAACAAGCAGGACAATATAGAAGTATAGGGTTCTAGTTCATATTTTTGTGTTTTGCTTTTAAATCCTTAAATTTTGTTTGCATTTTGGCTGAAGCTTTTTGGGAATGTCACTCCAATAGAGATGTCTCTTACATCTCTCAGTGTAGGTCCCACAAAACACACAAAATTCAGAGGAAGAGCAACTCAAATTTGGGACTTAAATATATTTGCAATATTACATTTTAATCAAATTTATTTACATGCAATGAAACATTTTTTTATTTGATTGCAGTGTTGACAGTTTTGCTCTCAAATCAAGTTTTTGTTTGCAGCTGCTCTTAAACGTATTCAGTTTGGGTGCATAATAAAGACAAAAGCAAATCAATTGATAAGATTAAAAAATAAATGTCGGGTTGAGTTTAAAGTGTTATTTCGGCTACGCAGGCCTTCTCTGTATGATTAACTGTAAGAACTGTTTGACCAATGACTCGAATGACAGAATTATGCCTTTTTTAACATAAAACCAACTTTCTTGTTTGTATCATCAACACATCAACAAATGTAAACAAACATACCTACCATTTATTTATCAGTTGGTTGAAGACAAACATGCAGGGTTAAGAAAAACTTGCCCAGCACACAGTGATTATAAATGGAAAATATCAATACATTGCAATAGCCGCTGAGACTTGTGTCCTGTTTTCATTCGGATAAGTCGATGCAGGAAGATTCATTAAGCAATGTATGGCTGCAACTGTGGGCAGCATGCAACAAGGAAATCCAATGCAGTAATGTAGTTACTGTCTATACGGCTGGGTGATTGTATGTTTAGTGGAGAAAGCAAGAAGCTCTCCACAGTACAGATCAATAATCAAAAATCACATAGACACACTATAGAAATCTGTGTATCATTCGGTCATGTAAACCGACCAATTAAATATTAAAATCAAATTCATTCTTAGTGCCCGTTTTTCCATTTCGTATTTTTGATCTGAGCCTAATATTGAAATATGAAAAAACAAGCCCTTTTTTTGTTTTTTGTGTTATAATAAAAACAAATAACAAAATAACCAGTCAATTTTTCATTATTTGATTTTTGATTGCCAATTGAAAATGGAAAGAATGAATGACACACAGATTTATAGAGACGTTAGAAAGTTGCATTTTTTTTGTGCAGGCATCTGTAGCAGAAAAATGATCTTATTTCTTACTTTTTGAAAATGTACTTCTTCCTGTTATGGCAGAGGATTTTCTGCACCACTCTGACCTTTCTGGGGGTCTAAACCTCCACCCACAAGGTCAGCATCACCCTCACGTATCATTTGTGACAACTATGATGAAAGAGGTGCCCGGCTGAAATACCACTGATCTCTGTGAGGCTGCATTTTTAGGTTTGACTGTAACACAAAAAGACTGTTGTGTTTTTCTCTCCACTGTGTGAATTTGCCAAGAGCTGTTTTGAACTTGACCATCACACTGCTGAAAAAGTCTTTGATGGAAGGACGCGTGAGACGAGCTGCTGGCTCTGTCCAGGTATATTTAGCCTTCGTTTGAGCAAAACTAAAAAGCCAGCTCAAATGCAAACCACTGGAGGAGAATGTTCCCACTTTTGGGGATGAGTCCAACTGTCTTATGTGAAAGAAAAACTCTCACTCAACACAGAGACTCCAGCAGCTCTTGGCACTTCCAACAGCACAGACTCAAGGGAGCAAAGTGCCTTTTTATTTAGTGGTTTCCAATCCGGTGCCATAAAAACATGTCTGCAGGTTTTAACTCCTCACAGTAGGTGATTTGACAGATTTGATTTCTTTTCCACTTTAAAGGTAATAATGTGTAAAAAGAGCATCTACTGTTGGATTATAGAATATAAGACGTAGAAGTATCCGAGTGCAACACAGGAGAAAACAAATGGATGTGCCTCCACCACCATAATGGCCGTTAAGGTAATTTATTGCAATTTATTATTTGACTCGATGATGGCAGAGGATCTCAGCAAACAGGACCTCATGTTTATAGACGAGCAACACTGGGGCCAGGTGTTTCCAGTAGGCACAAATTAAGAATCCCAATTACTTGACATAAACTACTGTTTGACAGGGGGCATCACAATATATACACCTGTCGCAAAAAAAAATTAGGATCACTTAGAAATGTCTTCATTTTTTAAAGAAAAGCTCAATTTTTAAAAAATTAAAATAACATTAAATTGATCTAGAAATGTTAATATGGTAAATGACCATTTAAGCTGGAAATGGCTGATTTCTGATGGAATATCTATTATATATTGTCAGCAACCATCACTTCCGTGTTCCAGTGTCACATTGTGTTAATCCACATTTATAGTCTTGAAAGGCTCATTGATTATTGAAACACCTGAGCACCTGAGCTGAAAGTGTTTTGTGCTGAATTGAGAAACAATAAAATGATCCTTCCTCAGGCTGGTTGAGTATCTAGAGGTAAAGTTGGAGATTTGTACAGGTTAAAATTATTATTCCTACCTCTGTCAATGTGTTTACTATATTTTCTATTCATTTTGTGACTCATTTCATGAATAAAATGTTTGTTTTTATGGAAAACAACACAGACATTTTCTGGGTGACCCTAAACTTTTGAGCACTAATGTATATATAATGTTATTTCATTAGAAATTGTATGTTAACGCCATTTTAGAAAACTTGTAATAGTGTTATAATTATTTTACAGCCTTTGTCTTAACATTTTATTCTTTTGGCAATGGTTGGCCTTTGTATGAAACAACAGCAGATTCAGTGGACAGCGGCTGGCTAACCTGCCTTCACCAGACCAGCTGAAAGCGGAAATTTACTGAACCAAAGTTTCATCCTTTTCATGTCAGCTCCATGGGAAGAAATCAACCACGTTTGCATGTCGATTCATAGATTTTTTTTCTCCCCCACCCACCGTAGCAAGTCAGCGGGATGTGCCTGTAGTGAAACAGACAAGCTCAAAGTCAGTCCGGAGCCTCGATCAATCAATGCAGACAGGGAACAAGTTCAAAACACACATACAGCTGGATGTTTGTGTGATAAAACAGCTGGAGTTTTCTTGAGGTTTGCATCGGCGTCAGTGTAAATACATTTCATTAAATGTGAACATATCTGCTCCACGTGACGCATCTATATGGTTTGACCAATCTGAAAGCAGAAGATGAAGCACTTTCATCGTCAGTGTTTGGCTGCTGCTTTTGCAGGATGTTGACATTGTATTGATGAATCACAGTAACATATTCCCCACGCTGCTTTCATCAGCTTGCAGGACACTATCTACATTGTTTTTACCTGCATATGGCTGTTAGGCACTGCGCAAAAACCACGAAGGACAAGATTTATGGGGGTAAAATAAATGTGTGAAGTCTGCCCACATTTATGGTTGTTGTGGTGGCCTCTTGTGGTGGCAGTCCTATCAGTGTGTTTTGGGGCGTATGCTTTTACCGGCCGGATCTACTTTTGGTTTGATGCCGTTGTTTTGACTGGTGAGGCTGAGCTGGTGAGTTGAAATATATGTATGAAAACTGTGATTGCAGCTTGTGTTGAAGCCCTTGAGTATGTTCATTTATGCGGATTGTACAGTTCATTATATGTCTGAGTTATTAATGTTGTGCTTTTGTTTACATTTGTGTCGTTTCAGTTAATTACCTGGCGAACGGCACGGTTGCTAACTTTGTACAAAGAAGCGTAGCATGTACTGTTGAATGCTAATGTGCAATCGGCTGTCCAAGCTTGAGAGAGGCACTGTTTCACCAGTTAAGACCACCCTACGGTGGGAGTTATTAGATTAATTTAGTTGGTTTAATAAAACCGTACAATAAACTTAAACTAGAATAGCAGATAACAAAAAAATAGGATTATGAAAAGTGAGGTGGTTCCCTCTTTGCCAGTGGAAATTACACTTTTGAGAATATGATTCCTGTAAAAAAAACAAAATGCCAATGTCAGTCCAGTGTGTAATGTTTACTGTTTGTAATGAGTCCTTACTAATAGAGAAGCTGGCAGTGCATTAGACGCTGTATTTGTTGGTTAGTTAGATGCAAAAAGCTGGAAAACGACTGTAATAATGAACATTATTTCTCCTCAGAACAATGGCTACGTTGAGTAGAAATCCTCTTTGATGGTTGATTATAATTAATGCTTTGGTGGGGAGAACCTGACTAGCACTGTTCACTGGAAGTCCATTTTAATCTGCTGTTTGAGAACTATTAGCTCAGAACCAATTATTTGCATTGGTTTTTACTTACTTTGGCTCCATGGCCTTTTTCCCAAGGATCTGTTTCATCACAGTGAGTCTAGCCTCAGGCATTTCCTTTCTCCAGTCAAGTGTACTCGGGACTAAGCAAGCGTTTTATGCAATAGAATCTGAGCGGGGGAGAGGGGGAAGCTTTTTGCTGCTAAAAAAAGAGAAGAAACTTTTTTTTTTCTGTCAGATCATAATGCCTCAATACCTCCCACCCAATATGCTTCAGTGCCACTCATCCCTCTTTTGCAGAGCTGAGAACCAAAGTTAAATAAATCATGATATTTATGAGTATACTGCAGTATGTTTGTCACTCAGACAGTCGGGGGGGGAAACACACACCGATGCCAAAGCGAGTATGTCTTCTGCCAGTAGCAAAATAATCACATTAGTCTCTTTTCATCCCTCCTCCCACCACCTCCATCTCTGTCTTCTTCACCACAGTCATTATGTCTCAATGATCCCCTCTCAGTCCAATTCTCCCCGTCTCTCGCCCTCCCTGCCAAAGTGCCTCTCTCTGCAACGGTAATTCTCATTAATTATCACTGCCGGCATGTTCCAGTGCCAGAGAGCCCCAGGTGGCAAACCTCGGTTAAACCTTCCCCGTTCCTGTTGGAGAGAGTCTGGCTGCGCTGGAACAGGCAGGAGGTCAGAGATCTTTTCCGCTCATCAGCGCAGCAGAGCTTAACTTCATTGTAGAGATAGAGGCATATTAATGATTTGGTTCCACTGATTGTGGAGATAATGTGTGATTTTGAAGACAAAAGTTGATTTAATTTAGACTGAAAGTACAAAAAGTATTAAGTCTTCCTCTGAGATTTTACTTTTGTCTGGGTAGGAAATAAGTTTTAAGATATCTCTACTATTAGAGTAACAATTATAATAGTTTCAAATATGTAAATTGCCTGAATTGATTATCACTCAAAAGGGAGCATATGAAATATTATATAATTGCTTCTTAAGACAAACTTAACTTTTCAAAGACATTTTTCTTCCATAAATTATCTTTATGTGTATACAAACAACATCTGCAATTTTTTTTTAAACGCCCATTACTGTCTGGCTCCATTAAAGTTTTTTGTTTTTTTTAATAAATCAAGCTACATTCTTCAGTTTTATTGCCCATTAATGAATAAACAGTCTAATGTTTGGCCCCATGAATTCACCTTATTTATAGTTCTTACTGCTATTTGCTGTAGCGTGCACAATGGAAAGAAAGAAATACCCTTAAAAAAGGAAAAAGCAAGAATTGTGCATCTTTTCACCCCATTATGGTGAAAGAATCTTAATTTAATGCATCTTTAACAGACACACACTTACTGCAACTTGGCCCTGTTGACAGGGCCAAGTTCATCATTCTAACGTAAAAATAATTTTAAAAAAACAACAACAACAAAGCAATACACTGACAGAAATCAATATAGTTCTGGAGGTTAAACCATCATTAGAGAAAACCTAAAAAAAAAAATTAGGTCTCTCTTCCGCCGTTGTCTATGCTTTCCCCCATTTTCCACCTTTTTGACTTTCTTCTCCACCTGTGAGTATCATATCTGCAGATTCTTGCCAATACATATAAAAGTTAAACATCTGTATTGATTTTTGAGTCAATAAACTTTGCTTAGTTCAAAACTGCAACACTTTTGTATTTATATACCCAACACAGGTTGTCCAAGAGAGCTTTGGAATCAGTATCTGGAGGTAAAACGCTGCACCGGTTCTGTACATCACAATTAATGCAACACTGTATTAAATAAAATATCAAAATGTGTGTTTTAACGCTAGTACAGGTACATCCTTGCAGGCAGACCCACTTTAAGACTAAATGTAGGTATCCACATTGGACTAGTACAAAGTCTCTCTCCAGGCCAAATGGTGTCACGGCAGATACAAGTGGGATTACACAAACTACAAGGATCAGTAAAAACGCTCCCTCTAGACAAAACGGTTGACAACAGAGAGGGAAAATCAGCCTTGGAGGATTAGAAAAAGTGTGAGCTCTCCAGAGTATATGATGAAAGTCTGGATAATAGAGAAATCCAATCTGCATCGGCACAGCTTCATAATCCTCCACCTTTCTTGGCCCCTGTCTCGTCAGGCGGGGATGCTTTCCTCATCGCTACGACAACATTACATCTCGCAAATACAAGACGTGCCTGAGAGGCCATACTATCTCATTAACAGATAATGCAAAATCCGGTAGAGGGAGGGATAGTTCATCACATTTTCTGCAACACATTTTCGTGTCTACTGTACATTTATGATGCTTTTCTACTGAGAACTGTTTGGTTGTGCCATAAGTCATTTCTCTGGCCCAAACTTCATTAGATACAGAGCCAGTAGAGCTCAGCACAAGCTGCCATGTGGCCATTTCCCCCACAAACCACCTCCAGCCACCGAGGGGAATGTACCTTCTTGCAAAATGAGATGTATAAATCTAAACCCAGCAGTCCACCTAATATGCAGCGGCAGATAATTTTCCAGTTATGCATATTAAAAATCACAAAAAGTTATGGCTTGGAGCAGACAATCTCATCTTGTGAAACTCCATGTAGCATTGATAAGCAGCAGAGGACCATCAGTACATGGGTACCGGCTTAAAGGTGGCAATGTGTGCAGCTGAGTGAAACGGCGGCAAACAGTAGGAAAGCGGCTCAGCAGTTTAGATGTAATTACGATATGACGAATAGAAACGGAAGCTGTCACAAAGCCACACTGGTTTGAGCTGAAATGTTTTTTAATGATTAGAATGACTGTGGAGAAACTCAGAGCGACTATCTATCCTATCATTATATGGAGTTTCTCATGAAACAAACGCAACAGATAAATCTTTATGATTGGGCTGTATGTAGCCAACATACATTACCACATTTCACCTGCTTAACACTGAGCAAAACAACATATGCTGCAAAATCAGCTCGATCCATACCGTTGATAATACCCAAACATGTGTAATCATATTTCACCATATTGTAACGCTACAGCATGAAAGCACCATATGTCACGCGCCAAAACAAGAAGGAAGGACAGCAGCATCATTTCACAGATTATCAAAACAGCAGATGCCATGAAACATATCTGAGAGAACAAAACAACAAGGAGCCATATCGCACAGAAATGTTGACCAGAGCCAAAACATCCACTCTTACTGTGCACTTTTTCAATCTTTTATCTTGGTGAAGCGCTATCCTTCTGTATCCCAGAGAGAAATACATGCAGGTATACTTTAAACTGGGATTAAAACATTTGGGGGAATCATCATAATACTTTTACCATTTGTGCCCTTTTCTTTGATGCAACCATTTTCAAAATCGGAGTAAAAGTGTGGCTGAAAAGTGATTTTTTTTTCATTATAATTAAGGGGAAAAAATGCAATAAAAAAAAACAAAAGAAAAAAAAAAACAGTGGTCCCATGTCCCAAAAATAAAATATACTATGATAGCTGCATCTCAGAAATTACATGGCACACAATTAAGTATTTTTATATGAACTCAAAACAAGTTGAAGATCAATAATATACACACGGTTAAAACGCGTCATATGGAAGAAATTTGATTAACACACTGAGCCTCATGCAGATTTATTCTAAAATGGCTTGTATGAAAGCAATTTTCTTGTATTTTGATTTTTTCTCTTCAGTACAGAGAAAATTTGCAAGTGGTACGGACCTGGTTTTGGAGTCATAAGGTTCAACACATTTTTGATAATGTTTGAAAAATGGAAGATAATAAGAAACGTGCATGACTAGACTATTGATAAAAGTGTGATTTTTCATGCAAAGTTGGACTGTTAATATATATATTAGCCCACAGTATGTTCATACCAGATTTCAAGACTATAGACCAACCAAAACAAATATTGTGTATTTTATTAAATACAGTCTTTGCCCACAAATGGCTTCAATGTGAATATGCATATTTCAAGAAAATGTAAATCAACAGCCTGAAGGCACCATATGTCACATGCCGAACAACCAGCAGAATAAAACGAGCTGAAACCACTGCAAGATTCACTATCAATCAAAACAGTGCACACGGATGAAAGGACAGCAGCATCATTTCGCCAACAATCTCCATTTTGCAGATTATCAGACAGCAGATGCCAAAACATAAACCATTAAACACATGAGAGCACAAAGCAACAAGCAGCCAGATCGTGCAGCATAAAAAAATGTTTAAAACATCCGCTCTTAATGTGCACTTTAGTGAAAGCTGCAAACACTTACCTTGGTGAAGAGCTAACCCTCTGTATCACACTGAGGAATACATGCAGGGACAGACTGGGATTAAAACAGGCGGAGAAATGCTGCAACACCTGTTCAACCCATAAAACTAACAATACTAAAACATGTGTATTCATGCAATAAATTCATTCTCTATCAATACTTGATGCAAATAAAGAACATTTAGATGAGGACATGAACCCAATTTAGCAGGTTATCAGACAGCAGACGCCAAAACGAAAACCATAAAATATATCTGAGAGAGCAAACCAAAAACCAGCCATATTGCCCAGCACAAAAACAGACAAACAGAGCCAAAACATCCACTTTTATGTGCACTTTAATGAAAGCTGCAAACACTTAGCTTTGTGAAGTTTGGATTGCACGTTTCAGAGCATACGTGTAGTGATAGAGTGGGAATAAAACAGGTGGGGAAATGCTGCGATACCTGTTCAATTCATCACTTTTAATACTTCAACATGAATATCTATATTTCACAACAATGTAAGGCTCACAGGCCAAACAACCCGCAAAAAAATGAGCTCAACCTCTGCAAGAAATGAATCCTCAATAATAGGCCGCTTGATGCAAACAGTGCGCATTCAGAGGAGGACAACAATGAAATTGATCAGATTATCAGACAGCAGATGCCAAGATACAAACCATAAAATATATCTGAGAGAGCAGAACAACAGCCAGCACAAAAACAGATGAACAGAGCCAAATCATCCACTCTAATGTGCACTCTAGTGAAAGCTGCAAACACTTAACTTGGTGAAGTGCTAACCCTCTGTGTCCCACTGAGGAAAATGTGCAGGGAAAGACTGGGATTAAAACAGGTGAGGAAATGTTGCAATACCTTGCTAACCCAGATCACTTACAATATGAAAACATGTTTATTTATATCTCACAACAATGCATATCAACAGCATGAAAAGCACAGTATGTCACAAGGAAAACAAATAGGAAAATCGAAATTAACTCAACCACTGCAAGAAAATGATTCACTATCAATATTTATACAAATACTGCACATGGAAAGAAGGAGATCAGCATAATTTAGCAGGTTGCCCATGATGATTATTTCATTTATTTTTGGAGCAAAGTCATGTCCAATCCACGTCATGGAAGCAATATGGAGGAGAACTCAAAAACTGAGCCAACTGAGCAAATCGAGCGGCTTGGACCCAAGAAAAATGCCACATTTTGGCTTTAGAGAAGATGACACTAACAGGAAAAAATCATGTAAACACTGTGGGGAAATCTGTTTGCAAGAAATACAAGCTATTTATTTTCTACTGTTTTAGAGAAGTTAATTTCTACATTAAAACTAAAATGTGACATTTCATTTAAAGCTATATGCTTTGATTTCAGGTTGAAATATTTAACAAACAACCCCAAAATAGTTTATCTGTGTGTGTTTCCTCAATAAGATATGTACTCTTTCATTAGATAAAATAGCCCAGCTTTTATAGTTGGGCTTATTTACAGTAGAGATAAAACAAAATAGTCGTTCATTAATCGTAATCGAGGTAAAATGCTCAATTTGCCCAGCCCTATCTGACCGTATAACCCATAAAAACACATCTGAGTAAACAAAATGACAACAAGCCATATAAACCACCACGTAAACAAACTGAGGAAAAACAGAACCAAAACATCCACTCTGAACCTGCACGTTTGTGAATGAACAACACATGCAGTGATAGACTGGGATTTAAAAATCAAAAATTAAAAAATTAAAAACAAAACACACACGTTACCAGCAGGCCCATTTCCTTAACAGCAACCAGCTCAGTCACACATAGAAAGATCGAGAATTAAAACCAAAAACACTCACTTATTAGACTCAACAGCTACAACAACAAACACAACAAAAACAACAAAGCACAAATTTACAAAAAAAACCAATGAAGCTCTTGAATAACTATGAAAACACGACAGACCTCCTCCACTTGCAAGCAAAACACAAATATATTCGCATTTCATTCAGCTAACACAGAAGCCAAAACATTGAGAAAACATTGCAGTCACAGCAAACAGGTAACAAAATGAGTCTTACCTTTAAGCTGTCACTCTTATGAAGGCGACGTCTTCCTGCAAACTGTCCTGATATTCTGCTCTTCGGACGAAACTTCATGAAATAACTGTAGAAAACTTTGTGTTGCTAGTTGTTTTGTATTGCTACTTCGGTCAATTTCAATTTCAATTTTTCAACTTCTGGGAGGTGTTTCTTCTTCCTCTTCTTCCCCTTTGTCACTTTGAGTCGCTTTTTTAGTATTTCCCCGACTTATTTTTTCTTCAGCATCATTTTTTGGGGGCTAACAGGTAACTTTATGTGATTTTAATTACACACCCACACACACACACACACACACGCACACACACACACAGGTAACTTTATGTGATTTTAATTACACCTACACACACACACACACACACACACACACACACACACATTTTGAAGTTAAAGGGCATAGTTTGAAATCTCTGAAGAATCTCATCATAGTGTACACACACCGGCAGTAGCCCCCGTGGCCCTTTCAAAATTTCCCCAGAGGAAATATTCTAGTTAGGGCCTTGGGGCAATCGCACCGAGCACTGGTCCCATACAGCAATAGCTGTAGGGACCAGTGCTTTGCCCCGAGCACTACTGTTATACTGTGGATTTTTTCTTATTCCTCTTCCAGACGCTTTTCGTCCCGCTACTAGTCCTACAACTTGAAGAGTTGCAGGACAAATTATATATCAAAACGTGCGGTTTGATCGGGATCGGTGTGCTATTACTTTTCTCTACAGAATATGAATTTTTCGCAACGTAAGTCGCGAAAAACTGCCCAAAATTTTGCATTGAAATGAATGGGACGGCCGGAAAAAAATGAGCGAAAAAGAACAATAATTGGAGATTTTTAAACGTCTACTTCTCCGGCATAATTTCACCGAGAGACTCCATTTAAACTTTAAACAGTAGACACAAGTCTTGTGTATCGGTGTATTAATTTGCGTTTCGATAGGTCATATAGTTTTTTATCAATCCCTGTTCAATGACCATGATCATTTTTGGAGAAATTCTGAGATTATAATGGGTGTGTATTGCACGGAATGTTCGTGTCAGAGTGTGTGATGTCATCGCTCAGAGTGTAGAGGGAGAGGTAAAACTGTCAAAAAATAAATTTTAAAACTGCGCTCCAGGCCGCAAATTTCACTCTACAGAAATAATTTATACATAGAAACGTAGGAAAAATTTGTCTTCTCACTCACAATCCTCTGGTAAAGCTGTCAGAGTTATAGTTTGGGCGTACGACGCACTGATGCGGCACCAACACCCACTAACAGCCTCATTGGCTCCCATATTAAAAACGCAGGGAGATATTTGAAAAAGGGATATGGAACAGTTTTTTTAGATCGCTCTAACAAAGCTATTTTTTAATTTTTCTTTAAAAAAAAACATATGTAGACGTTCAGGAAGAACTCGGGATGCTCAAAGTGAAGTCGGATCAATGATAGGTATTATGGTTTTGCCAAAAATGCTTTCTGTTCGAGGCCAGAAATTCAAGTCTGTCCACCTCTGCTGTCACTCTTTCAGAACATTAACAGCAGCAGTTAATTCTGTTGATTGCTTTGATCTGATTGCCTTTGATCTTTGATGTGATTACAGTTACAGATACACACACACACACACACACATGCACTAAAGTGCGCACACTCCTCACACATGCATAAACATGCTTCATACATGCACACACAGGTAACTTTATGTGATTTTAATTACACACACACACACACACACACACACACACAAATACACACACAGGTAACTTTATGCGATTTTCGCTACACACACACACACAGGTAACTTTTTTTTATTTTAATTACACACACACACACTCACACACACACACAGGTAACTTTATGTGATTTTAATTACACCTACACACACACACACACACACACACACACACACATATTTTGAGGTTAAAGGGCATAGTTTGAAATCTCTGAAGAATCTCATCATAGTGTACACACACTGGCAGTAGCCCCCGTGGCCCTTTCAAAATTTCCCCAGAAGAAATTTTCTAGTTTCTACATATTCTACTTATTTAGCAACTTGACTATGTAATCATACAGGGGAAAAAACTATATACTTTATGTGTCACCTTCATTATAATAATATCTTTAGTTAGAATTCACTTTACTTCCCTTTGAATTATGTTTTATTCCAGGTCTATTGAATACACCTTAATGGGATTTTTGACATAAGATGTTTGTTATTCAGTGAGCTGCAGTTCAGCGGCCGTGTCACTAATGGATGGTGTTTAACTTTTACTTATGTGGTTGGAAAGAAAAGAAAGTTTCCTCCTGTCTTGAATGTCTGAATGGGTGAGTGTGATGATTCATATGCTTGTTTGTTATTAGAACAGAAGAGTATAAATAAAGTATAATGATAAAGTTTGAGATTAAAGTTTTGAGAATAAAGTTAAAATAAGTTAAAATGTTGAGAATAAAGTTAAAATGTTGAGGAAAAAGTTGAAATGTTGAGAATTGTGTCAAAATGTTGAAAATAAGGTTTAAATAATGAGAATAAGGTTTAAATGTTGCAAATAAAGTTGAAGTGATAAGAATAAAGTTGAAATGTTGAGAATAAAGTTAAAAAGTCTAGAATAAAGTTGAAATGTTGAGATTGAGAATACAGTCGAAATGTTGAGAATAAGATTTAAATGTTGATAATAAAGTCGAAATGATGAAATTTGATGAAAATTATCCTGAAATTTCAAGAATAATGTCGAAATGTCAATAATTAAGTTGACATTTTGAGAATAATGTATAAATGTTTAGAAAAACATAGACATTTTTAGAATGATAACAAAATTTTGAGTATGAAGTTGAAATATTGAGACAAAAAAAACGAAATCCAAGAATTAAGTTGAAATGTTTCAGTTCAAGTCAAAATTTTGGGAACAAATTCAAAATGTTGAGAATAAAACCAACTCAAAAGCTTGACTTAGTTTGACTTAAAGTTTGTCACTCTTGTCAAGTGTATTCTTTACATTTCAACTTTCTTCTCATAATACAAAATATTTTGTAAAACTTTTCCTCCTCATTTTTTCCTTCTCGGATCTTAAAGTCTTCCACATATTAGTTTATAACGTCCACAGTTTTATTTTTTATGATAAAGCCGCACCTTATTCCAGAATTGATTGAGTCTCTTCAGCCTTGTTTTTATTTGTTATTGAGGAACAAGTGCTATCCATCGTTTGGTGATTTTATTGCATAAAGGAGGTGAAAATAATCTGTGTAATCAAATTCATTTTAGAGCTCTTAAAACAGTGGTTCCAAAACGGGGGGGCGTGACCCCTCGGGGGGGCCCAGGGTTACAAAAGGTGCAAAATTGAAATAATTTCATTGTTCTGCAATGCTGCACTGTAAAAAATAATCTGTTTAATTTACAGTAAAATACGGTTAGCTTTGGTTGCCAGAACTTCACCATAAAAAATACAGTGAGTAGGGTTTTCTATTCTAAATTTAAATGTAAATATCAGCAAAAACTGTAATTTAGACCGAGTAGTCCCTTTATTTTTAGGGTAATTGTGTCATTCATTCACACACTATGGTATTTCTCCATACATTTTGCATGAAAATTTTATATTTTTTACAGCAAAACTGTGTGTTTCCTACAGTTTATGACAGAAAAAAGTAAAAGTTTTGTGCTATTCTTTGATTTACGGTAATAAAAAGAGTCTAATACGGTGATATAAAAATGTTAATTTTACGCCCTATTCCTGATGTATTTGACAGTGTTATTTCTTATTGTTATTTCTACAAACATCTTTTACAGTGTGGTAAAAGCTAAATCAGATCATGACTCTACTCGAAATATTACAAATACAATAAACAAGGATTTTTTTTTTTAGATAAAAACGGGGGCCCAGTAGAAAAAACTTTGGGGACCACTGTCTTAAAGATCTCCAGGATGTTTGTATTTAAAGGAGAAAAGGAATCTCGTTAGCGGTAATCAAACACTGAGCTCTCCTGAACTCCCTGACTGGAAGTCTCCGCTCGTTGGGCCTCTAAATGGCGGCTTAGCTGTAAAGAGGATTAGCTGAGATTAGTTATAATACCTGTGACAGCAGGTTGATAGGCCACTAAAAGGTGACGATACAGTAGAGTTCTGTTTCTATGTTGTCTTAATATTTAAAGATTTTAAACTAAACAGCTGATTGTCTCAGTCTGCTGGATGTGATTCATCTGGTTCATTTCCTTTAGTTTACACTCAATGGGAAAAAAGATTAATTACTTTTCATCACTTAATTTAATAAAACTGGATGTGTTTCAATTCAGGTTGGCCAAGTGGCCTTCAAAAATGTGCTTTAGTTTAATTAAATTACTAAATCTATCTCAATAAATAACATTATATGTGTCTTTAAGGTCTAATAAACATGTTGGATGCTTTTAATTTCATGCAAACAGGAAAAAAAAACATTTTAAAACATCAATAGTGGGGAAAAAAACTCTGCAGGATATCTTTAATAACAACATTAACTCATTCATGTTGAGCAGCACATTAAATCAAATCAAATCAAATAGCCTTTATTGTCACTATATAGGCAACGAAATTGAAATTGCCACTGCATAAGGTGCATAAAAGGACAATCATAAGACAAAACAACATTAGTAAAAACATTTAAAAATACCGAGCTAAACAAGGACAAAAACAAGAACAAGGAAATGTGATGTAATAAATAAGTATAAAAGTAAATAAATGGCAACTGAAAATGCTTTAATTCATAAATGAGGTAGATTGTATGTTTTGTATTGCACATGTCTGTTTTATTGCACTTTTTAATTAATTTATCCTGTGTGGGTGTTTAAATATCAACCTTGTTTTCAGCAACAACAAAAAAAAACACTTCTGAAAAGTCACAGCGACAGACAGACAGTTAGTGACTCGCTGGTGAACACAGTGAAGCATTTTGAAACTAAAGAGACAAATATTCCTCCCCAGAGTTGGTGAAAACCAAACCAGGCAAGTGATGAACTTGTGTGGCTGAAGCTGCGTTAAACATCCAGTCTGCTCACGGCTATTTGTTTATGATTCCCCACATGAACAGAACGGACCATTTGATCTTTCTATCTCTATTCTTTGTCCAAATGTTCTCCTGTGATCTTTGTTTATGTGTTTAACTCGGTCCAAATCAAGTTTGACTTCATCTTCCAGGAATTAAACTTTTCATCAACTTTCTCTCACAGAAAGCTGCTTCAGAGTGAACGGACACGTGGCGATATTTTTTATGACTTGCCATAAAGTTTACTGAGTTTTAACACAAAATCATCACTATAAATAACACCAGAATGCGGTAGCTATTTACCCTGTTTACTCCTGTTTTTTCCTTTGCTGAGGGTTTTATTCTCTGAATAAGGCAGGTCTTAGACCAACATTTGTAAACTTGATTTGTACTGTGGTGTGTTTTTATGAATATTTTACTTGAATGTGTGAAGTTATTGCTGTAGGCTATTTAATATTTTTTTCTATCCTTGAAATGTTTTTTCTATATTGTTTTACTATTTATTCTGTTGTTTTGAGTATTTTGTGTCTATGGTGAAACCAAAGAGGAATTTCCACTCAGTTGATAGTAAAGTTTTCGTATTCGTATTTGTATCATAACATAGAAAACACAATCAGTGACCAATAGCAAAGGAGATAAAAAATAACAATCAAATAAAAAAGGTGAGAGACTAATACTTCAATAAAAGCAAAAAGTGAATTAAAAAAAGGAAGGTAATAAAAATAGACTGAGGTAATCAACAGTAACAGTATTAACAAGACATGATAACTAATGTCTACCATGCTACTGTTAGATGTCCACTGGTAGTCCTTGATGATCAGTGTTGAAATGGTGAAAGGAAGCCTTTTTTTGTGTTTTTGTGTAAAGACACCGGATCTTTGACTTAAAATTACTGAAGGGACATATTGTAATGTCAGCTAAACAGGAGATAAAAACACTTTTTCCAAATACGTTCTGATGTAGCAAACATTTAACTCACATGACTGATCAGTTGTTTCCTCTGACATTAAAAAACAATTATAAGTTGTCCAATTGAATCTAATTCCTGAAGACTAGATGGTTTAGCCTAAATCAATAGGTTACACTGCCATCTTCTGACCAAAGTACTTTACTGCAGCTTTGTTTATTCGCTCTAAACCAGTAGATAGGAACATTCCTAGTTTTTTTTTTTAATGCAACATTTCAAAAGTTCACTTCAAAATTCATTTAGACTTTAATAGAAACAAGGCTAATGTTAATTAAATCACAGGACTATACATTTGTCAGCTTCCTGCTATAAAATAATGGGAACTGTCCAACCCTAATGAGACATGGCATATTTTCTTTGAATTTCTGGCTGAAAACTAAATGAATGCAGCCATATTGGTATGAAATTAAACTGGTTTTAGAAGTAATTTAAAGACTTTACTGAGTGCTTTGAAGGATTTGGCAAAGTCAACTTTTTGAGGCCAATTCTTTTGATAATACGGAGACTTAAGTCTTATCCAAGCCGCCGTCATTTCCCCCATGATCTTGTCCCCTGTTTGTTGCCAGGAGGCAACTTCATGTACCAGTAGACCCTGGATATTACCGGACTTATGGGGATTAGGAAGCCAACTCTTGATTTTGCTCCACAAATCCGAGGAACGGATGCAATGAGGGGAGAAGTCGAACTTGAGTCTGTGCAGGGCTTTGTGTCTATGCAAGGAGGAGTGTGAATGGGAATTATAATTCTCAGCGTCTCCGCGCCGTCTCTCTCTCTCAGACTGTCTGACAGGCAGCAGAGTTGATAGCAGCAGGGTTTGGGCAGAGGGATTCAGGGAAAGCCTGTAGCATGCATTCCAAACAAGACCGGGGCCACACTTTAAATTAAAGAAAGACCTAGCAGAGCCCTGAGAGAGGCAGAGCAAAACAAAAAGGAGGTGGAGGGTTTCTATCATCGCTCACTGCAGTTTGGGGATCAATAAATAATTCTAAGTTTGTGTCCTCATTAAAAAGAGGCAGTAAAATGAAATGCAAAGGTCTGATTGCGTCTTTATTAGAGACGCCAATGACCTTCTCTACATACTTATCAATACGCCTTGTATAACAGTCTGTCTCATTGAGCTCCAAATCCCCAAAGTCATCTGATTCACACGCACACACAATGAACAATACGCTCCATTGTGAGAAATATTGACCGTAGCAAATGGAAATGCTAATACGAGCCTCCCTTAAGCACAGAGCTGCTCGTATACAGCAGCGTGTGCATACACAATGATCAAAATATGACATCTCTGGGCACTAAAATTGGGCTGCTGCAGAAAAGAAAAAATCTGCAAACAAAAGCATTAAAGCAACTGGAAACAAGCGGCTACAGTAGCCCAGAAGAAGGAAACTTGGAGCGAAAGATGAAAAATGCAGATAAAAACCTGATAACAGGGAAAAAAGCAGCAAACTTCCTGCAGCAAATGAAAGAGCTAAAGATTAAAATCGGAGGGATAAAGGATGAAAATAGTTGAGTATAATCAAGGAATCGGTGACACTTACAAATGAGTTCAGAACGAACATCTGCGAGATAAAAAGCCAATAAAGATAACAAACGCAGGGATGATAAAAGAAAAAGGGCTGCAGACATCTTCAGGCTCTGAGCAGAGCAAGGTGTGTCCTCGCCGCTTCCTAATCAGCCTAATTACCACCAATTATCTGCTTCAAATTGCTTTCTGTCAGTTTTAAAAGTCCATAATCAAGATCAACAGCACAACAGATCATTATACTGTAAAGGTTGCCATTATAGTCATCATCTCTAAACTGTATCCCCTTCTGGGGTCAAGGCAGCTCCCGCAACGATAATGAGGTTTTCAAAGCTAATTGATATAAACAGCCCATTATGTCATAATGAACGAGTCTGTTGGTTCCGTGCGATAAATGTGAGGGTCACACTGAACACTGACGGATGGCCAAACAAGAGAAAACAGCTCGGTGGAGAGGACTTTATCTCTGTGATGAACATGCATCAGTGTTTGCAAGTTTTAACAACTAGCCACATCTAACTGGATATCTAACTTTGTAGCAGAGCACTTTCCAATTCTAGCAGTACAATTATTTTTTTCCTACTTGTCCAGGCATTAGTTGGTTCCTTTGTTTATGAATTGATTTCTGTACAGTATAACAAGACTGAAGGCACCTTCAGACACTGTTTCTGAAAACAACTTCATAAGTCTTTTGTACAGGCAGCAAAATACGACCCATATTTACGTTTTAGACTGTCCTCAACTGCCCTCTAGTGGCCATAGTAATTATGAATGACGGTTGGAAGGATGGTGGATGGGTTGAACAGATGTCGGAGAATGGGGTTTGTGTCCCATGTGAAAACAAGAGTCAACAATGTGATTTAAACATCACTGAACGTCTGTGCCTCATGGTTTGTGCCTCACATTTTTTTACGTATCTATGTCACTTCCTGAAGTCAAATTAAAAGTAAAAGAAAGTCCTCATTACTACTTCACTTCATTTAAGTACATTTATTTACCTTGAAAGTTTTTGTTACCATATGTATAATGACATGCGCGCAATTTTAGGAACACTCTAGTACACTCTGTACCGCTCATATGGGTTATTATGGGTAGTATAGACAGACTATTGTGTTGTTTAGGTTTGGAGATCTTGTTGTTTTTCAACCCAGTTTCAACCCATAATTTTGAGACTGTCCTCCCCTAAAAACGACCCCGTAAGTAATTTGTATAGGCAGCAAAATGCGACCCATATTTACGTTTTAGACTGTCCTCTACTGCCCTCTAGTGGCCGTTTGTAGTATAAATGGCGGAAGTTGCACTCAGGGTGGGTTGGAAGGATGGTCGTTAGCACTCTTACATACATTTATTTACTTTCTAAAGTCTTACCAGTATGTTTTTTGTCCTTAACTTAGATCAGTGGTTTTGTAGCCTAAATTCAATGAAACTGCAGCCTTTTTTTTTTTTTACAGCTGCGAATCAGAATTGTATGGATAATGACTTTTTGAGCACTCTGCTGCACTTTGAAACACAAACGCTCATATGGGTCATTATAGGTGGTTTTAACAGACAATTCTGTTGCTTAGATTGGATATCTTGTTGATTTTCAACATAGTTTCTAGGGGTTTCTAGTAATTTGGCGACTGACCTCCCCTAGAAACAGCCCCATAGGTTGTTTGTGCATGCATCTTATTACAACCCACATATAGTTTTTTTTTTTGGTGAGATTAGTAATAATTAAGAGGAGAGCTTCATTGGTAGTTTGTAGTTAAGAGGCTAAAAGCATCAGCAGCACTGGCAGAGTCCTTCAAAACAAGACCCTTAAATATTAAAAAGTATCAGCTCGCACACTTACTGTCACCCAGACATGAAAAAAATAAATATCAGAAAACTGAATATGTCATCTACAGGTCGTATTCGCATAACCTTTATGAGCAAAAACCCCCAAGAGCATTTCAGGCCTCAGTATCATCCACTGACTCAGAGAGTGGCGGTCCAGTTTCCTCCTCTCTGCTGCAGCACCATCTGCACCCAAAGTGCTCGAACGTGCCGACTCATCTTTACCACAATTATGTCGCCTTGATCTCTTGGATCCCATCCTGTCCATTTCTGCAAGCAAACCCAGCTTTATGGACATTTTAAAGTCCAACACTGAGCTCCTCATGCCTCAGAAACGTCCCCAAAGACCTGATTTTACTCTCTAAAAACTCAGAAGAAACAGCACTAAGCAAAGTTCATCAACAGTCAATTTAAAGTCTTAATTAGCTCTGAAGGTCTCCCACAAAACATCAACAGACGCTGAATAAAGATCATGTTCATACTTGTTTGTTTTCTTTGATCTTACCAAACTAGAGAAATAACGCAATGCTGCCTTTTACTTACAGTTCATTCAGAGTGCACACTGACTAATAACAAACAAAGCAAGATGTTTAAATATTTGGTCAATTGTACTTAGAGGTAAATTATTCTCTTTGCAGTTTTGGTGAACTGTGTTTAGGGTTGAATCTCAATCCTGTATCAAATCCAGACGACTTGTTTCTCTGTGTATCAAACCATAGATCAAAAATCTGTCCAGTGCTTTTGGGAAATGGGGAAAAAATGGATAAACAGAAGGGCAATCCAAAATATATAGTCATGGAAAAAATTATTAGTCCACCCTTTTTCTTCAATTTCTTGTTCATTGTAATGCCTGGTACAACTAAAGGTACATTTGTTTGGACAAATATAATGATAACAACAAAAATAGCTCCGGTCTAGGAGTTTAATTTCAGAGCTGATATCTAGACATGTTTTTCTTGATAATAACCAAAATCATTAACAAGAAAACCATGGAAAATGTCTAGATATCAGCTCAGAAATTAAACTCTTATGAGCTATTCTTGTTGTTATCATTATATTTGTCCAAAGAAATGTAGCTTTAGTTGTACCAGGCATTAAAATCAACAAGAAATGAAGAAAACAATGGTGGTCTAATCATTTATTCCATGACTGTTTATGTTTAAAAAAGATAGAGGAAGTTAATATTAAAAAGCCATTATTGTAGTGGCTAAATTGTTTTTACAAAAAGCCAACTTGTTTTTCCAACTGTAGGTCTCTATCAGGGCTTAAATCCACTTAAAAATACAACATGTAACTTGAAAACTGAGATTTAATTCAGACTGTTAACCCTTTATCAGGCAAAGAACTATATTTGGTAACTTCAGGTAATATTTTGAGAAAAAAGTTGCAAATTTAATAGATTAAAGTGGCAAATCTACAAGAAAAAAAGTTGCAGATTTAAGAGATTTGAAGTGGCAAATCTGCGCCAAAAAAGTTGCAAGTTTTTTCTCCCAGATTCACCACTTTAAATCTCATAAATTCATTTTTTTCCTCGTAGATTTGCCAAAATATTATTTTCGTATGTTTTTTTTCACACATTCTGACTGTATGTAATCTCTAGGGTTGAAATTTGGAATTTGCAAGTATTTCAATGAGTGCCCTATTAAGGGTTAAAGGACGGCAGTTTGAAATGCCCGAGTCGTTCCTGCTTCCAAAAACTTTTGTCTTTTCTTCACATTCTTACATAAACAATTCTCTCTTTGTCTCTTTTCTTAAAAAAAGAAAAAAAAAAAGGTTAGCTGTCCCCTCAGCCTGTGTGGCTGCCAGGCTGCTCAAATGTTCTGTAAAAGAAGAATAAGGGGGTCAGACGTCCCCTCGCTCCACAGAAGTTTGTACAGTGTCGTGCACTGCGCGGCGGGCTGATTCCAGCTAGAAGTGCCATCCATCTCTCAGCTGTGAACATCCATTTCTCTCAGCAAAGTCGAGTTCTCTCTCAGTGTCCCGGAGAAAAAGAAAAAAAAAAACTTTCTAGATCTTCTGCAGCTTTGACAGATTACAGCCCACCACTGTCTCTCCCCACTAAATCAATCTGCTGCTCTCTTCTCCTCTGCAAGGCGCTGAGCTCCATAGAAGCAGCGTCCACATGGATTCAGCTGATGAAAACACTGTGAACCGCTGACTGACATTTCTAATACGGGCCGCATCATCGTCCCAACACTGACACACACACACTGCCTCTTCTTGCAACTCTGGAAACTAGAGCAAACACTGACATCTGGTAGCAGCCAGACATTAAATTTTCCTCAAAGCAGACGCTGAAGCGAAGCATGATACACAGCCCAATAATGATATATTCTACAGGACATGAAGTGTCTCTGCCCTCACAGCAGGGGAGCAGATGGGAGTTTTTGAACTGGGGGGGACGAAGCTGTCAGCAAATGATTTCAACTCAATTAGTTATTTTACCACTCCATGCCTTAAGCAAAATATGTTTTATTTTAACATTTTTATATGAACTGTAGTGTAAACAACAACCAACATACTAACATAAATAAAAAGAAGTTTGTACATGGAATTTCCAGTGCAGCCAAACAAATGTACTGACTTGGAGCTGACTCAGTGAAGGACCCAAAAACATCTCTCCTCCTTTCATTACCCTGAAGTTACTGCTGGGCAACTTCTTGTCCATCTAGGGCAGGGATGGGCAACTTATGATGGAGGGGGCCACAATTTTTCATGGACACTACCACAGGGCCACATATAGGACCGTGCACTTAACCAGATATGAGGAAACTGAAATTTTAAATATGTTTACAGTGCAGTAACTTAACATATTTCATGCTCAAATGCATGCATCACGGTATAAATAGGAATACAAAAGGTTTGAAGCAAATAAAAAATAACCACTTACTGTGATTTCTTTTTTATCAGTGCAAGAACAGCAGACCAACATTAATTGTAAGAAGTAATTTTGTGCATTTTTACACAGCACTTTTAAAATTTCATGCTCAAATGCATGTAGTTGTACTGAGGGCCACTTCAAGTGAGGGTGCGGGCCGTATGTGGCCCCCGGGCCTCCAGTTGCCCATCCCTGGTCTAGGGTGTCAAGCCTTCAGAACCAGTGTTTTTTGTCAGAGATTTTTGCCCTAAAAGCCTAAATTTGGTGCCTATCGCACATTCCAATGCCACTATTCCATCTTAATCATTGCATATTTTAATGAATTATTGTAAAGGAGAATAAGGATTCAGTTTTATTTAAGGCATCATGTTTTGACAGTCTTCTTGTAAATTCTGTGGTGGACTCTGCTAACACATCTATGTGCTCTTATTTTGAAAGATACATGTGTTTGCTTATATTTTGAATGCGGGTCTAACACGTTTCTACCGTAAAGCCAGGGGCCTAGGAAGGTTGTCTCCATAGCAACTGCTATGTTATCGCTTTTTGTCATTCCGGTGAGCTGAGACGGGACTGATTAGGTACTGGACAGGTCTCAGGCTCACACACTCCAACTTCCACATACACAGATATGCATACACCCCCCAGTGGCTTGTCATAAGTCTGTTCATGTTGTGAAGTGTATTATGTATGTGCTTATGTTGCTGAGGTTTTTTTCATTGTTTTTTCCTCCTTTCCTCCCTTCATGTTGTGCTGTATTTCCTTTTCTTCCTCCCTGTCTTCCTGTCCTGTTCACCTCTGTCATATTGTTTGTGTGTTTTATACATTTTGGACGGGTTTATGGCAAATCTCATTGTACTAGTACTTGTTACCTTGTGCAATGACATCAAAGGCTTTCTGATTCTGATTCTGATTCTGTATGGTGTGTCTAATTTACACTGAAAGTCGGAACTTGGAGCGCACCATTAGCCGTAGCACACAAACGCTGGACTCTCTATGTCAGGGATGGGCAACTGGAGGCCCGGGGGCCGCATACGGCCCGCACCTTCACTTGAAGTGGCCCTCAGTACAACTACATGCAATTGAGCATGAAATCTTAAAAGTGCAGTGTAAAAATGCACAAAATTACTTCTTGCAATTAATGTTGGTCTGCTGTTCTTGCACTGAAAACAAAAGAAATCACAGTAAGTGGTTATTTTTTATTTGCTTCAAACCTTTTGTATTCCTATTTATACTGTTATACATGCATTTGAGCATGAAATATGTTAAGTTACTGCACTGTAAACATATTTAAAATAGATGTTTCATCATATCTGGTTATGTGCACGGTCCTATATTTGTCCCTGTGGTGGTGTCCATGAAAAATTGTGGCCCCCTGCAGCATTGAAGTTGCCCATCCCTGCTCTATGTGCTGCAACGTACCATATCGGCAATGTTTGTCTCCTTATGTAGGGAAAGAGGGGGGGACGGATCAGGATCACTATGAATCTGGGGGGACATATCCCCTGTCCCTAGTACCATCTGTGCACATGTTTCAAAGTCCAATTACTAAAACAAGTGATTGAGTCAAGCTGAAAACATTTTTAAACATCAACCATGTCAGCGGTTTCCTCTGAGGAGCATAGCATAGCTTTTATTTTGACGGCAACTCATTCAACAGAGTGAAACGCAGCCTAAGTAAACAAACAGCGTGTACTTTATTTCCTTTAAATTGACAGGCCACACTTGTAAATAAATCTCTTTGCCTCGGGGGTTTTGTTTCTTCGCCTGTCTAAGTGAAGACTTAAATTATTATCTGTGGCTCCCAGTCAGCCCTCCAATCAAATTTTAAACTCTTTTATTGGTTTTCACATCTGTTAGCAGCCTGACATCTGCATGTTTATCCGATATGCTCGTTCCATACGAGACAAATATTACTTTACCTGCAGCGAAAACATTAACAGCTGAGGAGCCTCTGAGACAGGAGCTCCTTTTTTATGAATTTTTTAGTGAGTGTTGTTATTAATAAGCTTAATGTGGCAGCACAGGCTGACGGTAGAGTCAAGTCTGGTTTGTAGGAAGATGTTGAAGTCACCTGTTTGGCTACATGTTCAAGTCGGAATTGTTGTGTAACAACTTGTTTACAAAGATGTGTTTTTCAGTCGTCTATCTTCGCACGTCTGACAGAATAGATGCACTTCCATTTTTAATAAATCGAGCTGTCTGCACAGGCTGCAGAACAGCTTGTTTCACTCCAATATACTTGCATGACTGAAGCATATTTATATAAGCAAGTCTATTTTCTAAAGTTTAATGCACTACTGTGCAGATTTTCTTTCTTTTTTCAGAAATACTTACATTGAATAATAAAAACATTTAGAGTTAACCCTCGGTGGTACACATTATGATGCCAGTTAGGAAAAAAAAAATGTTTGGAGTGTTTTCTTTGTCTTGAAATAGACTAAATAAACATAATCTGAAGACATTTTATAATTCTTTTTTTTTTTTTTGGAAGTTTTTGGGGTTTGTTTGCTGTAGGCAACATTGTACCATAATGGTGCACAAGTGAAAAAGAAAGTTTCTAAAATTAATTTTATAATTTAATTAATTAATTTTAATGTATTGAATAAACATGTGTAAAATATTCAGTAGCTTTAACAGGGTACAATACATAACATTTTACATTTAAAAACATTATAAAAGGAACATTTTTTTTTTTAAGATTATTTTTTTGGCATTTTTGTTGCTTTATTTATAGTGATAGATAGAAAGGGGGTGATAGAGGGGAAGACATGCGGCAAAGGGAGCTCAGGCCGGATTCGAACCCGGCTCCGCCGCAGCACATGGCATACATGGTAAGCGCTCTACCGGTGTGATCCACCGGGACGCCCCATAAAAGGAACTTTTAACAAGAAACTTTAACCGGTTTCTTGTCTGAATGTTGCCTGTTGGAAACACTGTACCATTGAACCAACGATCCATTGAAATGAATGTCTTGAACAGTTTAAGTGTATGAAACTATCAAAACTGAAGGTTTACTCACCTATCAGTAGGAATATATTTTTTCCAGATGTAAAAGGGTAAGGAAATTATGTTTTGAGTGATTTTTGTGGCGCTTAATGGCAAAGCTGTTTCCTTTGGAAAAGTCTGCAAAATAGAGTTTCAATATGTCCTCCTGGAGGAAATGTGACAAATTAAAGCATTGCTATTGGTTCCCTATACTCTTCCCTCTTTTTTAAAGTATCGCATCACTCAAAAACATGCCTTGTAGAAATTTGACAGGCCAAAAATGGGTATGTTGCCTGAGTGCAACACTGTACCATAGAGGGTTAAAGCTCCACTCATGTTTCCTGCATCTAGAACTTTAAATTTGTCTGGCATTGTGAAATTAAACAGCTGTTTCTTGGTTATCACAGTATTTGAACTAATGAGTGACACATGGTGGCACTACAATTAGCCTTTCAGCACCGTGGGCAGGACTAACACTGTTGTCAAGCTTTGTGTTTACATACAGTCATTGAAAAAATTATTAGACCTCCCTCTTTTCTTCAATTTCTTGTTCATTTTCAATGCCTGGTACAACTAAAGGTACATTTGTTTGGACAAATATAATGATAACAACAGAAATGGCTCATTTAGCTCATAAGAGTTAAATTTAAGAGCTGATATCTAGACATGTTCCATGGTTTTCTGGATAATAACCAAAATCATTATCAAGAAAAACATGGAAAATGTCTAGATATCAGCTCTTAAATTAAACTCTTATCAGCTATCTTTGTTGTTATCATTATATTTTTCCAAACAAATGTACCTTTAGTTGTACTAGGCATTAAAACAAGAACAAAGACCGGTCTAATAATTTTTCCATGACTGTTTATAATGTGTATAGCATGTATGTATATGTCTTATTGTTTATATTATTTTTTCTGTTTTCCATATCTATGTGATTGTATCTTGAGCTGCTGTGACAACTAAATCCCCCCATTGCAGGATGAATAAAGTCAAATCTTATCTTATCTCAAAGCTCTGCCTACTCTGGTTATTACAGTATTCGACTAACGATGTTGTCATGTGTTTGCATAGACAGCACGTCTTCTCATTATTTTCACCCAACACTGTAGTTTATTATTACTTAACTCCATCAGAGTGCTATTTACCCGCCCTCTCTGTGTGTGCCAGTCATTCGGGGTGTGTATGAGAGTGCAGCAGGAGGGTATCTCTGCAGACAGGAGACTTTGGAGAGGGTGGGCTGACTGTCAATCATTTTTAAATTTGGCAAATCACAGCTGCATGCTGGAAAACGGTGGACTGACACCTCTGGGTGGAGAGAGGTACTGCCTCAAGCGAAGGAGTTCAAGTATCTCAGGGTCCCCCAGGAGGAGCTGGACATTGTGGCTGGTGAGAGGGGCGTTTGGAATACCCTGCTTAACCTGCTGCCCCCGCGACCCGACCCCGGATAAGCAGACCAGAATGGATGGATGGATGGAGCTGCATGCTTGTTCAAGGACTGGGCTCCAGAACCAAGTTAAACCTTTAGTTACGTCACAGTTACCCCCTGTGAAATGACTCATTTAACTATCAGAATTTAATCAGTTAAGTCCGGAAAAGTTGCAAGATTGAGTTATTTATCCCCTTTTGAATAAAACCCTGATTCCAGAGACACTGTGTAAAAATTTCACAGGATATAATACGGACTGTTGAGTTTACATTTGTATAGGTTGGGGTTAATTTCTGGAGATTTGCACAACCAATGCTCCAAACAGACTCAGGACACACGAGGCAGCCATCATGAATCAGCAAATGAGGGGTTAACCTCAAGCATGTCCCAAGCTCATACTGTTAAATGTCTGATAAATAAGAAAGTTTCCTAACAAGGCTGTAATATATCAAGTGTTTGAGTGGTTGTTCGACTTGTTGTGGAGTTCTGCCCCCAAGTGGCCAAAAAAAACAACTAATTAATGCAGCTCTAAAGTTCAATCCTTGGTTCAATACATTGTGAGCTAAATGTTAAACAGCCTCAGTGGTGAGATGCTCTGTGTGAAGCAGCCTTTTTTTTTATTACATATTAAACATTTGATCAGTTCCTCTCACTGTAAGCCGCCACCTCTGTGGAGCCGACACGTCCCCCTGGTAAACAGTGTTGTTGTGGGGAGAGATGGATGGATCTGATGCACTTATTTATTATTCAGGCCTCAGTGTGACTGAAGAGGGGCGGCAGGACGGCGGTGCGGGGAGAGAGAGAGAAAAGGCTGTGGTTACTAATGAGGGTTTATCACAATGATACAACCTTCCTCATGCATCTTTCATACAAAGACCTGCATAAGTACACAACCAGGAGAGGCTGTGTGCTGCATCGATGCGTGTCTCGGCATTAATGGTGTGTGTCATCGCCACGAGACGGCCGGACTCCACCGGCCTGCAGAGGATCTGATCTCAGGATTGTTAATTCGTCTGGACAATATTATGCGTTTTGACCATTTATTCCTTGAGAACACATACAAAAGATCTTAGATATTTACATTGTAGGAAATGAATAAATACAGAATTAAACATGAAATCTTCCAAACAGCAGCTGTTCATGATTGTCACATATTTACATCAAGTACAGTAATGTAACAAACAACTTCTTACAGGTACAACTTGCAGGAAACTGCAACCTACGACTCCATAAAAGGATACGGCTGGTGTTATTCTGTATGTTCTTGTTGTCAAATAATCCCATTAAATGATCAACACGAACAATGTGTTAATTGGTCTCTCAATACTTCCCAAGTCTCATTTGTTCCTTCCAAAGACACACAGTCATAGAAAATCATTTTAATGACTGGTACAACTAAAGGTACATTTGTTTGGACAAATACAATGATAGCAACAAAAGAGTTTAATTTAAGAGCTGATATCTAGACATTTTCCATGGTTTTCTTGATAATAACCAAAATCTTTCATCAAGAAAACCATGTTAAATGTCTAGATATCAGCTCTTAAATTAAACTCTTATCAGCTATTTTTGTTGTTATCATTATATTTGTCCAAACAAATGTACCTTTAGTTGTACCAGACATTAACGTGAACAAAAAAATAGAGAAAACAAGGGTGGTCTAATATTTTTTCTTGGGGACTACTTTAAACTGTTGATGTATGTTTATTCTGTTGGCTTTTGAGTTATTACAGTAGAATGAAATTAGCAGGCTTTTTTGTTAATTTTGGTTGATTTGTTGACAGTAACAGAAACAGAACATCACCATCCTCGTCCTTTAAATTCATGGAACAAACACAATTTTGTAGTACAATTAAAATTGAAAGAAACTGAAAGTTTTGTTTCACTTTGCAACCTCTTCTTCTTCTGCTGTTTACTGGTGGATTACAGCTGTTCATTGCATAAAAAAAACAACTTCTGATGAAGCTACAGTGTATCTTAGTTTATTTACTTCTAACTAGTTGATTGAAATGCAGCTAATTTGCATTTCCTTTCTGTAGCGTTCCCAGAGTTCACTTAAAACTCATTTGACAATTGAATGAAAACGCGGCTAGTGTCATCACAAATTGAAGCATCTTCAGTTTTGAGAAAAGCTATTTGTAATTTCTCTGAGAGTGCTGAAGAACAATGTCTCATCACATCAGGAGATACAAACAAGAAGTGAATCTTATTCTAAGGCAGCTTAAAAGTTGTCAAACAACCACTTTAAATGGTGTATTTTGTATCCTGTTACATGTTCTCACTCGACGGGGTTGCGGATGGTTTTCATGTCGGTGAGAACGACGTGTCTGTAGCTGCGCTCCAGTCCCTCCATCAGCTCCAGGTAGTCACTGACCTTGAAGCCCTGGATTGGCTCCTCCTGCAGGCAACAAAGAGAATCGTTATTTATCAACATTGTACCAAATTAAAGATACAGCCCTTTAAATGAAGTACTGGCCTTTTTTTCTGAACAGTTAAACGAAAGACCTCTCGTTTGTTTCATTTAAAGGATTTTTTAGGCCTATAAAGTTAAAACGCAATGGTGTTTCAAAGGAAAAAACAAAACTTCTGATAACTTATTTTTATCTACAGGTGCATCTCAATAAATTAGAATATCATAGAAAAGTTTATTTATGGCAGTTATTTAATTCAAAAAGTGGAAATAACACATTGTATAGATCCCTTACACATAGACTGAAACATTTCTTGTCTTAATTGACTCATTTTCTTCTAATTATAATAATTATGGCTTATTACAAAATACCCACTTTAAGAAGTATGTTTAATATGGAAATGTTGGCCTCTGAAAAGTATATCTATCTATATGACTTAATACTTAATATGGTTGACTTGAACTACTGGAAATGGACTTTTCCATCATATTGTAATGTATTGAGATGCACCCATATTTCTTTAGTTATTTTGTGACCCTTTAGTACGAACCGTCGCTTTAAAGTACACAAGAGTTAATCCAAAGTTTCCAAAGTACTTTATCTAGAACAGATTGTTTATAAGCTTGCTTCTTTTTTTTTTTTTATTAATGAGTGTCCATGGCAGGCAGATGTATTCAGACTGATAATAAAATAAGCCATGTTATGCCTCAATAATAAAACCATTATCTGTCACTTTGTTAGGAGTTGAAGTGTGAATAATTCAATATAATATTTTCATTAAAAATGCTTTACATTCAATTTATTATGAAGTCGGAGGAAATGAAATTAAATCTTGGGGAATTGAATGCTGCACCGTGCCAGCAAACAACATCCTGGCTTATCGTTCAGGTAATCAGCTTTTACGTGCAAAACAATATCTTAATAAGTACAAGCATCTTCATAACGCAGCAATACACGTAACCAGACGTGTCTTTTAACATGCTGCCATGTCTTAACTGGGTAAGAATCAGACACAAACGCTTCATCAGGCTCATTTGTTCAGTCAGGATTTTAATTCGGGCAGCCATAATTGCCGCCTGAGCTACAGTATGCATCAGTTATAGAGCCGAGCGACCTCACGGGCGATGCAAACACTGCAGCAGAGCAAATAACTGAGGCTGCTGTGCATTATGTTGCGAGTGGCATCATCAATTAGCAGCCTGAGGAATGCTGCACCCAGAAGACGCCACGTTCAGAATAATAAACACACAGCCAACTGATGATTTGGCCCTCAGTCAGCATGCAGGACAAAAAAAAAAAACTGCCACAGTTTAATGACTTCTGCAACTTGTCAGCACTCTCTTAATTTTCTTTAATCACTTTGCAGAATGTGTTTTTGGAGAATCTAATTAAGGTTTTTTTTCTCAGGTAAATAAGGCCGATGAGGATGTGACACAGTAGGAACACAGTCAATACCGTGAGAACAACTCCAGGCTGGAAACTCATCCTGGAACATATTTACTCTAATCAGACCAAGGTTATTATAGTTAACGAAAACTAACAAAATAACAAAAACTAAAATTGAAAAAACATTTTCGTTTTCTGGATCCTCGGTGCCTTGCCATGTCTCTACACTGTCTATCAATATGTGCTGTGTGTGAGTCTGAGTGTGTGCTTGTGTGCGTGCGTGTCTATGTGCGTGTGTGTGTACATACAGATGTGTATGTGGGGATGGGAGGGGTGGGTTTTGTCATTTTTATTGTCTGTTTTTATCCTTATTTTTTGTAAAGCACTTTGTGTTACATTTCTATGTATGAAAAGCGCTTTATAAATAAAGTTTGATTTGATTTGAAGTTCAAATAAAAATAAAAACAAGAGTTTTTTTAAAAACCACAACTAACTGAAACTGTATTTTGTGGTTACAAAACTAACTAAAATTATAGTGAAAATGTCCTTCGTTTTCGTCTTTGTCAACTTTTTTCATACATAATTCAGTGTTTCTGTTTCAACATGTAGGAACACATGGTAAATCTGTTTACTGAGACTGGGATGTCTACACTCCAACCAAAATACAAAACACCCCGAACTGTAAGAGTTAATAACCTTATTGAGGCTGAGATGGATAAACCAAAGGAAATGAAGGCACATACCCATTACAAAAAAACTAAAACTAACACTAAGTTATGTTATGTTTTGTTTGTTTATATTTTTCTGTCTATGTAAATGCAACTATTTGAAAATATGGAAGTTGAATAACGATACATGAATGTAGAAGCTGTATGTCAAAGTGTATAAAAATATTGTGGGAAAAAAAAACTAACACTAAAACTAAAAAAAACTGAACTAAAACTAAGCATTTTCAAAAAATAAAAATAAACGAAAACTAGCAAACTCACTCTAAAAACTCACTAAAACTAACTGAATTTGAAAACAAAAATTCACAACGAAATTAAAACTAAAACTAATGAAAAATCCAAAACTATTATAACCTTGAATCAGACTGAAGATTTTCACACTCTCACCAGTGTCAGAGGTCAGGACACCCTGAAGACTAAAAACAGTGATTTTGTGTTAAGTGAATATGCTTTTCCCTCTCATCCTAAAACTATCAAGTGATTAAAAATAATTAACGACATGCTTTATGACTAATTCATCTAAATGAATTGCAAATATCAGCATTTAAAAATATTCAAAACCTCTACCGCGACCACTTTAGAAATTGAGTTGGTACCGATTTTTTTATAACTCGCAGCATTCACCTTCGATGTTTGAATATTTAATTTATTGAAAAACAATAACACAGCAGTATTTTTCTTTAACAAATAAAGGAAATCACAATGTCTGAGGTAGTTAATAAAATAATGAACTTAATATAATTAGCAACAATATACAAGACAAACTAACAAAATAACTGCAACCATAAATAAAGTGTCCTGAGTTTTTGGTTTCGTTATAGTACAACATACATACAACACAGTCATGCAGAAGCACTTTCAGACCTTTGCGGAGGTAGATAAGATCGCTAGATAAGATCGGTTCAAAGTCTCGTTGAGATTTAAAAAATCTGTCTGTGTCTTATCTTCCTCTTATTAAATTTTTATTATTATTATTATTATGTATTTATTTATTTTTCTATTTTTTTAATTTTATAATTTTCTCTTATATGTTAATCTTCATTCATTTATTTGTTTTTGTTTTCTTCTATTTGTTTTGTTTTCATATTTTTTGACTAACTTTGGTGTTTTCATTTATTTTGTACTTGCCTAGTCTATGGATGTACTGGATAAACTGATGTGTGCTCTGACAGCTGATATAATTATGCATCCAAGGAAAATCCAATAAAAATAATTTTGAAAAAGAGATTTTAAAAATCTCTTTTACAAGAGAGACCTGGCCAAGAAGGCAGCATAAAAGTGACAGGGTTACAAAATTTAAAACACAATTAACATAAACAATTAAATACAAATAATGGGGATGTAATATTGATTTAGACATTGACTTGGAACCGATGTATTGATTATTGTGCCATCCCTAAATTGACCAGCTGTGTCTGAGTACACAGTGTTCAAACTAATCAAACAAACTGGAACTTGGGCTGAAGTCGACTTGGCTCCAGAGGTGAAAGCTTCTTAGTTCTTAGCACTTTCTGTGCCTAAGTGCAGCTTCAAAGAGCAGTTAGCATTGTTGAACACTCTTAAATTTGTTGGGTGGTAGAGGACTTTAACTCTAACAACTTGAAAAGGAGACACCACTTTGGCTAAACTGGTCACAACTCATACATATTAAACTTTATATGACAGGTAAAGTGTAAACATTGCTGCAATGTAGAAGCTAAAAGGTTGTGAAGCACTGAGCTGCAGTGGATAGAGGGAGTGCTGTAGTGTTTCAGGCTCTTCTATCTGTGGTCTCCAAGCTTTGTTGGCTTGAGACGAAGAAATGTTTTCTTGTGACCCCTTGGCAACGGCAAGATGTCAGAGTTGTTCAATCTAAAAAGTTATTTGACCTGCTTTAACTGCTACATTTTAGAACCCCAAAGAGGTAAAACCATACAGTATATCACAAAAAGAGCAAAGAAAAATGTTTTCTAGTCTGGGTGTCATGGAGAAGTCATGCACTGGTGCTTTTGGAGACTCCAGAGGGTTAACTGGAAAAATCAAGTCAAACCTATTTAAATCTCTCTGGTCATAATGTCCGGTGAAAATTATTCAATCTTAGCTGCAAAAATGTGTAAAAATGTCAAATTTTAACCATTCCTTTTACCTTTTAGCTGGATGAGCCCTTTAAATGAAGTACTGGCCTTTTTTTCTGAACAGTTGAACAAAAGAATGATTTTTACCTCTAGTTTGTTTCATTTAAAGGATTTTTTAGGCCTATAAAGGTAAAACGCAATGGTGTTTCAAAGGAAAAAACAAAACTTTTGATAACTTATTTTTATCTACAGGTGCATCTCAATAAATTAGAATATCATAGAAAAGTTTATTTATGTCAGTAATTAAATTCAAAAAGTGGAAATAACACATTATATAGATCCATTAGACACAGAATTAAACATTTCATGCCTTAATGTACTTATTTTCTTCTAATTATAATGATTATGGCTTACATTTAATGAAGACCTAAAATTCAGTGTCTCAAAAAAAATGTTTATATTACAAAAGACCCATTTTAAAAAGTATGTTTAATATGGAAATGTTGGCCTCTGAAAAGTATGTCCATCTATATGACTCAATACTTGGTTGGGGCTTTTAACCATTCCTTTTACATTTTAGCTGGATGAGCCCTTTAAATGAAGTACTGGCCTATTGTTGTGAACAGTTGAACAAAAGAATGATTTTTACCTCTAGTTTGTTTCATTTAAAGGATATTTTAGGCCTATAAATGAAAAACGCAATGGTGTTTCAAAGGAAAAAACAAAACTTCAGTCAGTAATTCAATTCAAAAAGTGGAAATAACACATTATATAGATCCATTACGCACAGAATGAAACATTTCATGTCTAAATTGACTTATTTTCTTCTAATTATAATGATTATGGCTTATATTTAATGAGGACCTAAAATTCACTGTCTCAAAAAAATGTTAATATTACAAAATACCTATTTTAAAAAGTATGTTTAATATGGAAATGTTGGCCTCTGAAAAGTATGTCCATCTAACAAAAAGACCAAAGACTAGAGAAAAGTCAGACATAATATTATTTTGTGTCCCCAAATTTAGTTTCTTTTCTATCCACTATCCTAGAAACCATTTCAAGAGTACCACTTTAAATCACCAAAGACTTCAAGTTCAGGATCTCGGTGTCCTTTTTATAAGGTAATATCATGCGTGTAGAAAAACCACAAAGGAGTGAAGAGCAAAGGAAAGAAATAGATTAAGAGCAAATGGAGCGATAGGTTTTCATTATTTAACGGGAGCAAATAGAGTGAGTACAGCGGGGTGATTGTTCAGAGGGGAGCAAGTAGCGTCAGGGAGAAATGAGTTCCCCGTCTGATGGAGGACTCTCCTCCTGCCATTATTCCTACACGACATAAAACACTTTTTATAAGAGAAAAATCTCAGTTTAATTATATGGTATTATGAATTAGTCATCGCCGTGCAGACTTATTTGATATACTGATTTTAATAAAGTGTAGGTTTTAGTGTCAGCGGTAGCGGTTACATAACTCTAAGTCTATTAAATCCATATTTTGTTTTGTGTGAAGTGCTGTACATCCTGCTGGATGGTTAATGCACCGCCATTCTTCTTCTTGTCAAAACATAACAGCACTACACTGCAGCAAGTAGGAAAAAGTCTCCCACTTGTCAGATTCTTTATTTGAGCCAAGATTTTTTTGCAGAGTGAGATTAATCCTTAAAGAAAAACATCAAAACTAAAAGTTGCTTCGCCTGTTCATTTATCGCACCGGGAAACGCCTGCTGACACAGTTAAAACCGTGAAGGAGAGTGGAGATAAGCAGTGGAAATCACTCGGGAGAGTATTTTTGGTCTGTTATTTTCTCTGGGAGAATTAAGGAGGGTGAAAGAAAAAAAAAGGAAGATGCAAGGACGTGAGTGTGTAGGAATTAGGGCCTGACTAATGTGGATTCCTTTAAGTTTAGCTGAAAATATACTGTGATGTTCTGTTGAATATTCTCATGCTGAACAGGTGACACGAGCTGCTTAATGTTCCTCGTAATCTTCAAGATATATTAACCATTAGCACTTATGAGATCATTAAGTACGCTAATTAATGCATTAATTACCAAAGATTTCTAAGTTTTCTTAAGCCTGCCCTCACATGACAAATTAGTGGTATTAATATTCAATGAGTGAGGATTTGCTTTAGAAGGTAAAATTAAATGGAATACATCTTAAAGCATTAAAGAGTTCAGTGTTTCCGCTACATGCAATTTGCAGCGTGCAGGGAAATTCCAAGTTTTTTTCTGTATTCCTGCACTGCGGTGTCTCTTCACCCTGGTGTGAAACTTTCACACTGCAGGTCTGATGCTCATTTCAGATTTTTTTTGTTTTGCTGTTTATATTATTTTTTAAACATGGCCTATATCAGACTCCAGACTCCAGTGTGAACTGCTCACGGCCCCGAACTGACCTGCATGAGCAAGAACAACAACAAAGACGCCACACGCAGCACGCTGTGTTCAGAAGTAAACATGGAGGCTGCTGAAGTCAGCGACTACGGTGGAAGCTGGAGAAGTTGTGAGCAGATGATAACGAGAAGAAGGATGAGGAGAAAGAGTAACATTTTGATCTGTGAGACAAGACATGCATTGGTTCCTCTTCATTTATAAAGTCTTGATAGGTCTCATGCCACTATACCTCAGCACTTTATTAAACTGGTCACATAGTAATTATACAACACGCTCTAGCGATTAATGCTTAATGCTCAATGTTCAATGTGCCTCAATGTTAAAAAATAACCACTTACTGTGATTTCTTTTGTTTTCAATGCAAGAACAGCAGACCAACATTAATTGCAAGAAGTAATTTTGTGCATTTTTATACTGCACTTTTAAGATTTCATGCTCAAATGCATGTAGTTGTACTGAGGGCCACTTCAAGAAAAAAAAAATCTGATTTGATCCACTTTTGCCTGCAGTCTGAACACAGCCAACAGACGTCCGTTTATATGAAGAAGTTCTGCAAGTAGTCGTGTCTGGGACATACGTTGCATAAAACCATCTAAAAGTCACAATTAGCGTTAGACTTTTGGGATATATTATGTCACCCCCCAATGGACCAATCAGTGCCTCTGAAACGTTGATGGCAGACTTATGGCAGACAGTCTCTTGCCTATAACGAGCCTGAAGCTTGTGAGTAAGTTTTGCAATAAGCGCATAGTTAATATACTGATTGGATTGTTATTTTTCCTCATTGCGACTACACTGACACATAGTAGTTGTAGTATTCTATTAATTACAAAAAACTTTATTTCCTGAGATGTTTTCTTGTGTCTTGTTAAAAGTTATATCATGAAGAATTGGGAAGGCATTTAAGTTTTGGAGTATATATTAAGTATTGGAATAGAAAACAGTGTGTTTTATGTGTGTTTTTTGTAATTTTTTGTTTGTTTTTGTGTGTGTTTTAAGTGTGTTTTTATGTGGGGGAGGGTGTTGTAAAAAAAATGTTTTTTTATGTGTGTTTTTGTAATTTTGTGTGTGTGTTTTTGGTGTGTTTTTGTGTTGAAAATGTTGATCCAGTAAGTCAAAATGAAAAAAAAATAACAATCAGGTCATTTAGGTGAGGTTGTGTTGGAAACAATAACAACATGGCATGGTGAACACTTTTTAAGTCGTTTATACAGGCAGAATGGAAAGTCGTCAAAAACTGACAAAATAGCCCCAAACTCTTAAAGGGTTAAGCTTGAAGTACCCTGGTGGTTTGCTGCTTAATTTGAAGTATTGGAATAGAAAACAGCTGTTTCTCTTGTCTTTGACTTTTAGGGTCAAACATGTCTCTCAGTATTGTGAGATGTGTCCAATTTAAGAGTTATCAGGTGACATGCTACTGTCTCAGAGTTATTTGTGCTAGTACCGCTCCATAGTATGTGCCAAATTAGAAAAAAGGATAAAACTAGGAGAGGGAGGAAAGAATCCTACTCATATCTACAGTATGAAAGGTTAATTTATGTGCTGATTGTTCTCTAAATGCCGCGCAACAAAACAGAAGCTTTTTTCCAGTGTGTGATCTGAAGCAGCCTCTGAGTCGTGGCACTAATGTAACCTCTGTCTCCTTTTCATTTCAGCTCCGCTGCAGTCAGACTCCGAACGACTGTAACAACTCATTTGCCTTTTCAAATTTTAATTTAGATGAAATATAGATATACCCTCAAGTGAGACAGGATAAGTGTAGAGAGGGTGCAAGTGTGTGAATGTTTAAAACAAGAAAAAAATCCTCTGTAATACCACTTGTGTCTGAGTGAAATAATTCACATTGTTCCCACAGAGAGAGACGGAGGAGGAGGAGGAGGGGAAAGATAAGGCCGTCGGACGTAAACCGGCATGTTTAAAACTTTCAGAGGTTCAGCTCGGGTCGAGGACTGTGTAAGTTTCTCTCACACACACACACACACACACACACACACACAAACATACAGACACACGCTGCGTCTCAGAGCTGTCTCTTGCAGCAGTATCTGATGCTACAGCTCATTAGAAGAGCTTCCTCAGATAAAGCCTCCATAACTGATCTTTTATTCACAAAAACTGTCAGCGGCGGCTCGTGGCGGTGTTAACACCAGAGCTATCAGCTGGAGACAAGACGGACTGAAATGCTTAATGAGTAATGACGATGAGTGCTTCATGTCAAGCCATGCCTCATTCACAATGCTGCTCTCTCTTTAATGCTGCTCTGCATATTGGTACCAGTACTTCGAGACCGCAGCTCTCGACCTTTTGTGAAATCTTTGGGGCCGTTTTTTTTTTCATTCAGCGTTCATCCAACTCACGGGGCGGAATTTATTCCAATGAAATGTGTTAAACTTTCAGAACAGGCGTCTTTTCACAGTGTGTTTTTCGGGCGTAAAAAACACACCGTGTTGGGAGGTTTTTTTGTGAAACAAATTCAAAAAGTGGATTTTTTATTCATTGTGGACGTGAATCATGAATGAGTGCAGAATTGTTCGGCTCCCCTTTCATATTCAGCGGAGGTCTAACAGAAGAAACTGCATGACTTCTCGTATTAAATCCAGACGATTTATGAGCCCGAATGCTGAAGTATTCCGAATTAATTAGCCTGCGATAAAGGAGAGCTTCTCCCGAAGAAAGAGGGTTTAAATTAAGCATTAAAGCATAAACATGAATGATCTGTTTTACTGATGTAAAAGACAGCAACCTCTAAAATAAAGCTACTAGAGTCACTTTTTATTAGAAATTCAGACATTCTTTTGATAGTAGGAAGAAGATCAAAACGTTCAAACTTTAATGATGTTTCAATTCTAAAAAATATATAGTTTGTATGCACAACAGACCGTTTGAAGTAGTTCTGCTTGACTTATTACATGCCTACATACATCAATGATCCAACAGTAAACTAAAGAAATACATAAAAATAAAGCACACTATTGAGATAATTAAATAAATAAAATGAATAAATAATAAGTATGTTGGGTTCTACACTGTTGATGACAAAATTACAAGCAAAGACAGGGGTATGATAACTGTGTTGAGAAATATCACAGTATACTGTAATATACAACTCTTATTAGCTAAAAGAATGAAAACAGAAGGTGTTTTTTGTTCTCGCTTTATAATAACTGAAACTTGAAACCATTTTAAAATGACAGCATGTGTAAAAAGTCTTCCTATTCCAATAACTGCACTATAATGTACACAAACTGTTCACTATCAGTACTTCCCAATACTTCAATCAGGTGTATTATCATGCCACTGTGTAATATAAATACTTTTCTCTGTGTAATGGTGCAATTTCAACTGTTGAGTTTGCCTATATTGTAGCTTCATGACAACACACAGGAAAATGCATCATTAATTAATTTGTTTGTTTAAAAAATGGACATATACAGTCATGGAAAAATGATTAGAACCCCCTTGTTTTCTTCAATTTATTGTTCATAATGATAACAAAAATAGCTCATAAGAGTTTAATTTCAGAGCTGATATCTAGACATTTTCCACGGTTTTCTTGATAATAACCAAAACCATGATCAAGAAAACCATGGACAATGTCTAGATATCAGCTCTAAAATTAAACTCTTATGCACTATTTTTGTTGTTATCATTGTATTTGTCCAAACAAATGTACCTTTAGTTGTACCAGACATTAAAATGAACAAGATATTAGAGAAAACAAGGGTGGTGTAATTCATCATTTTTTCCATGACTGTATGTGTTGCACTCCATGATGCCGTTGAGTGGTTTTGGTGCAGGAGTTGAGCATTGTGCTCATAGTCATACATGTATTATCATGACAATCCTGTCTGATCACTCCTTATCCGCACATGATTCATGATAACAAAAAGAAAATAAAAAATGACACTTCTACAAGATGCCACGTCTCCCTCTCCCCCAGAGGGACGGGGCCATCGGCGTGCTCCAGGCCCAGCAGAGCTATCCACAACATTTGGCAGAAATCCCCCAAACCACAGCTGCTTCAGCTGCAGATGGAGGCCTGAACATATTGACTTTAAGCACTGAGTCATGAGATTTAAATAATTAGGATGCATATGCTTATTTTTGATCCAACATCTATACGAGTGTCTCTCTGACTACAGCATGGGTCTCAAACTCGCGGCCCTCGTGACGATATTTTGTGGCCCCCACCTTGATATGAAAGTTTAATGTGAGTTTTATATGAATGGCACTTCCACACACCGTGTTGTGTGTGGAAGGTCCCTTTAATTACTTTTTTTGTAATTTTGTGTCTTTTTTGATAATTCTGTGACTTTTTTTGGTAATTTTGTGTCTTTTTTTGGTAATTTTGTGTCTTTTTTTGGTAATTTTGTGTCTTTTTAAAAATAATTTTGTGTCTTTTTTAAAAATAATTGTCTTTTTTTTATAATTTTGTGTCTTTTTGGTAATTTTGTGTCTTTTTGGGTCATTTTGTGTGTTTTTGGGTCATTTTGTGTCTTTTTTAAGTAATTTAGTGTTTTTTTCAGTCATTTTGTGTCTTTTTATGTAATTGTGGCTTCTTAGTAATTTCGTGTCTTTTTTTTGTCATTTTGTGTCTTTTTTTTGTCATTTTGTGTCTTTTTTTTGTCATTTTGTATCTTTTTGTCATTTTGTTTCTTTTTTAAGTAATTTAGTGTTTTTTTCAGTCATTTTGTGTCTTTTTTGTAATTGTGGCTTCTTAGTAATTTCGTGCCACTGCCTCCAGCGGCCCCCAGGTAATTTGAGTGTGAGACCCCTGGACTACACAAAGCCACCTTGACTTTTAAATGCAGTCTGACAGGATGTTCTGTCTATAAAATACACTGATGCTCTGTCTCACCTTGAGGAAGACCTGCAGCTCCTGGGACTGTGTGCGCTGCAGGATATCTGGCTGCAGATGTTTGAATACGGCAACGCACATGTACACCTGGTAGTCAGGACCCATCACCACACAGGTGGACACGTAGTGGCAGATCTCTGTCCAGTCCAGATAGTTCCAGAAACACTGAGTCAACCAGTGGAGGCACATCTGTGGGAAGAAAAAAAAAAGATTTATTGTGATTTCCAGGATTTTGTTGTTGTTGTTGAATCTCACTGAGAATAAATTAAACCAATTCTGAGTAGTTTAATACAGGTGAAAGAAATGACGACCTCAATTATCCTGGAATACGAATGATCTGCTTAATGCTTCTGAAAATTAAGGAATCATGTTTCAGACAGCAATCCTTCTCACTATAATAAATCAAATGTGTCAAATATAAAATATGTCTCTCTCAGTCTCTAATCAATCTTCATAGCCCTTTTCAATTTTCTTTAAATTGGTGTATGGGTGTGCAGTTACGTGCTCCTATGTCACAGTTGCATGTAATTTTTCTAATTTTACAGAGTTTTCACATTCACTTAAACCTCTACAAAAACACTTAAATGCATTAAAACAGTAAATTATAAGCCAGCAAAGTAAAAAAAGTGCATGTATTGGCAAGTATTTAGAAGGAAGGGTGTTGCAGATGAGAACAAGTCAGTAATGTTTATTATAGTTGTAATACTTCCTAGTTTAAGAGGTAATAAAAACATTACTCAGAGCCTTAACACAGCAGAGTGACACAGATAAACAGGTGTTTAGACCTAAATTAAAACATCACACGCTGCTGAAGTAATTAAAGCGCTGTGCCAGAGTCTGGGGAACACTACCAGAAAAGCTGAGTCACCCCTGCCTTTTGAATTTTCACCAAAAAACCAAGAGTATTGCCTGCAAGCTTCAGGGCTGAAAGTTCACAAATAAAAGACGGAGGTTGATTTGTAGACGCATTTAGCAAGCTCAGCGGGATTTTAAAATTACTTCTGTATTTCACAAGTAGCCATCAGAGTTTCTGTCAGCCGAGACGAAGTTGATAATGTGGTTCGACATAAAAGTCTTGCTGTGGCATTTTAAACCCGACAAGTTTCTCCAGTCGAAAAAAGGAAAATAAATGAGGCACAGTAATCCAGTCAGGAAAGGAAATGTAGGTGATTTCAGATACAAGATCAGAGAATTAGAGGTCTTCACAGGTCAAACGTGTTCCCAAACCCAAAAAATACCTGGAAATGTACCTCCCAGATACTGCTGAAGAAAAGAAACAAATCTGACATTTAGATCAGTTTGAATCTCTGGAAAGTGAGACACAAAGACACCCGTAATTAACACTTATCGCCATATAAAAACACAATGAAATGGAGATCTTGTGGCTTTAAGTCAAACTATATTTATATATTTTTAGTACTAATGAAATTCATAAAGAACAGCAACATTTTAATGCCACAAATCAACACCTGTTCATGCCAAATAAGAGCAAATATTCAAGAAATTACAGAGTGCTGTTAAGAAGGGTTGTTCAAATAAAAACAATAATATAATACAGTTTGTGTCATATTTATATGGCATTTTAAACCAGACAGGTTCCACCAGTCAAAAAATGAAAATAAATGAGGCATAATAATACAGTCAGACATCACAGAAATAGAGGTCTTCACAAATGTGTTCCCAAACAAAACAAAAAAACCTGGAAATGAAATCCCAGATACTGCAAACAAAAAGAAACAAATTTGACATTTGGATCGGTTTAAATCTCAGGGAATTGAGATACAAACACACCTTTAATTAACACTTATCGGCATATAAAAACAGATTGAAATGGAGATCTTGTAGCTTTAAGTCAAAGTATGTATATATATATATAAATACATATGTTTTAATGCAATAATTCAACAGGCTTTCATGCCAAACAAGAGCAATTATGCTTGAAATTACAGAGTGCTGTTAAGAAGGGTTGTTCAAATAAAAACGATAATATAATATAGTTTGTGTCATATTTATGTGGCATTTTTAACCAGACAAGTTTCTCCAGTCAAAAAGGAAAATAAATGAGGCATAATAATCCAGTCAGGAAAGGAAATGTAGGTGATTTCAGATACAAGATCAGAGAATCAGAGGTCTTCATGAGTCAAAAAATGTTTTCCCAAACCCAAAAAAGACCTGGATATTTACTAAAAAGAAACAAATTTGACATTTAGATCTGTTTGAATCTCTGGGAAGTGAGAAACTAACATCTGTAATTAACACTTTAAGGCTAAACAGCTTTAAGTCAATGAGATTCATAAAGAACAGCAACATTTTAATGCCACAAATCAACACTTGTTCATGCCAAATAAGAGCAAATATGCTAGAAATGTGTTGTGTGCTATTAGGATGGGTTGTTCCAATAAAATATAATATATAATATAATATGGTATGTGTCATATTTAATATTCTATGTCTATGGCAGCCTTTGAGATTATGGAGCAGAATGTATTTTTAGAGCAGAGTGGAGTGTGATCATGCAGCTGTGTGACTTCAATGTCTGGGGTCGATATTAACTTCACTTCCTGACTCAGATTTTCTAAATGAATCTTTCTGGGAACGTGTTTACTTTGAGAGTGAAAAATGATAAATCGCAGCAGCGTTGAATATTGAGGTGGGATTAGGGGACAGAGAAACAAGGGGATGCATGCTAATGTGTATTTCTCCAGCTGATGACTAAGTTGAGATGTGTGATCCTAAAGGGACGGCTGTAAAGTGGGGTTGTATGAGGCACTTATCCACAGTCAGTGTTTTAGCTACAGTAGAGGGCGGCTGGCAGCAATTTGTTTCTGTGTTTTACTGTGTGGCTTTGGTGTTTTGAAGGAGGTTTGAAACTCACAAAACGAATAAACTATCTAACTGATTGAAGCAGCGGGAGACCAGCAAAATTACTGCTTTTGTCAATGGAGTCTGTTAGCTTTAAAGAGAGCACAGATGGATAAAACAACTACAGTTTCTCATTGGTAAGGGAACACATTACAAAGATAGCGTACACTTTGACTACAGGCAAACTCGCGGCCCGTGGGCCAATTGCGGCCCTTGTGACGATATTTTGTGGCCCTAACCTTGATATGAAAGTTTAATGTGAGTTTTATATGAATCGCCCTTTACCGTGTTGTGTGTGGAAGGTCCTTTTAATTACTTTTTTTGGTGATTTTGTGTCTTTTTTGGTAATTTTGTGTCTTTTTAAAATAATTTTGTGTATTTTTTTAAATAATTCAGTGTCTTTTTTGGTAATTTTGTGTCTTTTTTAAAATCATTTTGTGTCTTTTCTAAATAATTTTGTGGGTTTTTTTTGTAATTCTGTGTTTTTTTTGGTAATGTGTCTTTTATTGGTAATTTTGTGTCCTTTTTATAATTTTGTGTATTTGTTTAATAATTTAGTGTCTTTTTTGGTAATTCTGTGTCTTTTTTAGTAATTTTGTGTCTTTTTTGTAATTTTGTGTCTTTTTTGGTATTTTTGTGTCTTTTTTTTGTCATTTTGTGTCCTTTTTAAGTAATTTAGTTTTTTTTTTCTGTCATTTTGTGTCTTTTTGATACTGCCTCCAGCGGCCCCCAGGTAATTTGAGTTTGAGACCCCTGCCTAAGATACAGTTTTTTGTGGGGGCTGAATTGATTAATAAAATGTAATTGAATGCCAGCAGCCCTGTGAGGTTGTTTTAAAACATTAGTGTTTTGAGCTAATATACAGGTAAAGCATAAATATTCACTATCACTATTAGTATATCAACATTTGCTAATGAGCAATAAACTCTAAAGTGCAGCTGAAGATGATGTCATTAGTTCTGCAGGTATTTGGTCTGAAACCAAGGCTCAGACCAATAAAACATTTGACCTGATGATGGCACCAGATGAAAAATCAGGGGCACAAAAGACATTGCCATTACAATATTAAGGGGACATGAACTAATTATCTCAGAGTGGAAGTCTCCCACTGCCCCCTCTGTACATTTTTGGCACAACGGTTCGGGTCGACTAGCTGCATTAGACTTTTAGTCTAGAGATTGAGTTCTTTCTCGGTTGTTTGGGTTTGTTCAGCTCTAAATCCTTCTGTTTTCCTTATTTGTCTTTAATATTGCTGTTTCTGTTATCGCAGGGTCTGAAATATGTTAGGTTTACCCTGTGTTTTTTAAAATTATTTACGTATTTTGTAATTTTATTTGGATGATTTGTTTACTTCTTCCATCTTACTTTTTTAAGAGCCCTTACCATGTACAATATTAACATCTATTCCTCAAGATATTGGTGCTTGTTATGCTAAGGGAACATGAATTTGTGCACCAAATTTCAGGGGCAATCTAATAAATAAAATTAGATAAATGAATCTAATAAAGGGGTGCTTGAAGTTGTGTTGACACAACTGAGTGAAATCAGCCATCTTTTCCTCCACAAACCCACTGTAAACATTCACATCTTAAACTTCAAATACTTCAAACTTCAAATACAAGATACAATACACATTCAATATTTTATTGTCTACATCTTTATTTTTGTCTCAGTTTGCATATATTCATGTAACAGCCAAGTAGGGCATAAATAGTAAGCTACTGGAAGCGAAAGCATTTAAATGGACCATGGAAGACTAAATAAAATGCTTGCTTTTCCTTTCTAAGAGCTTCCGTTGGCCCCTAAGCTGCACTTGATTTAATAGTTTGAGACGTTCCACTTCAAACCGCTACAGGAGAAATCAGTGGATCACCAGTCAGTTGGATTTCTCCTCTGCGGTAAATCAAATAGCTGTTTTTTTCAGTATGAGGGTATAAGTAGTGGACAGACATTAACATGCCATTAGAATGCTTATAAAGACAGCAGACTGGAAACTGTACATTTACTGTTAGTGTACAACCTTGCAGGGAAGCAGCATTGGAACCTGGTCTCACAGAAATAGCCATGGATTTCGCTTAACTCAAAATCCGTGGAATAGCCACGGAATCGCTCAAATTTCTGTGAAACTGACACGGATTTCGCTACAATGCAAGTTAATGACATATCCCGTGGCCATCCCATTGATATTTTTTCGTACTGGTTTGTTCCAAGTCACGTGACTTTCAAGGTTCCGGCGATCAGAACAAAAAACATGGCGGACAGTTCTCTCATTTTTAGTGAAAAAAATAATATTTTGAATTAGTTTCTGCATAAAAATGGATTTTGATCACATTTCTAGCGAGAAATATATGTTTTATTTTCTAAATATTCACTCAGTGAATGTACATAATCACTTTGTATGTTGGAATAGCCACGGGATATGACTGTCATTAACTTGCATTGTAGCGAAATCCGTGTCAGTTTCACGGAAATTTGATCGATTTTGAGTTAAGAGAAATCCGTGGCTATTTCACGGATTTCTGTGAGACCATGTTGAGCATTCGATAAATGTGTCATTGTAAAAGAAAAAAAAAACGACTGCCTTTTTTTGGGCCAAACTCTGCTGTTCCTGTTTATGATTCGACTACAATCAGTAGCTTTGAGTTTGAGTTTCACACCCTTTTATCCAGTTTTTCCAAACAGACAACAAACAATGCACTCGCTGCGTTTTAACTAATTGTCATGCCAATAATTAGCCACTGTGTTCACTAACGACACAAGTCTGCTCAAGCATACAAACAAGCTCCACTTACGCTCCATAAACATATCAGATTATTATCGCCCCCTCCTCTGCTGCACTCTAATGAAAATCCCTGACATCCTAATTTGTGTGTTGTAATAAACACAGGGAGCGACTGGATCCATGCAGCCCTTTGTTTTTACACCCTCAGGCAGAGAAACAAGCACACATACAGTAGAGGACTTTCTGTGACTATAAATCCCTTCAAGGTCTTTCCAAGAGCGGATCTTTCTTTCCCGAGCGGGTTCATAGGTGAGTGTGACTGTATTCTTGCAGTATTCTTTACTTTCGTTTCTTTCTGTCGTAAACAGGCCTCCAGAGCTATTATTAATCTGAGCAGGTCAGGTCACATCGGCCGACTCGTTGAGATATCACGATTTGTTCCTGTGTGCCAAACACTGAATGTTCTGCAGGAGGGATGAGCGACAATTCAACATTTAGTCTCATCTTATTGTTTTTTATTTTTTAATTGCAAATGGGTGATTCTCATGAACATGGTGCTGTTCATAGCAATAATCCAAGAGCATTGAATACATATTTTCTTTGACCCTTTTATAACATATACAATCCAAAGTCTCTGTTTAATATGAATTTATAATCTTTTTAAAGATTTTTAAGGTATTTTCTGACATTTTTAGAGACACTGTGAGGTAAATTCATTACCGTAACACATTCTTAAATAAATAAAAAAAACAAAAGGTTTTTGTTTTTTTTTCCTTGGCAAACACTTAAATGTGCTCAAGGGTAGCTGGTATCACCAAAATGTATTTTATTAAAACAAAAAACAATTTTCATTCAGATTTTGTTCTTTATACATTGTCAAAAACCATTATGTTTGATTATATTCTGTTAAATTATACATTTCAAACAAATGTATATTTATTTTTATAGAGTTTATTAAATATTTACTGTATATAAGTGTGGGGGAAACCATGACATTTTTATCTGGACGCATTACAGTAATGAATTTGTGAATCAAAAATATGTTTAAAAATATAGAAAATGTTATTTTAACACAAAACAATGAATTGTATCTCATTGTGGCTATATTGTTCATTCATATAAAAGTGAAATATATTTAGTTTAATAAAGTATGTCCTTATAATATTCACAGACATAGCTTGGACTGGCTTCATGAGAATCACCCACATACTGTACGAATTCAGTGCTATCAAAAAAAATTAAACATTAATCTGCTTGAAATTCATAATTGGGACAGAATGTTTCTATACAACTCCCATTTAAATAATTTGATTATAATAAAAATCTGCTTGATCTTGATGAAATTGACTGGTTTCCTCTGTAAAAAGTAACTTTTTTCTGCCATATCACCAACTTATTTTGTGGCTACTGACACCAACGATGCTTTAAGCAGAAAATTATGATTTTGAGCCAACTGTGTGTCACAGCAGTGTGTGCAGATGAATGGGTTTTCTGGCTTCCTTTCATGTTTTCCATGTTGCCAGCGGCCCCACCTCTCCACAAGCAGAAGTCTGCCAGGTGACACATTTCTGCTAGTAGAGGTGGTGGGCTCCAGGCGCTAGAACCGCTGAGGGAGCAAACAGTAAACATTATTTTATTTTTTTATATACAGGTGAATCCCAATAAATTTGAATATGATGGAAAAGTCCATTTCCAGTAGTTCAAGTCAAATAGCCCCAACCAAGCATTGAGTCATATAGATGGACATTCTTTTCAAAGGGCCAACATTTCCATATTAAACATACTAAAACGAACTAAAATTGTTCTTTTCTAATATTCAAAAATTTTTGAGACACTTAATTTTAGGTCTTCATTAAATGTAAAAAAAACCCAACAATAATTATAATTAGAAGAAATTAGATAAATTAAGACATGAAATGTTTCATTCTGTGCGCAATGGATCTATACAATGTGTTATTTCCACTTTTTGAATTGAATTACTGGCATAAACTTTTTTATGATATTCTTATTTATTGAGATGCACCTTTGTAAATTGAATATCGTCTGGTTTGGAGTTGTGATGGCCCTTGGGCTGCTGCTGTTGCTTGCCCTGCCTGTGTTCTCTCTTGCAGATGCTGCTGGCCAGCTCCTCTTCTTCTCCTACTTCACCTGCTGCTCACCTATATAGGCTTGGTGGATCCAAGATGGCTGTCTCTCTCCCTCTGGGATGGCTGGTGCTCCCAGGGGTGGCTTTGTTTGGTTTTGGGTTATATTTGCTTGGTTCTTTTGGTTCCTTTAGGTTTTTCATCATTGTTGTACATTTAAAAGTTGGTTGTTTTTCCTTAAATAAATGTGTGAATTACTTTACCTGGCAGCTGCGTGGTCCTCCCTTTTGTTTGGTTGTGCCCTCTAATGTGCTGGGCATAACAGAGTTTGATGATGATTAATCAATAATGAAAATATTTCCTTTGCCGCAGCCCTACTCATACAGTGGCTGCATTTTAACTTTATATTTCTAGATAACTTTTGAACAGCAGTGGCCTTAACGTGATGTTTAAATGATTTAAACCCATTAGGCCTGTTACAGTGTGGGGACCTGAAGATAAGAGATTGTGTCTTATTTAGGCCAATGAAGCACACACATCATGTTTCTTCTCATGATTCAGCTCATTTATCATTTACCTACCACAGCTCGCTGCTCCCACTGAAGACAATTACTGTTCAAAATCTCCCTCACACACACACACACACACACACACACACGCACACACACGCACACATTCCTATTCTCAGGCAGCTTGACAGGTAAAACGCTTTGACATTCTGTAGATGGATTTCAAACTGACATCTGCGTCCACACACATTCGCAGCCAACCTCTACTGTATGAATGTCAGAGGTGTATAATGCTTCATTTGCCACTGCTGCTGCTTTGTCAGCCTTTCAAAGCTCAAACTTTTGGAATAGATATTTCCATTTCTGACTGAAGAGCAGGTGCCCATTATCTCCTTGAAGAGCAAAGAGATGAGCTGAATGTTAACGTTTTACTCCACCCCGGAGACGGCGAGTTCAGATCTTTGATGCAAACGCGGCGAGTCTTATAAGCGCCCCTGCTGCCGTACATTATGTGAGCCTCGACTGTCAGCCGCCGACACACAGAAGACAGGATCAAACGTAAGAGGATTCAAGGTGAAGAACCTTTTTTTTTTTTTTCTTCCTCGTTGTTTGTGAGGGAGAAAAGTCTGCGTCAAAGGAATCAGGTGCGGCGGAGCAATGATCTAACTTTTCAACCGCTCGGTTTAACAAAAGCAAAAAAAAGATTCAATGTCAAAACTGTATTTTGGTATTTTAAAGTGGAGGGAAGTCAAAGCAGGATAAAGAGGGGATTCATTCGCAGGGCGTGTGGTTAAATACGGCTTTAAACCCTGTTTTTGTGTCCCTCGCCGACATCATTAATGAAATATTCAACAGTGACAGAACAAAATGAGCTGCTGACTCGTCTGATGTTGTTGTATGCAGTATATTCTGAATTAAACATCCAAATTCAGTTCCTTTTATTTCCTCCGTCAGTAGTCATGGCTGTCCTTTATTGATCTAAGCAGCTCAGGAAATGGAAATTAGCATACAAAGACAGCAAAGTAAGAATTAGATATTTAGTTCAAACTAATTTGTCTGAAGTCGAGACAGAAACTTTTGTCTGCAAAGCTTCTTACTCTCAATTTCTGAGTGTTTAGTCTGTCTGAATATCAATATTTGTCAGTATAATCAGTATTAAGTAAATACAAAATGCCTCTATTGTAGAAGAACTCAACTTCAGTTAGCAATGACAGTGATACACTGAACTGAAGTTGAACAAATTCTGTGAATATTTAAGGTGGAAAACAACAGGAATTTCTGGGAAATAACAGAAATACAATGGAAATATAGTGGTTATTTGCTCTGGCAATTAAAAACTAATTAGGGCCTCGGGGCAATCGCGGCCGACAAAAAATGAGCGAAAAAGAACAATCATTGGAGATTTTTAAACGTCTACTTCTCCGGCATAATTTAACCTAGAGACTCCATTTAAACTTTAAACAGTAGACACAAGTCTTGTGTATCGGTGTATTAATCCACGTTTCGATAGGTCATATAGTTTTTTATCAATCCCTGCTCAATGACCATGATAATTTTTTGAGAAATTCTGAGATTATAATGGGTGTGTATTGCACGGAATGTTCGTGTCAGAGTGTGTGATGTCATCGCTCAGAGTGTAGAGGGAGAGGTAAAACTGTCAAAAAATTTATTTTAAAACTGCGCTCCAGGCCGCAAATTTCACTCTACAGAAATAATTTATACATAGAAACGTAGGAAAATTTGTCTTCTCACTCACAATCCTCTGGTAAAGCTGTCAGAGTTATAGTTTGGGCGTACGATGCACAGATGCGGCACCAACACCACCAACAGCCTCATTGGGTCCCTTATTAAAAACGCAGGGAGATATTTGAAAAAGGGATATGGAAACGTTTTTTTAGATCGCTCTAACAAAGCTATTTTTTCATTTTTCTGAAATAAAAACATATGTAGACGTTCAGGAAGAACTCAGGACGCTCAAAGTGAAGTCGAATCAACACCGAAGGAAAATCTGTGAGCCGAGCTAACGCTACTTTTGCTCCCTTTTTCTCTCTAATAACTTATTGTCCAGACGTTCAGGAGCTTTTAACTAGAAGCCGAATTATCCACAGAAGTCTCCTTCTGTCCAAAACAAACTGACCAGGTGATTAAAACCAGTAAAAACACCAAATGAGGCAGTTTCACATTAAAAATCAGTGTTTCTTCAATGCTGTTCAGCACGCCGACGGAGCCAAGCTGGCGTTATATTTGCTCAGCTTGTTTCTCTGATAACTTAAGATCCAGATGTCCGATGATAAAAATCCTTCATCAGGTCACAATATATAGTGAAAATCAAACAATAACTTAAAAAAAATCATGGATAAAAACTGGATAAAAAGCCAGTTCATGACACCTTCAGGCAGACAACCACAATGCTGAGGAGAGGATGACGCCATTACAAGGTGACAGAAATGAAGCGTTGTGTTCTTCATAAAAAATAGAGTTTTCTCTGGGTTTGAAAATCTTACAAAAAACTGTGATGCATTAACAATAGATCTAGTTGTTTTCAGGTTATAACATTTGAAAATGTTACATATTATACCGTTAACAGAAGATACAAATATATAAATGTTGTATATCCTGAGCTTTTATCATTCTGTGATTTGAAACATCTATTATTTTACTATATTTGAGCCCAGTGGTTCCCAATTTTTTTCTACTGGGACCCCCTTTTTTATCTAAAAAATACTTTCAGGCCCCCCGGCGGACTCCACACAACAAGCAAGAATGGTCTTGTCATTTTTTTCATCCTTGTTTTTTTTCTCTTGTAATATTTCAAGTAGAGTCATGATCTGATTTAGTTTTGTAGCGTTTGTAGAAATAACAGTAAAAGGCTGTGAAATACATCAGACATAGGGCGTAAAATTAAAAATTGTATATCACCGTATTAGACACTTTTAATTACTGTAAATCAAAGAATAGCACAAAACTTTTACTTTTTTCTGTCATAAACTGTATGAAACACGCAGTTTTGCTGTAAAAAAAATTATGTGTGAATGAATGACACAATTACCCTAAAAATAAAGGGACTACTCAGTCTAAATTACAGTTTTTGCTGATATTTATATTTGAATTTAGAATAGAAAACCCCACTCACTGTATTTTTTATGGTGAAGTTCTGTTAACCAAAGCTGCCGGTATTTTATCGTAAATCAAACAGATTATTTTTTACAGTGCAGCATTGGAGAACAATGAAATTATTTCAATTTAGCCTTGCCACGCCCCCCTTTTTGTAACCCTGGGCCCCCCCTAGGGGTCACGCCCCCCAGTTTGGGAACCACTGTTTTAGCCCTTCAGACAAGCTTGCAGTTTGTCTCCTTGTTTACCTGTGACGGAGTGAAGCCAGACATCCTGAAGGCCGAGTGGACGAGAGGAACTTCAGCTTTCAGCAGCATCTCCACGTAGTGAGCCGTGCACCAGTAAACCGGAGAGATTCCTGATTCAGCTACATCCACAGGAACATGGACCTGTCAACACAAACACAAACACTTTTTAATCTATTTTGGTGTCAGAACATTTTCACATTTAAAGTGGAGCTCTATATCTGTAAATGATGTCCAATTCCTCCTGCACTGCTGCTGGATATTCAAACAAAAACAACCGAAACATCAATTACAAGCTCTTTGTTTTGTATTCGATGCTGATATAGAGATAAAAACAGTCTTGAATACTTTTATTTGCTCCTATTTCCAGTAATGGAAATAGAAACAGCATGCTGTTAGCGTGCACACGCAGATGTGTGCATGTGTGTTCGTGCACACATTCCCTCTGAAGCTGCAGCCGCCTCTTAATTATTTGTGCCCTTTCTGTTTTCCGTGATATTGACAAAATCGACCACGATGAGTAGTTGGAGACTAACTGCTGTGTGGAGAAATTCACCGACTGCATCTGCGGCAAACACACTGAGAGCACGTAACACACTTTCAGACGAATCCAATTGAGCTGTATTGACTTTGACGAGATGACAGAGGTTGGGGTAATGGTAGAAAAACGTCTCCCCTGCAATTTACAATGATTGAAACCAGGCTCTATTTTAGACTCATTCTCCTAACATGAATTCCTTTTACTCCATTATTTCCCCTTTTTTTTACCCCTCATTTATCTCTTTCAGTCATCTTCCTTTTAGCGCTACGCCGCAAGTAAAAAACATCCTGTTTGTTTTTCACCATGTTGAGGAATGAAAACACAAAGTCAAACTGGAAGTCATTATGTGAGAAACGCTGTTCGGATTCATCATCATCTTCATTTATTCATGTTTTCTTTGCTGTGATAGTTGACATATTGCGTATAAAAAAAAGAGAAAGGGATTAAATGAGACGGATGACGAGGCTGGAAACAGTTGGGAGGCGGGTTTGAAGCGAATGTGTTAGCATAAAGATCTCTGAACGACACCTGCACTTAGATGCAGATGTAAAAAGCTGTTCCAGCCTCGACAGAGATGAGATTACTGCACCAGCTAATTTAGCACTTACATGAACGCCTTTTTAGGCCACATTTACAATAACTTTTTCTTTAAAGCAATCTCAAACCGCCTCTTGAGCAGCAGCAGCACCATGACTGAACTCTTCAAGATGTAACAATACGTTGAATCTGAAAGCTCTGTAGGATGATGCATGACTATTGAGAAATGTTTCTTTTTTTCATATTCTAGGTTTTGCTGCCATTTGATGCTTTTAAAGTGCAAAATTACTACACATTCAAAGACCAACTATGGTGCTTTTGAATCGATGCACTGTGGGTGTAGTTGTACGTTCTTATGGGGCTGTATGGAATATGTATTTTTTACATTTAAAGCTCCTTTTGAGGCTTTTGAATAAAGCTTTGAATGTCTGTCGTCATATTTGATGTCTTCTTGAGTGGCAAGCATACCACATACACATTTTTATTAGTGTTTCTTTAGTTATTTACTATAATATTGTTAAATTCTTAGTTATTATGGTTATATAAATGTAATCTATGGTGCTGTTATACAGCCCTGTTAATACAGGTAGGTGTCTCCCTTTGTGTGCAGCAAGCAGTAGAGTAAACTGTTTTTTGGACTGCAGTGAAAAAGTTGTTTTTGAAAGGTTTAATGCCAACAAATATGGATTGAAGCTGAATATGTTGGTAGACGAACCAGGTTGTGAATTTAAAAAATAATTGCATCTTTCTTTTTTTCAATGCATTTTGACTTTTGGACTTCACAAAACTTTGGAGTTATTGAAAAAAAAGTCTGGGTCAGACAAGTCGAAACCAGAATCTAATTCTACAAATAATACTAGTGTAGTTTAAAACAGAGAAGAGGAAAACAGAATTTGAAACTTGATTTAAAATCTGAATGTTAATGGCCAAAAAAAGATACAAAATGACTAAAAGAAAAACACAAAATGACCAAAAAAAAGACACAAAATAACTAAAATTGACACAAAATTACAAAAAAATACAAAAAATTACTAAAAAAAATACACAAAAAGACAAAAAAAAGACACAAAAAGACTAAAAAAAGACACAAAAAGACTAAAAAATGACAAAAAATAACTAAAATGGACACAAAATTACAAAAAAATACACAAAATTACTAAAGAAAATACACAAAAAGACTAAAAAAAGACACAAAAAGACTAAAAAAAGACACAAAATGACCAAAAAAGACACACAATGACACGAAAGGAGAATAGATGTGGAAGTGTCGCAATGCAACAGCAGCATTTGAACCTTGATTTAAAATCTGAACGTTAATGTTATGACTGAAGCTTCAAACTATTCAGTGCAGCCCTCCCGTGTTTTACTACTCACAGAGGCGTGAATCCTTGCTGGCCATATGAACGCAGAGGTTAGCAGAGAGGACAGGTTGAGCAGCAAACCCAGCGATCGGTCCACGTCTCCAGCCATGGCGAGGAACACCGTGGAGGCCAGCCAGTCGTGTCCTGGATAACCGTCCTGCTGAGTGACTGGAAGGCAGAGTTAAAGAGCCACACGACTGATGGAGGAGACACAAAGATCAATGACTCAGACTCGCAGCAAAGCTAAACAAACATAGCTCCTGAGATTAGTTTTGCAGCATGAAAGCATGGATGGACTACTGAACAGCCCCCAGGGGCCCGAAGTGTCAAGGGCCAACTTGGCCTTCACCTGCAAATGTCACAACAAAAAGAACAACACAGAGATGCAAAATAGCTGCAGAGAGAAACAAAGAGAACCACGATGATTATGAAAAGGAGCTAAACAAACACAAAGAGACTCAAAATGGCTCCAAAGAGACACAAAGCAACTGCAACGAGGCGCAAAACGACCACAAAGAGACACAAAACCACAGAGGGATGCAGAACAACTACTAAAAGACCAAACAAAAAACAATCAAAAGAGCCAAAAACAACCTATAAAGTGTGTCTTGCTCCTATATAGGAGAGGTGATGGGGCGTTTTGCATGCAGGGCCCATTGTCTCATAATCCACCCATGCCTGAAAATGGTCCATTAACAGTATATGGGAGAGATATATGTGGGCTGTGGATCTGCACAGATGAGCCTTCTGTATCACAAATTTAATTGGTAGCAGCTTTAATGAGGAGAAAGCACCACTTTGCATGTTAAAACGTCTGAATTTTATTACTAATTAATGATCTACAGAGCTGTACATCAGCGAGGCATAAACAAAAAACTGAATAATTTGACTTGACAGATATTTTCTGGCAACAGCAGGTGGTGTGGAATTAATTCTCGCAAACAGAATTAGTTGCTCAAATATTATCAGAGCTGAAATTCGTCGACTTTGTCTATATTTTAAAGGATTTGTAAAGACCCCGTTTAGGCGTCACAAGAAACTGAGTCCTTATGTTGTGTTAAATAAAGCGCTAAGCTAATACCACTTTACTGACACTGCAGAGTGTCAACCACAGAGCGAGTAATGCTTTGACAGTCAATTAACCCTGATACACCAGACCATTATCTCATGGCAGAAAAACAGCCTCCTACAGTTTTACCCGCTAAGATCCATTCCTCTGTCGGCTGTATCATTCTGTGAATTTATGAGAGGGAAAGCTGAATGATTCATGTCTTTTTGCATAACATGTAGAAAAATGTGTTTTTTGTGTGTGTGATTTCCGTGAACGAGGAGCCAAGTGTGAATCCTGTGAGGAAACCAGTCAATATGATTAATTTACTACAAGGTCTCCCGGGTGGCAGCTCTGCATTGTGAACATCACATTACGTCAGAAATGACGGTAATTCAACAAAACATGATTTCAACACACCAGGGTCACAACACAATTAGACTCTTAAGTTTGTAACCCTGAGTTTTTTTCTCGAGCGGTTTGTTTGGGGCTCTGGAGCATTTAACTCCGTGAGTTAAGAGTTTCATTTAGACTTTTGATCATTTAATAAGACCCTGCTGGAAGCAAATAAGTGCATATTCAGGTGTGAGTCATGTTGCAGGAGAGCTGTAGAGCGATTAGTTCAGGAGTCGACTCCGGTAAAACAACCCCAGGCTATCCACACGTCTTTCTAACGATTCTCTGCCTTTGAATAATGTAAACCTTAACTTTTTGTTTAGGTGGAATGCACACAGAATAATTTAATATGCAACATGCCCTTAAAACATTCACTAGATATAATCCCACAGCATGTAAAATAGGCTTCACAAACTCAGAAACTATTCAGGTTACAATGTCACATTTCAGACTCTGTCTCTTTTGATTTACTCGATGACCGCCCATGCGATCGACTTGACAGTTGTATTAAGTGTTATGTACCTACTTTGTAGTACAGGGATGGGCAACTGGAGGCCCGGGGGCTGCATACGGCCCGCACCCTCACTTGAAGTGCCCCTCAGTACAACTACATGCATTTGAGCATGAAATCTTAAAATGCAGTGTAAAAATGCAAAAAATTACTTCTTTTAATTAATGTTGGTCTGCTGTTCTTGCACTGATAAAAAAAAGAAATCACAGTAAGTGGTTATTTTTTATTGGCTTCAAACCTTTTGTATTCCTATTTATACTGTTATACATGCATTTGAGCATGAAATATGTTAAGTTACTGCACTGTAAACATATTTAAAATTGCACTTTCATCATATCTAAGTGCACTGTCCTACAGTACAGGCCAAAAGTTTGGACACACCTTCTCATTCAATGTGTTTCCTTTATTTTCATGACTATTGACATTGTAAATTCATCAAAACTTTTAATGAACACATGTGGGATTATGTACTTAACAAAAAAGTGTGAAATCACTGAAAACATGTCTTATATTCTAATAAGCAAAGGGTGGTTACTTTGAGGAATCTAAAATACAAGACATGTTTTCAGTTATTTCACACTTTTTTTGTTAAGTACATAATTCCATATGTGTTCATTCATAGTTTTGATTGAGTTCAGTGAGAATCTACAATGTAAATAGTCATGAAAATAAAGAAAAACGCATTGAATGAGAAGGTGTGTGTCCAAACTTTTGGCCTGTACTGTATATGTGGCCCTGTGGTAGTGTCGATGAAAAATTGTGGCCCCCTCCAGCATTTAAGTTGCCCATCCATGGTGTAGTATATTGAGGAGGGACCCCAATTATCTGCTACACCGTCAAACAGCATGTTGTGTACAGCATGCTGTTTGACACATTCCCAGGCTGATGACAAGAAGATATGCACTGTCATTCTACAGATAACTCTAAAATTATAAGCCTGGAATTGCAGAATATTACAACCAAATTGGCATTTGTTGTTAGTGGCGACCTCTAGTGGCCGTACTAGTTATGACAGAAGGAAATTCGGGAGTGAGGCTACGTAAATAAATAGTAAGAGAATCTCTTCTGGGTCTTTAGGCAGGTGGTGGACGGGTCAAACAAACACAGGACTGTAACAAGACAGACTGGTATTTATGTCTCCTGTGACACAGAAAGACTAGATTGCTATTCCAGAGGCCTTGCAACATGCCGGACCCCGTGAGAGAGGACTTCTTTGCGCTACGGATATAAAGGGATCATTCCGAGCTAATGGAAACACGACGATTCTTAGTTTCAAGTGATTATACGCTAATGAAAATATAATTGTGATTGTTATATCTCCCTAAATCCCACACACTAAAACTTCAAATAAGTCTTTGAAACTGACTGACAGACAAGCCTCATCTGCTTGAAGTACACTCTGTCAAGACATCATTTGAATATTAAAGAATTATAAATAAAGCAAAGCCTGAAAAAGAAAAAAAAGGGCTTTGATCTAACATCAATAAAAACCTAAAAATACTGATTTTATGCTGCATTACCCCACTTTAACTAAGCCTACTACTTCTGTGGACTTTCTGAAAAAGTTACAAAAGTAAATCAAATTTTATCAATTTATTATATACTGTGCACTTCAGTTTGTAGCAGGAGGAACTTTCTGAGTCTCTTCACTACTCATATATCTATAACTGACTATAATATGTACCGAAACGATAAATTTGAGCTGCAAAAACATTGTGGTAACTCTGTATACAGCTAAATTACCATATAACTGCTCAACATAAATATCTTCACCAGCAACTTGTTCATATTACCTCAAATGTCAGCGTGTCCTCAGTATTACAAGGAAAATGTCAGTCTGTCTTATATTTCTTAAGACTCTCCATCTCCAGTCGGTGTTTTCATGTTCAATTGTCCACGTACAAAAGGAAACTTTCTGAAGGAGATAGGAGGACTATCAGGAGCTTTTTTTTTTGGGACAAAAGGAGGCTGAACTGTTCTCTGAGACGCAGATGGAGGAAGATAATCTGTACGGTGCTGATCAGGCAGAGGAGGACACTATCAGTCCCTCAATGTCTCTGTCAGCGTGAGACTGGGGACGTTATTAACCTGACACTGCTGCTACTGCACGCACACACAGAGTCATGGAAAAAGTTATTAGACCCTGGTTTTCTTCAATTTCTTGTTCAATTTAATGCCTGGTACAACTAAAGGTACATTTGTTTAGACAAATATAATGATAACAACAAACATGGCTCATAAGAGTTTAATTTAAGAGCTGATATCTAGACATTTTCCATGTTTTTTTTTTTACAATAACCAAAATCATTAACAACAAAACCATGGAAAATGTCTAGATATCAGCTCTTAAATAAACTCTTATGAGCTATTTTTGTTGTTATCAATTTATTTGTCCAAACAAATGTACCTTTAGTTGTACCGGGCAATAAAATGAACAAGAAATTGAAGAAAATAAGGTTGGTCTAATAATTTTTTCCATGACTGTATATACTGTGTACTCTGTTGAATTAGAGAAAAGATATTGTATCAATCCTTACTGTAGCTAATAAAGCCTTAACTCTCACTTTGCTTCACTCATATCTGCATGTCTTCTTTACCACTATAAAATGTGTTTATTTATAAAATCGACATTACAAATTATAGGTTTCTCCTTGTGTTGCAAACTTTAAGTTTTAGTTTTTCGAATGTGGAATCTGACATTATGTTCCCCTTCAGGTAAACGTGTGACTAATTTGTGCTGAGTTGCTCCTCAGCGTCTGTGGGCCTTTTCCCCCTCTTCTTATTGCCACTGGCTGATGAATAGAGATTAAATGGTGTGAAATTTTCATATCATAATTATAGTGAGCTGTGTTCTGATACACACACTGGAATAGTTTCAAGTTTTTCATTGAAAACTGCAAATAACACTAGCAGCACTATGCACTTTTTGTTTGCTGAAACATTAAAATAATAATATAGCAATAGAAAACCAAGTAAAATGTGCATTATCGTTAAAGATGGCACCATGTGGCCAGAAGAGGAAACTGCAGCAACCTCTTTTATGCAACAAGAGTTTTTCAAAGTGCAGTTATCCAACACCCTTTTAACAATTCAAATTTTAAATGGTAACACTAACCGTTGAAAGTTTTTACTGTGATTTATAGCGAAAACAGTAAATGTTTCTGCAACTGTTCCATGTTGAATCAGTCTGTCTGGGCCAGGGATGGGCAACTTCAATGCTGGAGGGGGCCATCATTTTTCATGGACACTACCACAGGGCCACATATAGGACTGGGTACTTAACCAGATATGATGACACTGCAATTTTAAATATGTTTACAGTGCAGCAACTTAAAATATTCCATGCTCAAATGCATGTATAACAGTATAAATAGGAATGCAAAAGGTTTGAAGCAAATAAAAAATAACCACTTACTGTGATTTCTTTTTTTGCAGTGTAAGAACAGCAGACCAACATTAATTGCAAGAAGTAATTTGGTGCATTTTTACACTGCACTTTTAAGATTTCATGCTCAAATGCATGTAGTAACTGCTCTTCTAGGTCTCTTTTGCCATCTGTCATCCAGAGTTGTTGTGTGTTTCAGCTCTTCTGTAAAGGTTTAGTCTGTAGCTGTGTTGGTGTCATGTTAAGTTATTACTGCCTGATGTTACTTTACTTTTAATCACTGTTAATAGTCTTGCCAGGAGGCTCCGAAGCTGATGAGCACCATTTGGCCCCACTCCCTGGTGTTCCATCTTGGACACATGTGGCTCACTGAAACTGTTTATGGAAATGCAAATTAGCGCAAGATGATTTGGCCAAATCAGCCAGAAGAGAAGCCCCATTTTCAACATTTACTCTCCTCTTTTCTTGTGTTGATAAGAGGTTAGTTTCAGTTTTTCTTTTTGGGCGGTTTAGTTAGCTTTGTGATTTGATTTTACCTCAGGGCTGATTTTGCTTGTTTGTTTTTTGGCTGGGGATCTCATCGATCTCTATAGGCGTCTGCATTTCGCAATAAAAAGCTTAAAGTGATCGACCTCTTGACTCCTCATATTCCTCATCATCTAGCTTTATGTTCCTCCCCCCTCCCCTAGGCCAACTTGGGGCCGTTTCATTTGAAATTCAGGAAACTTTTTGAAGCATTGGTATGGAAAGTATTTTGCACTTTGCATAGCGGTGCACATACCCTACTATATTACACTTTATTTAAAAATTGAAAAGGGATAAAGACTAATCAAATATAAAACTTTAGCTGTCTGAAAACTCTTCAGTCTCTTAACATATACAGCCAGGGGAAAAGTTATTAGATCAAACTTGTTTTCTACAATTAATTGTTAATTAATTCATTAAAAATGAACAAGAAATTGAAGAAAAAGGGTAGTCTAATATTTTGTTCAATGACACATGTACTGTGCACAGAGCAATTCAATTGATGTGATAATAAGGTTATATGTGGACCCCTACAAAATATTTCCGTATTAATGTAATTGAACAAAAAATGAAGCCCAAGAAAATGTGAAAATGTCTGACAGGGTGAATACCTTGATAGTAGCATGGGTGCAGCTGTGGAGATTGTAAAGCAGGGGTCTCAAACTCAAATTACCTGGGGGCCACTGGAGGCAGTATCAAAATGACCAAAAAAATAAACAAAATAAAATTAAAAAAAGACACGAAATGATTGAAAAAACACTAAATTACTTTAAAAAAGACACAGAATTACAAAAAAGACACAAAATGACAAAAAGACACAAAATGACCAAAAAATATACAGAATTACTAAAAAAGACACACAATTACTTAAAAGACACAAAATGACCCAAAAAAGACACAAAATGAACAAAAAGGACACAAAATAACAGAAAAAAACTAAATTACTTTAAAAAAAGACAAAAAAAGACAGAATTACCAAAAAAGACACAAAATTATAAAAAAGACAAAATGACCCAAAAAAGACACAAAATGACAACAACAAAAAAAACACCACAGGATTAATAAAAAATTATTAAAAAGACACAAAATTATTGAAAAAGACACACAATTATTAAAAAAAAATAAAAAAATTAGCAAATAATTAAAGGGACCTTCCACACACAACACGGTAAAGTGCCATTCATATAAAACTCACATTAACCTTTCATGTCAAGGTGGGGGCCACAAAATATCGTCACAAGGGCCGCAATTGGCATGCGGGCCGCGAGTTTGAGACCCATGCTGTAAAGGATACTGAGCTGTGAAGCAGATTTGATTCTCTGGGTGGACAAGAAGGTCTTAATATGTTTGATCAGCAGCGTCAGCTTGTTCACAGCATCTTCTGGCAGCAGTTTCAAGAAGCTGCCGTACCTGAAGTCAAAAACAAACAAACACAAGTTATGCAAACCTCACATGTCTATCAATCTTTGCAGAGTTCTTCTGACACAAAGTCTTAGTAAATAGTTGGTATTTTACCAAGGACATCAGGCATATTTTGAAGTGAAGTCCTTTAATTAAAATACATCACGTCTCTCTTTTGTTAACTGCAACTAAAACATGAATGTTTTTCTTACAGTATCTGAAAAAAAACCCTGTTTTTCTATAAAATCTTAATTGATTAATTTTAATTTCTCAGAGTTATTATTTCTCTATGAACTGCCATAATCCCCTTCTTGTGCTCAAATGAAAGCCGCGCAACACAATGGGAGAAACAATAACACAGAGACAAAGAAACACTGGGGCCTCGGGCGAACACACAGAAGTACTCATCAAAATTGAATTCAACAAGTCCAGTGTGGTCAGATTTAACTGCGCGAGTCAGACACTTCTAAGTGGAGGATTAATTATGAATTTGTGTCGAACAACTTTTAATCCTTTAAGACACGGTGTTCGGCTCGCGCACTGTTTTCTGTTGATACAGAAAAAGCAAACATGGCACTCGCTTCGTTTCTGAACATGCTCGGAAACTTTTCATCCGGAAAAAGCTCCCTTCAGAGGAGGTGTCGAGCAAAGAGTTATACATCCGCTATGTAATGTGGCAGCAGGGTGTCATTAAGGACGGAGAGGAACAGTGTGAGAACAGAAACACAAGTCAGAGGGCCTCCTTATGGGAAAATAAACAACAGGCCGAGTTCTATGCACACTGGTGTCATTAGAGAGAAAACAGAGCAGCAGGAGAACTCTTACACACCTCAGACAGGAGCGGGGCTCTAATGCTACTGCAGGAGCAGGAGGGAATACCATTATTTCTCTGAATACGGCAGCATGTTTATATTTAAGAAAAAAAAGGTGTGGACAGGTGGCTCTGGGGTCCTCTGTGTGAAGGACACACCTTTGTGAGCTGTGGCCTTCACACAACCCTCACAGGAAACTTCTCTTCCTGTTCCGGCTTTTAGAGAAGTGGACGCAGCCTCGGGGCCTGAAAAGTGAAGCCAATGTGGAAAAAATGCCTTAAATTTGCATTCTTTCTAACGGCCAGCAGGTGGCGACTGCACTGGTTGCAGAAGAAGTCGATTGCATAGAAGTCTATGAGAAAATTAACCGGTTTTTCGCTTGATTTATTACCTCAGTAAACATTTTTCTAATGTGTTTATGGTGTCAATCACTATAGTTTCAAGTCTTCTGCAATTTGGCATGATGTTAATTTAGAATAAATTAGATCAGGGATGGGCAACTGGAGGCCCGGGGGCCACATACGGCCCGCACCCTCATTTGAAGTGGCCCTCAGTAAAACTGGCCCTCATGCATTTGAGCATGAAATCTTAAAAGTGCAGTGTAAAAATGCAAAAAAAATTACTTCTTGCAATTAATGTTGGTCTGCTGTTCTTGCACTGAAAAAAAAGAAATCACAGTAAGTGGTTATTTTTTATTTGCTTCAAACCTTTTATATTCCTATTTATACTGTTATACATGCATTTGAGCCTGAAATATGTTAAGTTACTGCACTGTAAACATATTTAAAATTGCAGTTTCATCATATCTGGTTAAGTGGACTATCCTATATGTGGCCCTGTGCTAGTGTTGATGAAAAATTGAGGCCCCCTGCAGCATTTAAGTTGCCCATCCATGAATTAGATGATAAAGCAGGGGATGCTTTAGGGTGTGTCTACTTTGTGATTGACAAGTTGATAAAAAGGCCATCCGTCCATCAGGATTGAGGTGCATCATTGCGATTTTAAGAGCTGTGAACTTGTTTTTCAGTGTCTATGGTTATGTTTGAGAACTTTTATCCTTTCACAATGTGTGTTTTTTAGTTAATTGTAACATTTTAGCCACCTAAAAACATCAAGTTCAGCATTAAGTCGTATTAAAGCAGAGTTTGTACACACCAAAGCTGCCAATGGCTTCTTACAGGGTGCTAATTGGCCGTACAACTGGTGTTTCTGACACAAACATTTTGAAGCCTATCAAGAGGATTTTTTTGTGTGATACATGATAAAATTTTCTATTTTTGATCTTGTAGTATTGTGTGCATCTAAAAACAAGAAATTACCACTTTAAACATGTAAGCAAGTATTTCTAAACACCAAATATTAAGAACATGCTCACACATGTTTTAGACTGATCTCGGGGTTATATGAAACTGGAAAATAGGATAGGAAACCAAATTTAATTTGCCGTGTTAGGGACTAGGCTCTCTGGTGAGCCCTGATATCAGAGTGAAATTGCTTGGAGAAAGTTCATGATTGAAGTGAACTATAGTGGAAGTTTTAGAGGTGGTTTAAATATAGGTTAATTTTGGAGCAGTTCTGTGGCTCTGGCACGAATGCACCTGGAGCCTCGGGATACTCAAATCTTCAGAGTAAAATAGAGGACAGAGTGACTGAACTTGAGGCCAGAAAGTGAAATGTTGTAAATGCACCTTCTCTGGGAAATACATGTGCTAAATCACATTTAATATAGAATGAAACAATACTAAACCAAACAAGACAGGAAACATTAGGTGCATCAACAACAGGGTGCTAGATTTTGCTTGTTTTTTGTGTGTTTAAAGGGCTTTTCTGCAAGCTGCAGTTAGTAAAATAAAGCTTGCAGCTCAGCAAGTTTGTACACAGCAGGTTTCTCTTCTCTTCGCAGGTTGTTGCTGTCAGAAGACTGTCTAATTAAATACAGGTTTATGAGCTATAGAAAAACACTTTACTGTGCATACCTGAGACAGGTGTTGATTCCCAGCTGCTCCACAGATGATAATACAGCACCCTTCAAACTCTTCTCCTCTGCTGTAAAACAAGGCGATTAAAAAGAAAGGAGAGGTGGTTATTACCAGGAAAGGCAGAGAGGGGATATGGCTGCAGGTTTTTTTGGGGAGGAAAAACACTCCCTAGACATCACTAACGGGCTGCGTTACGAGCGTGGAGAATGGGAAAAACATGACAACGTATCATGACCTGCTACTTTCAAGGCACTGCAGATGTTATGTTGTGTCTGGGTAATTTCGTTTGTTGGCAGTTTTACAGCAGTTGTTTGCCATTTAATTGTGATGTTTGCGAGGTAGCGCGGCATCAAGGTGACTTGGGTAATTTCACTAACAGTCAGCCACGGGTAATTTCACAGCAGCGTTTTGATGGTTCAGAGCGGCGGAGTCATAACTCGTGGTTTTTTTTTTAGGAGTGTGGTGGAGTTTTGGGAAGAAAAATGCGGTATGAAATTTTGAGCCCTGTGAGAAAGCTCTTTATCTCGGGACTTTATCTTTATCTGTGGAGCGAGATACTACAGCGGCTGAAAAAAAAAAAACCTCTGCAGCAGGGCAGCTTTGGATCCACACGCCACAGCTTTGTACAGATCGTTGAGCTATCAGTCTCACCAGCTGCTCTCATGGGCGCTTACTTAGCACCATTAAGTGTGCAGAATCATAAAAATATATTAGTTTTTGGAGTTACAGTTGTAATTGTGTAAGAGAGAGTGATGAAAGGAGCAATAACTCTAGGAGGGCGGATATTTTGTTTCGGAAGATGTTTCCACTGCTTCCTGGCTTTGGGGAAAAGAATATTATTACATTTGCGCTAATGGATCCCCAGCTTCAGACAGTTTGTTGTAAGATGATGAGAAGATTTCGACAATTAATAGAAGAAGTATTATCCAGGCGGCATCTGTGGCAGGGAGAATCCAATTTACAGACTAATGGTGCAGAAATATGTGATAGAAATGATAATACGATCGCTTCAATCTACATATCGGAGCGATAACTGAACACTGTTGCCTCCGGAAAACCCAAATTGAGCAATGTGGATTAATCACAGGCCATCAAACCTTGTATTAATTGGTAGAAGATAGCTTGTGATGAGGGCACGAGGCAGTGCCAGAACAACTGGTGCTGTTTTTTCTCTCTCTGCTCACATATTAACATCTCTAAAAAACCTCTTGCTGATGGCAATTACTGTCTAATGGAGATGAATGCTTTCTTGTTGTATTTATTTCCTCCCTCCCCCATTCTGTCTCTCCAACACTGTGCCACCGGAGTGTGTTTTACAGTTTGTAATAACTATAATCACAACCGTTTAGCTTTTTGCTACGAAGACCAACTGTTGAAAGACGGCACATTAAACGCATCTTTGACAGTAGTTAGTAACGATTTAATACGAGCACGCGGCACCTACGAGGAGCCTTAAAAAATAATGTTGAATTGAGACTGCAGAAAAATATAATTATGTTTCTGATGAGACTGCGTAACAAGACAACAAGAAGAGTGTTTTATACACTTTTCTCACCAGTAATTCTATTACAGAAGATGCTCTGTACAGTACTAATGTGTGATATGATTAAAATCGTCAGAATGAGCAAATAAGTGGGAAAAAATGATGAGAATGAACAACTAAGCTCATATTATTCATGCTGTACTGAACTTGAATTAAGAATTAAAGCATATTTCAGTGTTAGAGGATAAAATCCGACATGGATTCTTGCTGAAAAGAGGTATTTACAAGAAGTTTTGTTAATGTGAACTATTGAAAATGTTTTTTTGGGCCTTGAAATGTTATTTAAATGAGATAATCTGAGAAGTTTTGAGGAAAAATATCTCTTTGGTGAAACACCTCGCAGACATCTGAAACTGACAAAGGGCAAAAAAAATACATTTTTGTGAGAAGTCAAAAGCGAAGAAAACTCAAGAGGTTTTCAATCACTGGTTAAACTAATGAAGTAAAATTATTTGAAAATTACCATTTTTGCATTTTAGTGCCGCTTAGTCTCCTTTTTTTTGTCTTTTTTCCTCTCCAGTATTTAACTTGGAATGGCAACATAATGATTACTTGTCGCAGTTGAATTGAAGCGTTTGCTGAAATCCAGAAGAAAAGGTGGGTTAACTGAAGGTGGAACGTGGCGAGGAAATGCATTTAAATGAGGGACTCGTTGGAGTAATAGTAGATCTCCGTCTGAGCTATTAAGCTGTAACAGTTGCATAAAAAGGTACTTTCTCTTGGTTTTTCCCAGCCACCCAATTTCTCAGAGTCTCTGAATAAATGAGTTGCCGGACAGCTGCCTTCAGGAGCCGGGGCCATGAAGGGTGAGGAGATACAACTCAGAACAGTGAACTGACAGAGGTTAATGCTTGCCAAATGAGTCTGCTGTCTCCACACAATGGGAGCACTCAAGTAGGGCAGAGTGGCTAAGACTGTAGTCAACGTCAATCAAACGCTAAGAGGTGCTGCCTACCACCCGCTCCCCTGCCACATACACACACATGCACGCTTGCACACATTTACACACATGAGACTGGCAGATTGCAGAATTCAACAAGAGCCATGACAGCTGCCTGGTCTCCTCAGAGGCTATTTGGTGGGAGGAATTTCAGAGGGAAAAATGGAATAGCAGCGTGTTAGTATGAAAGAGAAAGTACAGCAGAGGTGCAGAGATGTGTCCTAATATGGCTATTTCATAACAGACTCATGGTGTGATGCTGGAGGGTGAAAATAAGTTTTTAGGGGGTATTGTGGATTTAATACAACAGCTTTGATGCAACAGACTGAAGGATTTTCTATCAAGTTGTAACATGTTTGCATTCAACCAAATGGAAAGCACAAGAAACAGACACAACCATTACACCATGAGCGCCAGCTCAGGTCATTTACACTGCAAAAAAAAGAAAAGTTGGGTGAAGTCAAAATTTCAAGGCAACAAACTTCGATAACATTTTAAGTTGGACAATTAAACTAAATATTTTAAGTTTTGTTTTTGAGTTTCTCTGAATTTCTCTGGCACGATTGTAACGCCGCTATGAAATGTCAGCTAATGTTGTGACCACAATTTTGAGTTAGCATTGATACGCTAATGGCTACTCTTGTAGCTGTAACAAGCAGCGCCGCTAGCATCAGTTAGCCACTAGCATCAGTTAGCCGCTAGCAAAGAAACAAAGAAAGAACAAAGAAATAAGAGTTAGCAGAACTATTGTCCCTTGTTGTGAACCCCAACTTAAAGATATAAGTAACAACAACTCACCAACTTGTTTTTGAGCAGACAACTGGCTTCCTTTGTTGTGCTAACTTACATTATTGCATGCAAAACAAATTGTCATTCAAAAAATTACTTAAGACACACTTGATGCCTTCCACCATATGACTAATATGTTGCAATTTATTTTGTTTTCTTACTTTATCTCTTTTTATCTGCTATATCTGTAGCCTCATGATCCTCCCTTTTAAATGTTCTCTAATGAAATGATAAATTATAAGTGTATACAGCTGATATTGACACCACAGACATCTGAATTAACGATTTTTACAGTATAACATTTGTCGGGTAAATATGAATGTACAATTTTTTTTAACAGTATTGCATGTATGTATTAATCGTGTTTGTTATTGTTTTTCTTGTATGTACTGTTTTTGTTTATGTTGTTTGTTTGTCATGTTCTATGTCTTTTTAAGGACCCCAGGAAGACTAGCAGTCGCCAAGGCGTCAGCTAATGGGGATCCACTCAATAAACAATAAACATGTCAGATCGAAACCAACTGCTCAGATGAGACTACACATTACATTATTTCACAGTGTTGTTTGCTCTTGGTGAAGATTATGTATTATTTAAAGGCACAGTATGTAATTTCTGCGCAATGAAAACAAGGACACAGAAAGACTGATTGTGTCATGAAGTAATGTGGGATCATAAGAGTTTTGAAAGGTGAACCACCAAAGTTTGAAGTCCTGATGGAAATATTTGATGTGACTGTCAAAATAATCCAAAAAAAAAACACTTATATATATTGCACTTAATATCATAATGTTACCGTACCCCATTAGCTTTGGTGGCTGCATTAGCCATTTTAACCACATCGTAGTAAGATGGATCATTATTAAAGTCAATGAATTAATTATCTGGACTACTGTGTTGCAAAATTTGCTGCTATGTGGCAGAAAAAATGCTGTAAAACTGTTACTAAGAATAATTCTGTGACACTGCATGATTTATAATTATTCTCTGATGTATCATTTTATGTTTCCCTAGAAGAACCACTGCAGATTTATCTGAGTTTGAACATTGTTGGGAACATTTGGGATAATGTCAGAACATAACTCAACAAAATAAATAAGTTGTTATAAGATATACTAGCGCCCAAAAGTTAGGGGTCACCCAGAAAATGTCTGTTGTTTTCCATAACTGTTAATCATGAAATGAGTCACAAAATGAATCGAAAATATAGTAAAGACATTGACAAGGGTAGAAATAATCATTTTAACCTGTACAAATCTCCAACTTTACCTCTAGATACTCACTCTTTTCCCTGTTTTCACAGGGAAAAGTTTCTGTCTGCTCACATTAAATCTGAGTCAAACATAAGCAAGATTTTGTGACAACAAAACTAGTTTGAAAGCTATTCATCATCCAATATAAAACTTACAGAAGTGTGATGTGGAAACATCCAGTGTACACAGACTAGGACTGAACTTTTGAGTGAAGTAGAAGACATCTTTTGTCCTTTAGTTAAACTTTTAAAATAAACAATATGCTAACTTTGCACTTTCCACCTCAGGTGCAGAGCTTCTGAAAGTTTAGCAAAACAAGCATCAGGGCAGAACACACGAGCGTCCTTGAATTTTCCATAAGAACCTCAATTTTATGATAATAATTTCAAACACTTGTCTCAGAGTTCAACCAGAAGTAAACACAGACAGTAGCCCGCCTGATTAACTATTGTAGCTACCAAACTTTCTCTGCAGCATTCACAATCTTTTGTCGCTCCATTTATGTCATGATTCTAATTAAACAGTGGAAAAGATAAATATTACAAATGAATCCTGGAAATGTTTTGATTGCTCTGTAATCCTTGTTGCACGCACCAAACTGGCTGCCTGCATCTAGAAATGCATCACTCTCATTTACATATTTGTAGTATGACAGTTTGAAGAAATAACTGATTCTTTATACACACAGAAACAATATAATTTAGTTTCAGATACAATACTCCTACTATTATAAACCGTGTAAGTGCACAAGTTTAACCCTCCTGTTATGTTGCAGGTCAAATTGACTGATTTCTAAGTTTAAAAATGTAAAAAAAAATAGTTTAAAGTATTTCTTCATTAAAAAAAAGTAATATCAAATTTAAATAAAACCAACTTAATGTAAAACTATTGTATTTTATATGTAGATGTTTCCAATGTACATTAAAAAAAGTTTTAACATGCATTTTTTGTGAAAAATGACTGAATTATCCTCATTGAATCATGATTTGTGGGAGGTAAATATTGATTGAGGTGATTAGTAATGGAGTTATTAGTGAAATATAAACAATGTTTAATGGGATTTGTTAGTTTCTGACACTTTTGGATAATTAAACATGCCCTGAGTCAAATTAACCCATAAAAATTATTGCTATTCCTGAGAAATGAACAACAGGAGGGTTAAATTAACTTTTGTCCCTCATTTAGTCTAATTACACAAGTATTTATTACATGTTAATACCGGATTTCTTGCAAAGTTTGTGTATCCAGACTTCATCTTTCGTACCCTGCTTACTTCGTCCCTTGCATTGTGATTTAAGTACACAAATCTATATTAAACTGTTCTGACAAATTCCTCCCAATCTTGTATATAAAATATGGACTTGGCTCCATGTAAGTGTTCAACATTAATACAATTATGTAAATGAGTGTTACTGATTTCTAAAAATGAAGTGAGTATAAAAAGAGTGAAGTGAACTTAGATAAATAAATCATCAAAACAAACAGTCAGAATTAAGATTCTCTGTCAGTGTGGCCTCAGAGGAGACATGCCTCTGCGCTGATACTGATAAAAGACATCCAATACACTGTGGGGAAATATTTCATTCTTCTTAGAAAAAGGCTGGCTGTCAAGACTTTCTCATTATTGAAAAAGGCATAATAAATAAAACCCACACTGAATACATTCTCTCTTTTAATCACCGTTATCCATCATTTAGACTGTATTTTCAGTAACACTGGAGACAGATGCTGCCTTTTATTAGCTGTCGTCTTGACACAAATGACTGGCTAATAATTATTTTACTCTCATGCATTATCTGCTCTTCCTCAGGGACATTTGTCTCAATACTTAAAAGCACATAGTTATCAGGCTCATCAAAAAAACGCATTTCAGCTAATAATTAAAAGCAATGACTGTGGAATGTGCTCCTTTTTGATAAAGTTGGCAGGTACCCGTTTAAATCCAAACTGACATGTTATTGTTACACCTTACTGGCCAATTACTATACATATAGTGTTATATATCTATATGTATTATATTTGCTGTATTCCTGATTGTACGGCTGGGTGATTCTCATGAACATGGTGCAGCTCATAGCAATAATCCAAGAGCATTGAATACACATTTTTTCTTTGACCCTTTATAACCTATACAATCTAAAGTCACTGTTTAGTATGAATTTATAAGCTTTTTAAAGAATTTTAATGTATTTTCTGACATTTTTAGAGACACTGTGAGCTAAATTCATTTAAAAAAAACAACAAAAGGTTTTCTTTTTTTTCCTTGGCAAGCACATAAATGTGTTCAAGTGTAGCTGGTATCACCAAAATGTATTTTATTAAAATATACACATTTTTAATGCAAACAATTCTATCATTACTGTAACATTTAACCATTTTTCATAAATTTTCATTCAGATTTTGTTCTTTATACATTGTCAAAAACCATTATATTTGATTATATTCTGTTAAATTATACATCTCAAACAAATTTATATTTATTTTTATAAAGCTAATTAAATATTTATTGCATATAAGTGTGGGGAAACCGTGACATTTTTATCTGGACGCATTACAGTATTGAAATTGTGAATCAAAAATATGTTTAAAAATATAGAGAATATTATTTTAACACGAACAATGAATTGTGCCTCATTTGGTTATATTGTTCATTTAAAGAAAACAGTGAAATATATTTAGTTTAATAAAGTATGTCCTTATAATCTTCACATACGTAGCTTAGACTGGCTTCATGACCCGGCTACATCTCTTTGGTTCAATTATAATTTAAAAAAATGTGACAAAAACATGTTTCTTTGCAGCTGTGGGACAATACCAAGATCAACATGTCACTCTACGATGGGTCTTCAAAGAAGCTACAATGAGAGCTTTTAACTTTTAACACAACTGTACAACTATATGACAGTTTTCTTAGTCATAAGAGCAAGACATGAAACTTGTCACATCTTTAAAGGTGTACTGAGCTGGAGAAAATAGTAAAGACTGATGCAATAACTCGTCTAATTGCCAATTATAATCAGCAGATGTGTGAGGACAGCTGAGCTCTTATCCTCTCATCAGCCGTCAAATAAAAAAAAAATTATAGAACCTTCTAGAGAATATAGGGCGCTGTTTTATAACAGGTTATTTCAGTTTCTCACACCCACTTTTCTCCTGTTAATGGCTTGAATGCCCTTGGTGGCTAATGGCTACAATATAACAGTCATATTGAAGTATAATGAGTGTAAGACTAAGGGATTAGATTTAATAGATGGTTAATATTTGCACTATGGTTTGTTTGAGATAAGAATAAAGACTCATGATATTTAAAGCTAAGCTATTGTGTAATATGAACGCATATAAATGCTTCGTTGGCCTTTATATTGGCGTTTGATTATATTATTTCCTCTTCAGCAAAAATTTAATATTACATAAATGATGTCTGGTGTAACAAGTAACCTTTACACTGTGTAATCAAACATTTCCTGCAGAGAAAGGATCAAGGTTTAGAGATGATCCCAGACTTCTCCGACTCCCCACATCAGCAAATTTTCTTTTTCTTTTTTTTTTTTTAGTGTATATCTTCTCAAAACTTTATCAATCAATCTCTTTCAAACATATCACAATGAATGATGAAACCACAACTCAACTGAATTATGAAAATGTTAGCCATCATGTTCAGTCCTTTCACACTACATAAACTAGATTTTAGCTTGCAAGCATACTAACTTCAATTCATGTCTGGCCATTGTGGAAGAAAAGCATTGTTACAACATGAATTCAATAAGGAGCATATTTGAAAGTGCTTCACTTAATGCAAACTTGCCATTTAAGAAAGCATTAAGATGAGTAGCCAATCGGCAAGAGCGTTACCTTGCTGATGGGTGCAAATCAAATGGATATGTAGTTGACTAGATTGGTATGAAAATTACGATTGGTAAATAGAATCCATATTTGAATCTTAAAGGACAATATTTGCATGTTTTCTTTTTTTTTTATTATTTTTATTAACGAAGAAACAATGAAAAGAACAGTGGATTACTTATTAGGAGCCACAATATGAAAACAAAACACTAAAACACAATTCTAGACAACAAAGACTCAGAAACATATTTACAAATTAGACAATGTTCACACAAATAACATACAAAGAATAATAGAAAGGATAACCACAACAAACAATATCAGCAGATTTTCTGTTGTTGCCATTACACAGGTGAAACCCAGCGGTGTAACACATGGCCCTGGGGTCTGGCTGGCTAAATTAGAGTTGCTCAAGCTGCTAACTGAAGTTTTGTCTCTGGAGCTTTTCTCTCCTCCCAACAAAGTATTCTCCTAGCTGTGGGGACTGATCCAAAGGGACAGCTAACTCACTAATTTCTGCCTCATTTGTGGCCTGATAAACATTAAATTCATTATATTCAGAGCTCTATATCGTTTTTTTCTCACTTATCGAGGCTGTAAGATTTAGTGGGACCGGCATGAGCGCAGTTCCATGGAAAAAAGTTTGTGAAAATGCTGAACTTGCATTATTGTTTATTTGGTTGTCATAACTTTGCAAGTGATTGACGTTCTGTCATTGTTCTACATCCTCAAAGTGGAGAACGATTGGCAGTTATCAGTTTGAGTTAAGTGAAATTGTGACAGTTTAGTAGAGTCATGACTTTCTGACATTTTTGGCAATAACTCTTCAGTGGCAGCTCGCTGGACTGCAACTACAGTGTAGACAAGTGATGGAGTATCAATTCACCTCACACACAAAACATCGCTTCAAAAAACAACCAGCTTTAAAAAAAACTATCATATCGATGCTACTGCAGTCATTTAATTTAGCGCACCGACCGATTTTTGCACATCATTTATGTCACACTTGTGATGCATCCTCTGAGTGTGTCTCCTTCTCTCCTGGGTGTGGTCTATTTCTTCCTCCTCCTATTCTGTGGGTGTGGTTTCTCTGTCTGCAGGTGTCTTCCATTATATTATTTTGGATTAGAGTATTTAGGCCCCTGCAGCCAGGTGCTCACTCTTTTCTGATCTCTCTGATTATGCATGTGGCTCATGGTATAATGGCGAATATGATCTGTGTCACTGTTCTGACAAACTCTTATATGTATCAATTTCTTTCACTGATTTTATTCCTGAAATCAAACTTGTAAGTAATTCATTTGAAGCACAGGCTGCAGATCTCACAAAACAAGTTAATCAGACTTGTTTTGGACCTCCCCATGAGAACCCACCTTGAATCATCCCACTTTGATAAAGTGGGATGATTCAAGGTGGAGGATCGTGTATCTCAGATGCAGTTATGTATGGTACATAGGTGTGTTTATGGGGAGGTACCCAATTGTTTTAAAAAATATTTAAATAGAGTAAATGAAGTTCACCGCTATTCCACTAGGGGAAGCGTAACAGATTTTGTACCACCTAGAGTTAATACGAACATGGGTAAAGAGTCCTTTCTTTATGTTGGAACTATTCTTTGAAACATGTTACCTGGCCCAATCAAATCAGTCAGAAGCATAAGCAGTTTTAAACAAAACTTGAAAAAATGGTTTAGACACCAATCTTAGACTGTTGGCGAATTATATTTGAAACTGTAATTTATGTTTTCATGTGTCTTATGAATGATTGATGCATGTATGCATGTATGCATGTATGTATGTATGTATGTATGTATGAATGCTAGATGTTTGATGTATGTATGATATGCTGCTACTGTCCTCAGTCTCCTGTCCTACAGGGACCACAATGGAAATAAGCCTTAGGGCTTTATTGTGTCATCCCTGACTATTTTTATTTATTTATATAACGTATGGCACAGGTTGCCATTTCATATTTTTATATATAGAATGGTCAAATAAAATGAATGAATGAATGAATGAATGAATGAATGAATGAATGAATCAATGAATCAATCAATCAATCAATCAATCAATCAATCAATCAATCAATCAATCAATCAATCAATCAATCAATCTCTGGCTCTGCCCTGTTCTGGGCTCCTCTGTCCCCAGTAAGGTTTGGTTTGGTTTATCTTAATGCTTTAGGTTGTCATTTTGCCTTCGTTCCACACTACTTTTACACACTCTATAACTTCAAATCCTTTATGATTGTTTAATTTGGTCTAATTTGGTTTAATTTGATTTAATAAAGAATTGTTTAAACCAATGTGCATGTTGTGGACTCTCAGAGCCAGGTCATGACACACTGCACAGCCCATGTGATTGAAACATGTAAATGCAATTTCAGGAAATGTTTTAAAACTCGAAAGCAGCTGCAGTAATAATTAAGCGACAGTATTGGAAAACATATAAAAAGTGAAAAAAGGGTTACATTGCCATTATGTAGGCAACAAGCTGTTACCATAGGCAAAGCATTTGCAGAAAAATCCATTACATTGTAAAAGTGAGTCAGATTTAGTGTGTCTGAGTAGCATCGTAATAACTGGAAAGTCTTTACTGCTGAGCGAGCTGCTACTATTTGGAGACATATGGAGACAGCACTTACAGTAATACTTATAGTTGTTAGCTCTGTCAGTCTAAGAGAGAGAAGCACAGGTAAAAAACCTGCTTATCCAAGACAATATAGCTGTAACCAGCCACTTTATTTTCATTGATGCAATCTATACGGCACCTCTCTTTCTGTTTTGTTATTCATGCAATGCCATTAAATAAGCTAACAAGAACAGATGAGGAAGAAACTCGCCCTGCAGAACAAGGAGCTTCATTTACAACGCTGAATCTTAAAAGACGCACTGTAGTCTAGACGGAATTGTCCAAAAAGTGAAAGTGAGGAGCATTTATGGGTACAAGTCAGGAACTGGCCTACTTTACTTATTTCAAGGGTGCTGAATCCAAAAAAAATGGTTCCCAAGCGAAATTTTGAGTTTTTGACTCTCATTTGCAGATCAAAATGGCGGCCAAATTGCCCATCTTGCTCAGTCGTTGGACCATTTTCCCCTTAGTTTTTTGTAAGTAGCCAATCAAAGATGAGGAAATTAAGTTTCTGGATCTATAGTCTAGGGTCAGAGTAAGGATATAGTGGAGGCTCAGTGTCTTTTTCATGCATATATATATATGCAAAATACCAACTTTTAAGGTGAAATTAAGCATTATTTGTGTCATTTTTTAAGGCCGACATAAATATTCAATCAATATCACTTTTAAATGTTCCAGTTGGTATTTTGCATATATATATATATACATAAAAAAAGACACTGAGCCTCCACTATATTCTTGCTCTGACCCTAGACTATAGATCCAGCAACTTAATTTCCTCATCTTTGATTGTCTACTTACAAAAAACTAAGGGGAAAATGGTCCAATGACTGTGCAAGATGGGCAATTTGGTGGCCATTTGATACAAATTAGAAGGTCAAAAACTCAAAATTTTGCTTGGGAACCATTTTTTTTTGGACTCAGCACCCTTGAGATATGTAAGGTAGGCCGGTTCCTGACTTGTACCCATAAATGCTCCTCACTTCTTATAGGAGGCCTTTATTCTGAAATCCGTCTAGACTACTGACACAGGACAAGAGATCACTGCACAACATCCGACTTGAATAACACTTTGTGCTAACCCTGCAGCACAAACGAAGAGCTCCACCTCTTCCATAGGGTGCAGTTTGCAACACATAATGCAATGTGACTTTTGAATAAACAAGTCAATCCTAACTACCTCCTACAGTATTTAAAAATGTCTCTTTCCATTTCTGAGTGGCTCTATCAGGGAGAAGCAGCTGACCAGATGACACTGATTTGAAAATGTTTTATCTAGAGTCATGAGTGTTCTGCTTTCTTCCTCCCCTTCTGCTCTTCGCTGTAGTTTTTGTTGTTGTAAATCTCTTTGCTCTACATAAATGCATTAAAATAAAATGGTGCTTGACTCTCCGTCTGATCTCTGCACTCGGGTTCATCCCCTCCAGTGCTTAAAGCAGTGACAGCATCATAATTATAATAATATTACTAATCAGTGCCAGATGATTGCACAGACATAAAAACGTATTTCATTATTATTATTTAAACATCATTTAAGCGGGGTTATATAGCGTCAGATTTAATTCAAATGGGATTTGCATTATTTCCAGTGATGAGTACATCTTCAACACACTGTACTGCATGTTTTAATGTGTGATTATTCAAATTAATAGGGCTGGTATCATGTTAAACTTAATTGAACATAAAACGTATTCCATTTATTCAGAGTAAACTTTCTGTGCACTAATACAGACAGAAGAACACTTCATTTTGCTGTGATCACAAGTTGTGTTTTTCAGGTGAAGGGCAAAAACATTAAAAAACAAAATATGTAAAATAAGACTGAGAAATAAGCAATTAGCACTTCAGTTTGTGAGATTTTTCTGGGTATTCACTAATTAGCAGCTTTTCTTTCTGGCTGCCATCAGTCTGATCAGGTTGTTTAGCCCTTCAGCTACCAAACAAGCCGACCCACTGAAATCACTCAGTCGTTTGATATGGGAAACATAATAAATTTTAACCTGGGGGTGAAACACTGCTCTGAAAGTGAGGAGGAATTTCTCCTCTTTTTCACCCCGTCTGCCAGCCCACAGGGACTGTCCCCGGCTTCCACGCAGCACTAAGAGGTGTGTCAACAGCAGCAGCTCAACAATAATCACAGCCTTCAACATTTCAAGAGAACTCCCATCTTCCCCCGGGTTGTACCAGCGCTTCACATGTCTGTTTGTCCTTACAAAGTTTTAATGATGACAGTGATCAGGTTGCACTATTAAAACTTTAGAAATGTGTTATATATAGTATAGTATTGACCCTATGTAAATCTGTGGCTAGAAAACATCTGTCCAACGAGGAATAATTAGCTATGTAAACAGAAAATCCTTGTCTCAAGCTCTTACAGGTGCAAAAGATGAATCATTTGTAGGTATTTGTTGTATTTACATCTGTATGCATGGAGATACGATAAGATAAGATAAATAAGAAAATAAGATAAATAAAAATATAAATAAATTTATATTTTTATTTATATTTCCCTGTTTTAATTGACTGTTTTTGCTGTTTTAATGTGTATGTAAAGCACTTTGAATTACCCTGTGTTGAATTGTGCTATACAAATAAACTTGCCTTGCCTTGCTTATGCCAACTTAACTAATGGTATTTTGATATTACCTCTGCTGAGAAATTTATTTTTTCCCGCTCAGTTAGTCTGCAGGATTATGGAAAACGACTGGCCTGACTTTCATCAAACTTAGTCAAAGGGTGAAGCATTGACCAAGGAAAAACCCAGTCAATTTTGGATACACAAATTATTTTTCATCTTTGTTAACACTGGAAAAAGGGCATTTGTGCTGCATTCAGTTGTTATTGTATTAATCGGAAAATAATTTGTTTCCCAATAGTATTTCATGGCTAATCTGATCCATTTTCTTTATGTTTCATTGTCATGCAAATATAGTAAACAACTATCCAAGTGTTGTTTAAATGCTCTGAGCAATAAAATATACCACACCTTCTTTGTCGCGTCCATCCCCCCCCCCCCATAATTTGACATAAAGCTCATTAACATAATAGTTGTAAGAATTACTTCTGAGGTATGTTGTGTTATTTTTCTCAAATGTAATTCTAAAACTTCCATATTAATCGCAGCATTTATCAAGTCAGAAATGCTGCACGTATTCGATAATACCTATTTTACTCTTTTCACTCTAAACGGGTCACACATAAACATTAACACATTAAAAAAAAATTCTTTAATTAATTAGCGACACAACAGTTTCATCTGGCAGTAACTGGGCGTAAGTAATAATAATAGTAAGGTTTGTGTGATGCTACCTGTTACAATGTTACATATGTTAAACTCCACTGGGTAAATACCTAGGTGAGAACAAAGCTAAGGCTCAGAACAGCTGGGGTCCTGGCACTGCTCAGCAACCTCCACCAAAGAGGTCACAAAGACTTCCCCACATACCAACTTTGTGTCAGTTGGACACGTCAGTCAGGTTTAGGAGTTAATCAAACTCTTCCTTTCACAGCTTGATAATCGCTCCAGTGAAGGTCAACACTTTCCTCCCTCTGAAAACTGAAAACAACCTGGCTTAAGCACTGCATCCCTTTCCAATGGACTCTGACAATCTCTCCCAGGACACTAACAGTCCTGATCAGAGCTCAAGATAACTGTCTGCTGACTCAGCAGTCCCAGTTGGGACGTAGGAAAACAAACTCTTAAGGTGTGAGTTGAAGGTGAAGTCATGTAAAGTGAAATATAATAACAATCAGAGAACTTTAAACTCTTTACAACATCAAACGGCCTCCATCATTAGACTCTTGATTTGGGCCCTCGTCTAGTCCGTTCATCCCCATTGCACATTTGGGTTTACTGGACCAGAAACCACAACAACAATATAAAGCATTGGCATTCTATCTATATGTATTAGGGTTTGTGCATTTGTGCTGAACCGTCACAGTACTTGGGTCACTGTGTCTAGATTGATGCATGTAATGTGGAACCAAAGTTTACAAGCACAGCCCAAAAAACTTTCAGCTGCACGACATTACCAACAGGCGCTGAGGTTGGCACAGCAAGCATGTTGGCTCACAGGTGAGTCACACAATGGTGACAACAAATGAGACAACAAAGCAGGACAGCAACAGCATCACCAAAATAAAACAGTTGAGGGAATTGGCATTTAGATTGTCATATAGCAAAGGTAAAACTGATTGTAACACTCCTCCTAAACTATTAAACTAATGCAAGTTTTATTTTTTATTATTCTTTGTATTTGGTATTTTCAATTTCAGCGCATAAGCGATGCCTTTAAGTTTTATAGCTCATTGTGACATGTGTCATTTCTTCTTATTTTTAAAATCAAAATAGTTTACCAAAGTTGCCAGTGGTCAAAATATCAGCTGAGTCCCTAGAATAGGAATTTGTCCACATTATCTGCCTTTTGGCAATTTCCCTGTCCCAAACTTGCACCAAAACGTTACTTCTATGAACCGTTACAGCCCTAGTATGCATTCTCTGCATGTATCTATCCACAGTGGGATTAGGACTACATTGTAAATTGAGTAAAAGTTAAAACCATATGGTACCACTTTATATTAAGGTACACGTATTAAACATTAATTAGTTGCTTATTAGCATGCAAATAAGTAACATATTGGCTCTTAATTAGTCATTATTAAGTACTTATTAATGCATTATTCTGCACGGCCTTATTATACAACCAGTAGGCCATTAACTAGGAGTTTTCCCTCAATAACCTCAGAATTATTGCTTATTATTAGTAAGTAAGGAAGTTGTTGTATATGAGTTATGATCGTTATATGCTTTATAATGTGGACTTTATAAGGTGGTAGTACCACAAGAATAATTATTCTCCATTAATAACACTTGATGAATACAATCGGTTCCTACATAACTACCACCTTATAAAGCATATTAAGATCATAACTCATATACAACAACTTCTTTACTTACTAATAATAAACAATAATTCTGAGGTTATGAGGGAAAACTCCTAGTTAATGGCTTACTGGTTGTATAATAAGGCCATGCAGAATAAGACATTAATAAGTACTTAATAATGACTAATTAAGAGCCAATAATTTGCATGCTAATAAGCAACTAAGGAATGATGAATATGTGTACCTTAATATAAAGTTTTACCAACCATATAACTATTGAATCCTCATTTAACCCAAAAATGTCTGATTGAAATGTTCACAAAAAAGTAAGCAACAAGAATGTAACAAGTAACAAGATTTATGCCCCTTGTACAAAGATCTTAACTTACTTCACTGACCCACAGGGTACACTTTACTTATTTTTGCTTTGACTAAATTGCCAAGAAGAAAACAGAATGTTTTGCTCTTCTCCACTGACCTTTGTACTGAGCCGGAGAGAAGAAGCACTCTGTGCCGGAGTTGGATAGACGGGCCACAACCTTCTCCAGAAGGTCAGCCAGCACTGAGGAGAGAAAACAGACACATTTATAAAGTTTATGTAACAGCTACAGTAAACCTCGAGTTCAAAGGGAATTCAAATACATCCGTTCCTTTACTTCAACTATATATAGAATGTGAAAAACATCCTGATATATACACTACTAAGCAGCCCAGTTACAGTGTAAGTGGTCTGAAAAGACACATTTCCTGTGAAGCATACAGTATATGTGTGTTAAATGTCATGTTAAGTCATGGTCACCTAACAGATATATATATATTAAAAAAAAAAAAAAAAAAAAAAAAAAATTTTCTTCTTCTTTTCTCTTCTTTTCTTCTTTAACATATAGCACTCCTTAGCAATGACAGTTAGCTCTTAAAGTTATGTACTTACTCGATTCCTATGGTCTATGTCTAGTACCATCAGGTTGAATGCACTTATTGTAAGTCGCTTTGGACAAAAGCGTCTGCTAAATGACATGTAATGTAAAAAAAATGTAAAAATGTAGCAATCACTGAGTCATTGGCATAAAAGAAAGGCTGAGAGAGTAACTAGTCATATAGACAGCTCAGAAATGAAGCAGCATTTATTCTAGGACGGATAAGTGACACAGAAGATCATGGTTCAGCTGCAAAAACACGTGTAGAATAACAGCATCACTACACTCTGCAAATGTGCATCTGCTCGTAACTATTTGCGGCTTCACTGCCCCGGACTGTCCCTGAGTAAACCCTGACAACACACTGCTTTTAGTGTCATATCAAGCTGCCGTGCAAAGAAACCGCCCACAGTCACTGAAGAGCTAATAGTAGAAATATGAGGGAGCGCTCTCTGACGAGGATTCTTGCAAAATTAATACAGTTAATATAGCAACAAAGTGGAACAGGAGCATGTTTTTTATATTTTCACAGATATTATGAACTAAGTGTGCATTTACTGTTTGTTTTAATTACATTTGAGAGACCTTTAGTACATTCAATGGCAGGAAATGTACACAAAAAAGGTATGGCAGTTGTATTATTACAGTTGCACTAACTTAAAGTATTATTTGCATTTTTGATTACTTTATTTTAGCTGTAATCATTCACTGCCCTCCTGATGAAAGTTCCACATTTCCTACTGAGTCCATCACCCAATGTTGTCACACTGGAAAAAGGGCATTTGTGCTGCATTCAGGTGTTATTGTATTAATCGGAATAATTTGTTTCCCAATAGTATTTCATGGCTAATCTGATCCATTTTCTTTATGTTTCATTGTCATGCAAATATAGTAAACTATCCATGTGTTGTTTAAACGCTCTGAGCAATAAAATATACCACACCTTCTTTGTAGCGTCCATTTTCCCCCCATAATTTGACATAAAGCTCATTAACATAATAGTTGTAAGAATTACTTCTGAGGTATGTTGTATTATTTTTCTCAAATGTAATTCTAAAACTTCCATTTTTTATTGCAGCATTTATCAAGTCAGAAATGCTGCACATATTCGATAATACCTATTTTACTCTTTTCACTCTAAACGGGTCACACATAAACATTAACACATTCATATTTTTAATGTGAAGTCACTGAAGAGCTAATAGTGGAAATAGTGGAAATATGAGGGAGTGCTCTCTGATGAGGATTCTTGCAAAATTAATACAGTTAATATAGCAACAAAGTGGAACAGGAGCATATTTTTTACATTTTCACAGACATTATGAACCAAGTGTGCATTTACTGTTTGCTTTAATTACATTTGAGAGACATTTAGTGCATTCAATGGCAGGAAATGTACACAGAAAAGGTATGGCAGTTGTATTTTTTACAGTTGCATCACTAACTAAACCTATTATTTGCCTTTTTGAATTACTTTCTTTTAGCTGTAATCATTCACTGCCCTCCTGGTGAAAGTTCCACATTTCCTACTGAGTCCAACACCCAATGTTGTCATTTATATTTAATAATTTGGTAAATTATTCTCTCCCAAGCAATGTATAAATGAGGTACAATCTAAGCCGCAGTATATCAAGGCATTAAAAAGTCCATGTAACACAAGTGACACGCAGTTTTACTATTATATTAATGCATCAGTGAACTGAGTGGCATTTAAAATGTATGATGTTTTCTTCACTCTGGCTTTTGAAGATAATACATGCGTTTTCACAGGAATGTAATACCTCATTTGAAATCTCTAAGAATCGCTTATTGCCATTTTACAAATAGTAACATAGTACAAATATACAGCCTGCCCGTTAAATATCATAAACACTAGTTTATTAGGTACTTCTACCTTAAATCTGTGCAATCTAAACGCAGAAGAGCTGCAATAAACGCTGACTTCATGAAGTGTATACATGGTCAGGTTTGGTTGAAACTGTTTCAGAGTTGCTATTTAAATGTATAGTCATTTTGGAGGCTGTAGTTTGCAGCCATATTGTAAATCTATTGGTGTTTCTAACACTGTAATGTTCTCTTGCATGTGCATAAATGCTGATATTTAAAGTAACAGCACCACTTCTGGTCCACCTGAAGTACTGCATTAATAATCTATTTTCAATGTAATTTGATGTACTTTTTAGTCGATTTGAGATCAGAAGGCCGGCATGCAGGGCTGGCCAACTTTTTGTAGTTGCATCAGTGTTATGACAATATTTATCAATTACGACCAACCATGTCATGATATCTTGTCGGGAAGGGGGCTATATAACGCTCCAAAGTTGGGCTAAATTTTGGCTAGGGAAAAACTCACATGGCCTTATTTAAAGCAGTCTCTTAACCTCTGACCTTTAGATTTCTGAATGAAAATGTGTTCTATGGGTACCCAAGAGTCTCACCTTTAAATACATGCCCACTTTCCCAACTTTCAGATGGGGTAGACCATATCTACAGACTTTGAAAAGATTATTAGACCACCCTTGTTTTTCCAATTTCTTGTTTATTTTAATGCCTGGTAAAACTAAAGACACATTTGTTTGGACAAATAAAATGATAACAACAAAAAAGCTCATAAGAGTTTAATTTAAAAGCTGATGTCTAGCCATTTCCCATGGGCTTTTTTTTATAATAAACAAAATCATTATAAAGAAAACCATGGAAAATGTCTAGATATCAGCTCTTGAATTAAACTTATGAGCTATTTTTGTTGTTATCATTATATTTGTCCAAACAAATGTACCTTTAGTTGTACCAGGCATTAAAATGAACAAGAAATTGAAAAAACATGATTTCCATGATTGTATGCGACATCTACACTTCCCAAAAGGCAACCAGTGATTTTTTAATATGCAAGGATATAAGAGGTTTAATGTTAGAATAAAAATAACTTTTAAATTGATTCCGCTTTATTAGCACTCCTTACAAACCCCCTATTCCTCCACAAAAACTCTTGTAAAAAGACTTGAGGAAATAGTTAGTGAAATTATGTTCATGTAACTGCTTAACATGCCACAAAGCAATAAAAGCTTCTGTAAAAAACATGTATTTTTTCTTTATACACAGCAGTGGAGCCAGATCAGAAAACATAATCAACACAATGCAACCCAGTGACTCTGAGCACATGTGAACAGATCTCATTGACATGCTGTTGAGGGAGACCAATTAGACAATCAATAGGCTGACAAGATAGCGAGGTATTGAACGTGCAAACAGGTCTAATCATGAGGGTTTTGATGAAGAGATAGTATACTTAATCATTTTTCTTTTTTGCAGCTGTGTAGAAGCCTGTCAGAGACACAAGCGATAATCACTGTGTCTTCATTCACAGAGCTAGACATAAGTAAATGTTAACTAAATTGCCTAGGAAGTAGGTTAATTTAGTAGTCAGCTTATAAATGCTACAATTTCCCTCATTGAATGTTTCCCCAAAAAGTTGAATGCTGGGGTTTTCGCGTTGTTAATGGCGTGCCACATAAAATAGCACTTCTACCACAGAGGGAGGCTTAAAAGATAATAAATTTTGATCATGCTATTCCAGTGAAAAGCCTTAAATGAGCGCCGTGCTGCAGAGAGTGGATGCTTTCACAGGCGGAGTTCAACAGTGTGCTGATGAAAGGCAGCAATCACTGTATAGTGCATGCATTAATGACAAGATCGTCAGCCCTCCTTCATTTTCAATGTATTTTCGTCCTCCTTGAATCACAGCTATTTACTCCTACGTGAGGAGAAGGAGGCGTCGGTGCCGTTTCATAGTGGCTGTCAATGGCCGTGATGAGGATGTCTTAAAAGGTTCACGGACATCAGATCTATGTAATCATGGAGAGGAGGTGTGTGTGGTGCACCTGCAGCTCAATAGAAGCTGATAATGTGGTTAAATACAGAATCCATGTTGAAGTATATATTGTTCTTCCTATGCATAACACATTCACACTAAACCTTATAGGGAGCTAATTGGAAACTGATGTAAAGGTCGAAGGTGACTTATTTTTATTTCACACTTAACTGGCTCATTTGTGTATGAATTATGAACATGTGGAGGTGCACACATTACAGCTGCACATTCTTTATCATAAATACCAATGTGTGTGTGTGTGTGTGTGTGTGTGTGTGTGTGTGTGTGTGTGTGTGTGTGTGTGTGTGTGTGTGTGTGTGTGTGTGTGTGTGTGTGTGTGTGTGTGTGTGTGGAAAGTTTGTTTCCATGGGGACATACTGTATATAGTATGACTTGTATATACAGCACTGGGTACAAAGTAACCTTGACACTGACAGAATGACTATCAGCCCACAACAGTGAGAAATAAAAGGTTAAAAGGATTAAATTTGAACATTTAATAGGACATATGTTGTTTTTCCTCAGGTTCAGTATAACAAACTTTAGCTGTGGTGCTGTTTGACCTCATTGTTTTTCACACTCAGCAGTTAAAGTAGTTTTAATTTTGTGAATATTAAGATTATTAAGATATTCTCTTATTAGTCCCATAACGGGGAAATTCAACCTCTGCATTTAACCCTTCCTTTTACACACCAGTGAACACACACCATGCTAGGAGCAGTGGACAGCATATTTTTGTGCCCAGGGAGCAGTGGTGGGGGTTATATGCCTTGCTCAAGGGCACCTCAGCCCTTAACCCGTGAGTCCTGGGATTCAAAACATGCAACCCTCCGGTTACTAGCCTGATTCTCTAACCTCTAGGCCACATTTTGTGAGTTCATTGTGTTTATTTGTTTGACTAAAAAAGCTAAGAGGGAGCATGTGACCTTGCAACCCAAACACATCTCCCAGCTGGAACTATCAGGGAGAGGGGAATTTGTTTTGAATGTGCAAAAAAAAACAACATTTGGTGCATCTTTCTTGACCATTTGGTTATATCTTCTTTGCAACAAGAAGTGTTTATTTCAGGTATTTTCAAGTCTTTGTTTATTGAGGGTTTTTCTTTTATATAAAGCTTTATTAAATAAATAGTAAATTACCAGTTATACTCCCCCTTCCTTAGTCATTGCTGATATTTATTTTTCAAGATATATTATGCCTATTGTGTTGTTATTATTATTATGCTACTAGAACAGGGGTGGTCAACCTGTGGCTCCAGAGCCTCATGTAGCTCTTTAGGCCGCCTGCAGGGGCTCCCCTTGGCTGAGACAAAAAAATTATATATGTTTTTACATTAAAATTTTCATTTATCAATGGTGTAGACCAAAAACCATTTGTATTCCTCAATTGTAAAATTGTATAGCCTTTTTACAGCATATTAACAAAGTTTTGACATTTAAGTCAACTAAAATGTGCTTCATAGCTTAAGAAAGTCTCCAGCCCGGCCCCTTAACCTTTAAGCCGACTCTACCGTCTGTGTTTGACCAACAATGAAAATATGATGCATTTTTCTTGTTAATACAAATATTTCTGTTAAATTTTGGGGTCTTTGTTTTTATCCTTGTGGTATCGAAAATGGTATCGAGTATCAAATATTTTCCAGAGTATTGGTATCGAGTTGAAAATTTTAGTATCGTGACAACCCTAGTACTAGAAGGTAGAAATCCTGGCTGCATGACAAATCTGCAGCCATCCAGTGAACCAGCAGCTTACCTTTTCCAGTTAAGACGTTTGGTTTGGAGGTCATGGCTTTACAGTACTGTCTCCTGCAGATCTCCATCCACTTCTCCTCATTCTTGAAGTCTTTGGAAGATGCCAAAAATGTGCTGATCTCAGCCTCTGTAAGATGGGAAAACATTACAGATGAGAAATCATAATAATGCACCAGTTAACATTGACAGCTTCATCAATGTTCCTCTTACCCTGTGAGCTATGGTGGATCTTTGGTGGGTCCAAAGTGTAGCAGTGAGGCAGAGGGTAACTGGAAAACATGGGCCAGGGGAAAGGATCTTCTCCCTGAAATGAGCAGATAAATAAATCCAATTGACCGTTTGTGCAGCTCATTACACCCTGATGCAATTATTAAAAACAACCCGCAAGATTCATTGTATCTGCATCATCGTCTTTGATTCATCTCTGCACTGCTCTGAATAGATAATTGCATGTCTGGTTATGAGTTTGCAGGGTTATTGATGTGTCATTATGTTGGTTTGTTGGCATTTGTTTGTAATTTAAAAACATTTTAACAGTGCAGTGGAGTTAAACAATGACTTGTAGATGAATTAATTGCCAAGCACAGAGCTGGTATTAAATTATGTGTTTGTTTATATTTGTATTCCATCAGTTTTTTTTCTTCCTTAATATCTTTTTTTCAAACCCTCTTGTCATTTAGTTTTGCTTTCATTACGCTTGTCATATTTTTGTTTGGAAGAACCCTAACTTTTGAGTAATAGCTCAGCATGTGACTTGCCAAAATAAAGTGCTCTAAATGTTAATGGGGTTTAGAAAGCGGGCTTGTTTATTTGATTGTCTGTGCTCTCTGCTCATGATAATCCCTGTTGGTATTTGAGTCTGCCTCTCAGGTGATGTGCTGCTCTGATAACGTCAGAAGAAGAAGCACTGAGCTCTGTATGCTGGTAAGGCCCTGATGATTGCATTCAATCCCTATACAGCTTCTAGTGCTGCTGCTGTGGGTAATAGTTCTGCTTGCAACAGGATTGAGGTACCTAATTTTTGCATTTGTGCCTTTTTTCAGTAATTTCAATCAGATCTTATGTCAAAAGTTTATCTATAGACCTCAAATTGGGACCTGAACGCACTGCTTTCTTATTTTTCTTTTATTAAGTAATTATCATTTTTTTATTATATTATATATAAATGTATGTTATATATATTATATATTTTTTCTTGATATGTATCCGGGTTATGAGACTTTGCTGTTCCCCTCTGGCTCGGGTCTCCTGGACTCAATCTCTGGCCCTTTTCATTTCATATGAGTGGACAATTGGGGACATTTTGTTGGACCGACATGTTTTTGTGCACATTTTCTTTTTACGTTAATGATTAAGTGGTGGCTGGCTGTCTGTTGCTTCTGTTTTGTTTTATCTGTTTGTTTACTTTCATTATTTTTTTTCCCTGTTGGGTTTTTTCTATGTTTCTTGTACTGTATGTGTCTGTATATATATATATGTGCCAAAACTTTGCATAAATAAAATTTACAAAAAAAAAAAGTTTATCTTATTGTATCTCTTAATGCTGTTTCTCCATACACTATGTAATTCAGGTGAAAAGAATCAGTGGTGGAAGAAGTATTGAAATCCTAAACTTAAGTAAAAGCACTAAAAAGTGCTGAAATACTACTAAGTCATGCATTCAAACCCCCTAAGGAGGTATCATCAGCAAAATATACTTAAAGTATGAAAAGTTAGTATTGATTGTGCAATAAAATGTTCCCTGTCAGTGTTTTACTTTTATATATGATGTTTTTGGATTCATATTACTGCTACATTAATGTTTATGTTGCATTTTACTGCTTGTAGATGTTTAAGGTAGTGCTCATTTTAACTCCTTTATATACTGTTGGGTGGTTTAATCTACAGCAATGCATCATATTATAGAGGATCATTATGCTTGTGGCATTGCTCTCCTGTGAGAACCACGGATCTCTAAAAAGGTCAACTTTTCATGGTGTCAGAGAAAAGGTTTTCAGCTTCATGCAGATGCATTTTGCAGTTGATCCAAGAGGGGTTTTAAGGGTTTTAGTTTATTTAGCTTAAAAAGTAGGAGGATTTTCAGTTTTATCTCAGACATTCAACATTAACACATATGGAGAAAATACAGTTTTCAATGGACAGTAAGGGGATGAAAAACTGTCTTCTGAAAAGTAATTAAAGCTGCTAGATAAATCGTGATAATAGCAATATTTGACTTTGAGATATAGTGGAATACAAGTATAAAGTTTCATAGAATGGAAATACCCAAGTACCTTAAATTTGTACATCAGTACTTGAATATATGTACTTTGTTCCATTTCATTAGTGGACAATTTAACTAGTAATTTAACTTGTTTTGTGCTTAAAATGAGCCTAATTTTAACATTTTAGACTGGAAGCTATCAGAATCAGCCTCATAAAACCCAACATGAATGATAACTGAATAATCATAGGAAGTAAACTCTTTTTGATGTCATGTAAGCACATAAAGTCCCAGAAGTATGATCAAAGGCATGACCTTGGTGTACATAGAGCAGGGATGGGCAACTTAAATGCTGGATTGGGCCACAATTTTTCATGGACACTATCACAGGGCCACATATAGGACTGTGCACTTAACCAGATATGATGAAACTGCAATTTTAAATATGTTTACAGTGCAGTAACTAAACATATTTCATGCTCAAATGCATGTACACTGCAAAAAAAGGGTGTCTGAAAACAAGATAAAAACACTAAATCTGAGGGAAATGATCTTGCTGCATGGACAGCTAATTTCACTTGACAAGATTTCTTGAATTAAGATTATTAAATCTAGAAATACACTCAAAATAAGAAATTAACTCTTAAAACAAAATATATTATCTAACACTTCTAAATCTAAGTTTGTTTTAACTTAAGAACCAAATAATGTGCAGTGTATAACAGTATAAATAGGAATACAAAAGGTTTGAAGCAAATAAAAAATATCCACAGTGCTTTTTCAGTGCAAGAACAGCAGACCAACATTAATTGCAAGTAAGTCATTTTGTGCATTTTTACACTGCACTTTTAAGATTTAATGCTCAAATGCATGTAGTTGTACTGAGGGCCACTTCAATTGAGGGTGCGGGCCGTATGCGGCCCCCGGGCCTCCAGTTGCCCATCCCTGACTTAGAGGTACCTACAATCCAGCACACAGGGCAGAACTTGACGGTTCACAGTTTTGGTCCTAATGTCTCCTGGTGAATGAGCTCTTTTGTGCATAGATATGAAACAGGGCCGTGCATGTGGAGTGATCTTTGCATAGAGATTTAAGAGTTTCACTATTGACAATACTTGACGATTTTTCAAAGCTCTCCTGGCATTCAGTTTCATCGAGTTTCTTTTTATGTGGTAAATATTTTGACAGACACTTTGAAATGTCAGGATTAAGCACAATGATTCTTCTTCTCTATTTTCATTTTCTATTTGTTTTACAAACTTCACACAAAATCAGTACTTATTTAGCAGCTTTCTGGTCCCTGAACTCCCCACAGGTGACAGGAGAGATGAATAAAACAAACGTGTGAAACACCAAAGAAACACACACTAAACTAATTTACACTCTCCCCTTTTGAAATCTCTTTCACATCCTTTCTCTGACCTCAGCGTAAATTAGTTTCCTGTTTTGTCTTTTGAGTAACGACACCTTAATAATTTATACCCATCCCAAAACATGCTGAGCAAATAAAGCTGCAGGCTGCAAACAAGGACTAAAGCCCTGTTTGTAAGAACAAGATCACCAGCAGCACAAACTGAGTTTATATTAATGAAGAATTACATTATGTTGTGATTAAAGAATATTCAAAGGACAGGCAAAAACGGATCATTTAGTCATTTAGTCACTTTAATCCGCCGCAATGATGAGCCTAAAGAAGATAAATGATCAGTGGGGCACCGTGGAACGATTTGATGAAAAGCAATCACAGTTCACATGCCAAATAAGCAGTGATATAGGCCTGAATCAGTCTGTGGAGCTGTCCAAAGTTCTGAAATGTTAATGAGATTTTCTTCCCTGAATGAATGGAAAACAACATTTCACTGAACAGTAATTATTAAGATTCTTTGGACAGTTTAACTTCTACACAATGTCAATCGACTTCCACCTCACAGAAATACTACCATTGAGGTGATTTCTCTAAATCTGAATCTAAATCAGGGCTCTCAAACTCAAATTACCTGGGAGCCGCTGGAGGCAGCATCGAAATGACCAAAAAAGACACAAAATTACTAAAAAAAGACACAAAATGACAGAAAAAAACCTAAATTACTTAAAAAAGATACAAATTGACCACAAAAATACACAGAATCAACAAAAAAGACACAAAATTATTTAAAAAAAGACACAAAATGGCCAAAAAAGACACAAAATGACAGAAAAAAATCCTAAATTACTTTAAAAAGAAACCAAATGACCAAAAAACGAAACAAAATGACCAAAAAAAGTAATTAAAGGGACCTTCCACACACAACACGGTAAAGTGCCATTCATATAAAACTCACATTAAACTTTCATATCAAGGTGGGGGCCACAAAATATCGTCACAAGGGCCGCAATTGGCCCGCGGGCCGCGAGTTTGAGCCCCATGCTCTACACAGGTTTCTGCAAATTAAATGCAGATTCTGGAGGCAACAGAACCAGGACTTTGGCATCAGAAGCATTTTCAATTGTAGTCCGAGTCGTATTAACCAATCATGATTTGAGGTTGAATGTGGGTGAACAGTCCATGTGGAGAGCAAATGGCAACACGCATTGGCCGAAAAGCTCAGATTCCATCGATGATAAATATTTGGTATCAGATGAAGATTTAGCTTTCTATTAGTTTCTTTAATTAATTTATCTGCATTCACATTCAATTATCTGTTCATAGAGATTCGCCAATAGTAGATGTCATCCCTTAACTCCAACTCCAATGTCTCAATTGACAGTTTAAAAAACAACAACTGACAATTAAGAAAAGGCAGGCATGTTGTCGACAGCAAACCACTTGTTCACTTTAACTCCAGTGGGGAAAAAAAACTCAAAAAAACTCAAAAACAAAAAAGGTGGAAAAACATGATGACAACAGAATGAAATGATTTCTGAATCCTTTTCCACTTACATTTAATTTAATAGAATACAAAGACAAGTTATTTAATGTTCAATCTAATCATCTTTTTATGTTTTTGTAGATGTATACAATCTAGGGTTGCAAAATTCTGCAAATTTTCAACCTTGGAAACTTTCCATGGGAATTAACGGGAAATTATGGGAATAAACAGGCCATTTACAAAATTAAAGGTTAGCCCTTAACAGGGAACTTAAATATATTTGGGGAAATATATTTTAGCATAATCTTGACTAAAAAAAACAGATTTCATGCAAGTACACAGCACACTGCTTACTGCAGGCCTGCTGAGACCACGCCCCCTACTGATGCCACGCCCCCTAAATGCACTGTGCATTTCTTCCCTCAGATGTTCAATTGAACATTTACATGTTGGAGGGAGAGGGGCTCTTTTCATCTAACATTCTGAAGGGAACTTTTTACTTAATTCTTGAATGGGTCGGGTGGGGTAACTAAACATTCATATTTTTGTTGTTCAATGAAAGAATTGATTGTTCAATAAAATAATTGGTAACACTTTACATTAAGGTCCTGTTAATAACCATTAATTAACAAGTAATATAAATAAATGGCATTATAATACAGTTAATAGCAGGCTATAAGAGATTTATAAGCGCTTATAAGAAACTTGTTAACAGTTTGCAAATGCTTAAGAACATTAATAAAAGCCTCATATCTTATAATTGTTCATAATAGCATTACAAACACCCATTACGTCCTTGCCATGCCTTTATTAATCTTCTTTTGTTGCTTATTGATATTAAAATATACTTTATTGCTCATCTATTACAAGTTAACTATGCACTTGTTAACAGTTAACTATGCTTTCTGCAGCTACCTGATCTAAAGCGAGAAATAATGTAAACTTAACTTCTCATGGAAAGTTTCTTGAAATGTCCCAGAAATGTTCCACCACTTTGCAACCCGACTACAATCATTGTGTATATTTTTACACAGCTTCCTCCAACTTTTTGGGGGGAATCTAGGTTGTAATTTTCCCTTCACTTCCACCTACAGGAAGTGAAAAACAATCACAGATTGTAGCAATTCAAAAGCAGGTAAGTAAAGTAAGAGCACGGCTGACCTCTTGTAGTGCTCGAGGAGGAAGCTTCCTCTCAGACGGACCTCCCACCGCTCCTACACGAACCAGCACATGAGTCCTCTCCACTGATACGTTGTCTATGATGAACTCCCTGAGAGGTTCAACGGAAAGACAAGTCAAGTCAAGTCACAGTTTATTTATAGAGCACATTTAAAAACAACCTCAGTTGACCAAAGTGCTGTACAGTTATTAAAATAGAATAAATCATACACAACTGGATATAAATAAAACAATAAAAAGAATAAAATACTAAAAACAGTAAAACAATAAAATTAAATAGAATAAAATAGTAATAAAAACTCAATCCAAAACAGAGTTAGAGATAAAAAAGACAAATAAAAGGGTAAAAAAAGCAAAAAGAAAGCCAAGGATTCTTGCCTAGCTAAGACTGAACGCCAAGGAGAATAAATAGGTTTTTAATAATGTTTTAAAGTGCTCAATAGACTGTGCAGCTCTGACCTGGAGAGGTAGGCTGTTCCACAGCTTTGGGGCCGCCACAGAGAAGGCTCTTTCCCCACGAGTACAGAGCAAAGGGGATTAGACGAAGATGGAAGCATAAGAAGTGGTTCAAAAGGAGCCAAAATAAAATAGACAATGCACTCAGGCCCGAGCATAGTGTATCTCTAAGATGACCTTACAAAAAAGGACACTGGACAATGCATGTACATCTAATTTAACATGTATTTCATAATAGTTTTGGTAGACAAGGTCATGCTATTTAATATGCCATCCAATTCTCTAACACTTTGAAACTTCTCCAATTTACTGGAGCTCGGATAACTTTCTTTGAAAAGTCTTCTAAAAGACTTTGTGCACACTGAAGCCTTTGAATGACTGTATCATTGCTGCAAGACAAGTAAGGAAAGAAGAGAAAAAAGGTTTCAATGTTCGAATTTCAGATAAGATCAGAGAATATTCCAATTATAAAGGCACTTTGGGGTCGAAGGGTGTCAGCCTTGGTGGATAGTTCTTACAGCTAAAGCAATTTGGGCTTAAATTTGGTAATAAAGGAGACTATTTTCTTGAGCAGTGCTCATTCTAACAGCCTGTTTGGCACAAAATGAAATTTGCATACATTTCTTTGTGAATAAAATTTAAAAAAAAAGCCACATCAGTCAAAGCTCAAACAGCTGGGGTCAAATAAAATGTGCAGATTGCTTCGGGTGTCGGGGATATTGAACGGGTCAGAGCAGAAAAGGAATAAAGAGAATTGAGGGAAATGAATGACAACATTAAGTAAGGTGAGTAAAAGAAATCGGATTTCAAAAAGTAAAAAAAAAAAAAATACATTGAACGGGAGTGAGAAGGAGGAAGAAAAGAAGGTAAAAAGCAAAAAAAAAAAAAAGATAATGATGTCTGGGATGATAATGGAAGCATGAGGGGAAGAGAGGGCACAGAAGGGAGATGGAAGAATAAATTAACAAGTCATCATTCTCCAAAAAAACTGAGCCAGGACTCAGACATGCAATGTGAGTTGGCATTTCAGGGCCATTTCCATTCATAACCAATAGCCACAGCTCTGCCTGCCATTACCAAGAGAGAGGGGCTCTTGAACACCCACTTTCAGCAATGGCCTTTTCACTGTCTTTCCGATTTATTTCATTTTATTTGTGACAAGGCAGACAAACAAACAATTTCTCATCCTGAGCAATGATTAAATTTGAAAGTGCTCCGTCACATCGCGCTGATGCACGGAGGAGCAAAGAGCCTCTGCTGAACGAGGGAGAGAATGAGTGTGTGCAAGATGAGTGCGCTCAATGTGGAAACTATTGAAATGTCTAACTGTCTAAAATAACATTCTTCAGTTCAACTCAGGTCTGGCTCGAAGAAAGTAAACTTTCTTTTAAAGCTGTGGAGGGAAATGTCCAAAGTACAGGAAGCAGAAATATGCTTCTTTGTTTGAGTTTGATAAGAAACTGAACATCAAGCTAATTTATTTATCTGAAGCATAAAGACTGGAGTTAAGAAGAAAGTTATACATAAAAATAAAATGTAGAAAAGACAATTTGTGTGGTGTTTTTTAAGAGTGTTAGGAACTTCAGACTGACATTTATCCTTTCTTCTCTTGGAAAGAAAGCAAATATTTTTCAAAATGTTGAAACAATTTCCTTCACTGAGAAGAGAGCTTTTCTGTGTTCTCAAAGTATATTACATTAAATAAGATTATAAGGCTCGCATTATTCTGTGTTCTCCCTTATTGTGAATTAATCCGATGAACAGACCAAAACCAACAAGGCGTCAGTTTGTTTCTGATCCATAAAGAAAAGCTTGAGCTAAATCAAAACTTGGCTGAGATGTGAAGGACTGTGAAAAATAATCAATAAAACTAACGAAAGAGCATTACATTACACTAATAAACAGTGTTAATGCATTCTTATCTGTGAATTATGGCAAAATTTAATTTACTTTTATACAATATAGCACTAGTTCCCAACATTTTATCATTAAAATACTGCAAAACATTTCCATCACTGAGTAAATTGATAAACACAGACAAAGTGTTTTTTCATAAATGCATAATGATAACAGTACAGAACAACTGATAAACTTAATTAACCCAAATAGCAATGCAGTTATTGCAGGAAGAGTTTGGATTTACATATTGCATCAGAGATTAATTTTCCTAATATTTTTAGGACCTTTTAATACAATTCTCTGTCTGTGTTTTTTGAATATTTAACAATCATACAAACTAAACCCTCTGGAGTCCATGAAAGCTCCGGAGCACGACTTCTCCATGACGTCATGAGGTAAAAACGAAGCAGCATGGAGCCCTGCTGTCAGTTTTGGCTTTTCCACAAGTTTCCATGTCCAATTTAGTATGACAACTTTTTTTCAGCAAAGGCAAAAATCACCACAACCAAGTGTAACATGATTTTACTTTTTTTGCAGAGATCTTTCAAATGTTGCAGTGTGCATTTCAACATTTTTAATGCAATATTTTGTGTTTACTGATTTTTTGTGGGTTTTTTTTTCATTTTTTGTGTTTTTTTGTATTTTTTGTGTGTGGTTTTTTGTGTTTATTATGGTTTTGGGTTTTCTTTTGTGTGTTTTTGTGTGTTTTTTATGTATGTTTTTTATTTGTGTTTTTTGTAATTTTGTGTGTGTTTTTGTGTCTTTTTTTCTGTTTCAAAATGTTGATCCAGTAAGTAAAAATGACAAAATAATAATGAGGTGAGGTTGAGCTGAAAAAGATGATACCAGCATGGCATGGTGATCATTATTTAAGTCAAAAATCAACAAAATAGCCCCAAACTCCAAAGGGTTAACAGGCTTCTTTTTTGACAAATTTAGAACCTTACCCGTTGTTCTACAAGTTCTTCAGTACTTTTCTAGTTCAGGATTAGGCTGTTTATATCTTAAATATTAATCCAAACTTAAAAAAAATAACAATTTCAATTAGTTTTCTTGCACAGAAATGATTGAAAGCGAAGATACAACACAACTGGACAATGCTAATCTCTGTGAATAACCACCAATGATGAGAAAAACTTTGATAATTATGACCGATTTGTTTAAGTAATTGACCATAAAAACGTTCCAACCATAAATCTTTTACTGTGTGTTTATTGGTTCGTACCCTCTGTCGGTGTCCAGCTCCGTCACGTTGTCCCTCTGACTCTGCAGCAGCATGGAGCAGATGTTGAACTGGCTCTCCAGCAGCAGGAAGGAGTCCAGATTACAGCACAGCACACTGAGCAGTCTGCAACACACACACACACACACACACACACACACAAAAAGACATCAAGAATCCAGAGGGGACTGGCATTTGGAGATACTGTAGCAACAGCAGGCAGTTCACACTGTAATGTCGTACATACTGTACAGCAGCAGCAGACAAAGACCATATTTAGACTGTGTTTGACTATTTCCTCTGGCATTGTGCTGTGTCTGCAAGTGCTGGATCAGTCAACACAATTTTTCACCCGCTCGCCGTAGCCAATTGTAAGCTTTGTTAAGTAGGAACCCCTTGGGAAAAGCTTCATGGTTCATTTTCAGTCGCTGGTAATGACACCAGGCTCTAGCAGGCTGTTGAGCTGCAGCAGCATTCTGGGACTCTACAGTGTGTTTTATATGATCCAACACCTGTAGAGAGGAACGGCTTCAGAACATCTTTTGATTATGCATCAGTGGATTTTTAACTTCGGTGTTGGAGTTGGTCACAGTTTTTATTGGCAACCAAGGACGCTAACTCATCTCCGAAGACCGCTGATTTAATTTCTCCATCACTTCCTCCCTTCAGCACCAGAGCTCGTCTTAATTTAGACCATATCTCATGTGTGTGGTACCAGTGTGCAGCATTAACTTCCCACTACCAACTTCCCACCACCTCTTAGATTAATTCATTAATTAAATTAAATTGTGAACATGTAGAAGGGCTTAGAACGTTATGGTGGAAATAGACGAAGGCCATTCCCATGCTTAATTATATCTCATAAGTTTTTGCAGTCATTTTTGTGTTGATACTTTTTGTTGCACAGATTTGGTGCTAAATTTAACCTATTTATACCACTATATAATTCAGGGGTGGGCAACCTTTACTAACTAAAAAAGCCACTGTTGGCCAAAAAAAAGCAAGAAAATTGCGGAATGGAGCCACAAACCTTATGTTGAGCCTAAAATGAAAATTAAACAGCATAATAAGTCTAAATTAGCCTACCAACATTATTAATAGTCATATTGCGCATTTATTAATATGATTTTGAAACTAGTCTATCTAGGGGAACTCAAAACTAAACTCAAAGTTGGCAAAAGTTAAAGGTTAAGGCACTGGGCCGGAGACTTTCGTAAGCTATGAAGCACATTTTATTTGACTTAAATGTCAAAACTTTTTTTAATATGCTGTAAAAAAGCTATACAATTTTACAATTGAAGAATACAAATAGTTTTTGGTCTACACCATTTAAAAATGAAAATTTTAATGTAAGAATACTTCTATATTTTTTTTGTCTCAGCCAAGGGGAGCCCCTGCAGGTGGCCTAAAGAGCCACATGAGGCTCTGGAGCCACAGGTTGACCACCCCTGATATAATTGATAAATTTGGTCAAACAATGCTCCAAAACACCACATTAAGACACCAAGACCTTGCAAAATATTATAGAAAAATCCAGGCTGTGATTTTGTTTTAAAAACTTTTAACATTTCTGTAAAATTTGCTTTTTTCAGTGACTGGTTGGGTAGCACTTCTGTTCTGGATACAGCTGAGAAACCCCCTTATTGTGGAAAACCCTCAGGAAGCCTTACACCTTCTGAATCCTCTAGCTCTCCAATTTGTGGTTGACAAATTGTAGCATTTAACTACAATGAAGTGGTTACTATGGGGACTAGCATCATCACACTTGAAGACAATTAGGCTCATTCTATGCACAAGAGTCTCAGCTTCCCAGTTACATACAATTTATGCAATTTGAAGACTGTTTAGAGACTCCAGATTGCAGAAATATCAAATAGGCAAAAATAACACATTTGTACTATATGCAAGAACTGTGTGTTGTTTTGCTCAAAATGTATAAGATAAGTGGGCAGATCGAATACGTTGATGTAAGGAAGGGGTGTCAAACTCAAATACACAATGGGCCAAAATGTAAAACTTGAATAAAATCGCGGGCCAACATTGAACAAATAAACCTTTTAATATATACCAAACATGTTTTGCTTTAACATTAAATATGGAACCAGCAACGCTTATAAACATACAATATATAACTAAATAGTGCAGACATGCAAAATCAAATTTCAAATAAAAAACACATCAATGTCATTAATTTACAATAATAATATAATAATTTGGTATTGCCTCGCGGGCAAAATAAAACTACACTGCGGGCCAAATTTGGCCCGCGGGCCAGAGTTTGACACCCCTGATGTAAGGGGTCATGGGATCCATTTAAAAATAGCCACATGGCTATTTTTAAATGGTAAATACTATTTTACCTTGCCAAAAATGTTTTATTTTTTATTTGTGGTTGACAAATAGTAGCATTTAACTACAATGAAGTGGTTACTATGGGGACTAGCATCATCACACTTGAAGACAATTAGGCTCATTCTATGCACAAGAGTCTCAGCTTCCCAGTTATATACAATTTATGCAATTTGAAGACTGTTTAGAGACTCCAGCCTGCAGAAATATCAAATAGGCCAAAATAACACATTTGTACTTTATGCAAGAGCTGCGTGTTGTTTTGCTCAAAATGTATAAGATACGTGGGCAGATCGAATACGTTGATGTAAGGGGTCATGGGATCCATTTAAAAATAGCCATGTCACTTTTTTACCTCGCCAAAAATGTTTTATTTGGAGTGTTACTTAGCCCCTCTCCTGACAAGATATCATGACATCATTAGGTCCATCCGTGGGCTGTGAGATCTAGTTATTTTTAATCCTAACTGTCTGCCGAACTTGGCAGAACTGGTCTTTTAAATATCAGAAATCTATCAAATTAGGTCATATCATGTCAGTGAAGCCCGGTGGACTATGTTATTCTCACATAACCCTTTATTCAAACTTTTGATAAGGCCCCAGAGAAGAAGGGGTGCATTTTTAAACTCCTGAAACCCAAGCTTTTGTTTTGTATGTATTGTTAGTTTCTCCTAGATATTTTGGATCAGTAGGACCTGATTAGTACCAAAACTCAGCATTGTCTTTGAACAGGAAGTCGCTTTTTGAAAAAAAAAGATGGGTTAATTTTACTGTATAACACAATTAATTCACTAGTTTATAAAGCTGTTTATTTGTTTACATTTACACCCTCTCATTTAAAGAACGATAGTAAAAGTCTATTCATTCTCAAATGAGTACTTCCTGATTAGCAGTGTCGTAGCTTGTTGCTATTGCTAAAAAATAGTCAAACTACAAACATTAATAAGCACAAATAAACAAGTTTTAACCATAAAATCTGATCAGTTTTTGTACCTGGTCCACTTTTTTTCTGGGGATAAGCTGCTGATTGACTTTACCAAGATGCTGCCATTTGATTTTTATACTGATGAATGTACTGACTACTGAGGACAACAGGTCATAGTTAAGCAAAATTAAGTATAAGGTCCAGCAAACCTAAAATTAAATGTCCACATATGAGGATGCAGGGTCGCAGGAGGTTAATGTGAATGTTTGTTTCCATCTTCTACAGAACTTTAGGTTTAAATAAATAATTGCAGATGTTGGAAGCTGCCTTTGCTTTCTTGCAGAGAAGTAGATAAGAAGATCGATACCACTCTCCCAGCTGTGCATTAAGTATGGAGCTAGAGCATAGCCATAACGAGCCATTAGTCAGCTAATAGACTGAAAGGGGGCAGCTCTAATGCAGGCAGAGCAACAGAGCACGTTTTGGAGGATTCAACTGATGATTCTGTTTGATCTTAATTAATAACATATTCTCCAAAAATCATTTGACATTCTCTGCAGATAGACTGAAGCTTAAGGTCATGCAAGCATTGAAATTAATAAGAATCTGTGTAGTTGACTCCGACTTTGTGAATGCATAGTCTGATATTGGTGTATTTTTAAACGGTTTGACGCTATGTCCGAGTTTATTTCCTTCATCATTACTGCTGCTATTAGTTTACCACCATTTTTAAAAAAAATAGGGCTTCAAGAACAACAACGGCTCAATGAAATTAACGGAAATGTCAGGGTTATTTTTACACGTTTAATCCCGCTTTTCACAAAATGTCATTTCAATTTCTAATAGTGTGTGTTCTCGTTCTGACATATAAGAGGGTGGTGTTAATCTCTGTATGTTCTTCGCTGCTTCTGTCCCCGGAAAACACATTTCTCTTGTTAAAGAGCTGCTTCGTTTCCTGACGTGCCGGCCAGTTGCTTGGACTCCCGTTTGACTGACAGCTCTACTCACTCATCCTGACAGCAGCACAGCAAGAGGCTGAGAGTCTCCCAGGCCTTCTGACCTCGCTCTGTTTGAAACTAAGAAATACAGAACCAGGCCTGCTTAAAGGTTGTCTCTTTGATGGGTTTCTCTTACCAAGCGGGGTGAAGACTGACTGTCCAATCAGAGGTATTTTAAAAGGTTTTCGCCGTACTGAATAGCAATTTATTGGCAAACTTTTCAAAACAGTAGTGGAAATTCGACTGCAACTTCCCAGAGCCCAAGCTGACTTGTTGTTTTATGTGTTTGCCTCTAACTAGCTAACCATAGTTTGTGTTCAGCGAGGCATTACTGTAATGACAGTGTGTCTTTTCAATTGTTCCAAAGCCTTCAGTTTGCTCTGTAGGATGCCAAACACCCTGAAGAGGAAAATGCATGAAGGCTAATTAACAAGACAAAATAGGGCAGTAGGGGCAGCTACTCATTTGACATAAATAGCTGATTTAAAAACAAATAAACAAACAAAAGATCACAACAGACACTGAATGACCGCATTCAATTTAATATGACTTGCATCCTTTTTTTGGAAATAAGACATCATTAACTTTCTACACCAGGACACAAAGCGAGTTATAAATGGATGGTTATGATTTTTAAAACACTACAATCCATCTCCTCTTGGTGTTGTTGACATTTATGCTGACGAGGATTACAACTCACTTATCGTATGTTTAAAACACCCATTAAAGATTGATGATGTGCCTGAATTCATGCACCAGGGGATTTATGAATAAACCAATCAAAAGCAAGAGTAATCTTCTTGGCAGTTTGACAGAAGATCATGCTGCTGATTGATTAGTCGTGCCAGAGGTAAGATGCAAATGGTCAACTTAACTTGCATGCTATTTAGGGATGCTAATATCTCTGGCAGTTGGGCGTGGCTGCTGAAATCAATCACAAAAATAATTAAAATGTGCAGAAAATCTCTTAAAATGTGTCTACAAGAAGGAGTCCTAGCCCTGTGGGGTTGTAGAAATGCCAAACACTAGTAAAATAAGTTTGCAATTACGCAACTACACCAATCCTTTCTTATGATAGCAAATGCTTTAATTAGTGATTGCACATATTCAGGTAGCAGACTGAAAAGCCCACAGGCTGTGCATCTGCAAAGATCAATTGGAAACCTCATTTGGGCGTCAACACCGCAGCACCTCCCGACAACACTATGAAACTTTACTACACCGTGGGGAATCTCAGTGTTTCAATCCGTCATCCTGAAACAAAACAAGAAATCTTTTCCACCGTATCGAGTGCTTTCACACCTGACTTGTTTTTCGCCCCACAAAATAAAAGTCTGAATATTTATTCGCTTTTATTTATTCCTAATCTATTCTAATTGAATTTACTTTGTCCGGGGAGGCGAGACGACTACAACTGAACCCAAATGAGGACAAAATAACTCTTTTTACCTGCCACAAAGACTTGTTTCTATTACTGACTGTTCCTGTCTAAGTCGTATTTGTACCTTTTCGTTTCTCACACCTCAGGGTTTCACCATACCTGAGATGTTCTGGGCCTTCCTGCTATGCAAGCATAATCTTCATCCTCTCTTAAACATCAGCAACTGCAACAGCTTTTCACCCCACCTTAGTGCACAGGTAGTCAGTGTTAGCAAGATTTTTATGCATGTTGTTTAAGGCTACGTTTACACGAGGACGGTCTGAACAGAAGACGCAAAAGTGGCGTCGCGTCTTCACTTTTTATTCTGCGTTTAGACGAGCATTTTCGGGAGGAAATCTGCTGCACACGGTGACGCAAAAGTGTGTGAAATTCGATTGTATGCAGCCAGGCGGCATCACTTAAAGCGATAAGAGCATCTTTGGGCATGCAGAAGTTTTCACGCCACACATTTTCATCAGCTACTCCTTCCACAAAGTTCTCCACCATCACTAGATCTCCCAGGTCTCGTCCAAAGCCGTCTGGCTCGCCTCCGACGAATTGGTGCATCCAAAATGTGATGGAGGTAATTACAGATCCTTCTCTGTTCCGTAATACTATCTGTACATATCCTGTACATTTGGTGGAAAGACTCCTGTAAGTTTATTAGAGCTGCCAGAGCAGCTTGAAGGTCCGACGCATGGAAATAATCCCACATGTTTGTTTATTTCCCTGTACTGGAGCATGTATGTGACGTAAACACATACGTGACGTGAGCAGATCTGAGCAGAGTGTTGCGTCTTGTCAGTGTAGACGGACACGCTACGGCGGAGCGGATTTAACTTTTCCACTTTGGAAGGTGGTTTCAGATTTTTGCGTTTTTAAGCCCCAAAAATGCCGTCACCTTCTAAACGAAAGGCACTTCCGATAAAATATTTTGTCGTTTTTACCCGCAAGCGTCCTCGTGTAAACGGGGCCTTGTTCTCATTCCTGGCGTATTGAAAGTAGTATGACAACAACAATGTGTTTAGTGAAATAAATGCAAAAACAGGTTGAAATGTGTGAAGCTCTGCAGGGGCAAACACTCACTTGACGTGTTCAGAGCCATCGACAGCAGACAGAGAAGAATAACAGCATCCGAACAAGTGAGACAGGGGAAAAACATGGGGAAAGGGTGCCGGTTGCCATGACAACAAAGAGGCTTTTAGCGCCACGGCGAAGGGCTGAGGGATTTTAGCTCTCATTACCCTGTGAAGATCAAGAGGGGTGGAAATTGTGGCTCCTTTTTTCAAGAGGGGCTGCACTTCAGGAATGCTCAGTGCATGTTTTCCTGACTGTGGTGCCGGTGATTAAACCTGCGATGTTAGAAAAGTTTCACAGCCTTTAAAGAAGTTGTGGAGTGCAGTCCAGAGCTGGTTTCTAACTACAGCCAACTGCTGAATAGGTCCAATTTCATAAGGATTGTAGAAGTTCAAACTAGTTCTAGAAGTTTGATTCTGGCGGGTGATTAAAGAGGAGGGATGGCTATATTTTGTTTTTGTCAACAAAACCCATTAAAACAACATTTAACTTAAACTTCTATAACTAAACTAAGTTATGTCTATGCATGCAAAGCCTAAAATATATTATTCCTCTGTGCCCTATAGCTCAGGAACTAAAACTATTAAAAACACATCAGTAAGGTCTACTGTACCACTGGGGTCCCATTCACTCATTTCAATTCAAGCTAATTCCAGGTACTTTGCCATTAATGCTCACTGTGCATTAAATCCGTATAAACCTGCAGCTTAAAATAGGCCCAACTCATGCACCATTTACCCCTGTTTGAGTAATGTTTGTCTAAAATAGCTGGACATTGTAGTTTTTAGCAATTAGTCTTCGGACATGGTAATTGAGACCTGGTTTTAAAGATTTCTTTTTTCATTTGGAACCATGGTCTTAGTTAGTTGGAAAGTGGAAAAGTCTTGTTTACCATTTATTGATTTGTTTACTATTTATTGATGCTTCTTCTATTTTTGCTGTACACGTTTTCTGCTGTAATAATAACAATTTCCCCGTTGTGGGACCAATGAAGGAATATCTTATTAAGAGACCTGTTGACAATAGAGCTGCAACAATTAGTCAACTAATCGATGACTCAGCCAACAGGAGAATAATCAACTATTTTGTTCTTGTTACTGATAATCATTTAATCGTTAAAGTAATTTCTCATGCAAAAAGTGGCAGAAAATTTTCAGGATATTTAATATGACTTTTCCTTGTTTTGTATCATATTAAACTCAGTATCACTGGATTTTGAATGGGAAAAACAAGAGATTTAAAGACATCACATTGGACTGGGATGGGCATTTTTCTAATATTTTCTAATATTTTCTAGACCAAGTGATTAATCAATAAAACAATCATCAATCACAGCCCTAGTAGACAATAAAAAAAATGCAATGATTCCAGACTCTATCTATATGTGCAGGTGTCAGAGTCAAACATTATACATTTTTAATGCTTCCTGTCTCTTTAAATATGACACCTTGTAGAATATAAGCCCCTTCAATACAAAACTGAGTAGCAGAGATGGTTTCAAATACAACAATGAACGTACTGCTCACACTTGTATGATCTTTCTAAACACGCACAGGTTATGTATTATTCATTTATGTGATAGATGAGTGTGAATTGTTGAGGCTGAGTTCCCTCAAAACACTGTCTGTTTTGCAACATATCCGGCTGTCTGTGTTTGATGTCAGGTGAAGCTAAGTACCTCTAAGGGTTTAAAAAAGAGCCAAACTGAAAGTTTGTCCACATTGAGATTCATATTGGAGCTTTAAACCTCATGACAAAACGCACTCTGTGACAATACAAAACATAATGCTGAGAATAATCTTACAAACAGGAATAATGTCATTTTTTGACATTAATATTGAGCTCAGAACGACATGAGTGAATCTGTTTTGGTGTGTTATCTTTTTCTCAGTGATGTACAATACAGAATGTGTGAGCTACTGAACACTTGCAATTCCCCGAGGGGCTGAATAAAGTATCTTTCTACATAAAGGCAAAGAACAGAGAGTCTCTTAATGAGACAGGTGTTTGGTTGCCAGGTTGTCTGTGTAATAAGAGTTTCTTTTCCTTACCAACTTTATGTCTCAGTGGGAAATACAAAAATACAAGAAAACCTGTGATACCGAGCATCTGGTAGGAGTTTATGCAGGTTTCACAGAGTCAAGCATTTATACATTTTTAATGCTACCTGTGATGAAATGATGCGTGGGTAGGCTAATACTACCCACAAGGATGGGAATAGATTTCCCTCTTGAAATATAAGGCACACTGCTTTGTTAAAGTACAAAAACTTCTAAAAAGCCTTTATTATTGCAGCTAGATTATTAAAAAACAAAACAAATGCATAATATGTGTGATTGTTTGACCCTGAGGTAAACCATTGTGGTCATTTTTTAATCATGTAGCCCTGATAATGAAGCTTTGCACCATTTTGGACTAATAAAGCAGAATTTCAAAAGGGTAAAAGGGAATGCTTATTCCTGTGGGCAGTCATAAGACAAAAAAGGTAGCAAAACCAGCCACTTCATGTTTAGACACTGTGATTAAATGTCTGAGTGCTACATGAGTGGTGGCGTGGAAAATAAATGTTTAGTGGCATTATTAAGTATATTAATGAATCTTGTTTGGTGCAGAGGTTTACTGACCTTCAAGCTGCAGGAGGCGCTGTTCTCCTCGAAATACAAATGAGGCCCAAGCTAACTACAACAGATTAACCCTGGGGTGTCCAATTGATCCATTTTCATTTTTTCATTCATCCTTTATGTATTTCTCGAGGAATCATTGAGGGCAACCCCTCATTTACAATGATGTCGAGAGTACAGAGAAAACACAAAACAGCACAGACAATCTTAAAACATCAGAAAACATCACACTGTACAATAACAAAGAGCCTGGTTCATTACATACCGTCGTTATGCTCTTTATGTGTTCTTTATGCACACTGTTCATTGCACCTTATTTGTTTCATAGCACCAACATTTTTATACTGCATATTCATATTTATTCTGCACTGGAATTCTACTCCTTAATACATACTCCTTCTTTAGACACTTTATTTGTATTTTTACATTACATTTTATTGTATTTTATTGTATTTTTATATGTTATTGCTTGAAGTATGCCTAGGTTGTTCTTTTTATTTAATTATTTAATTGTGTTGTTATTGTCTCTGTGTGTAATGCTGCTGCTACACTGTAATTTCCCAGCTTGGGATAAATAAAGTATATCTATCTATCTATCTATCTATCTATCTATCTATCTACAAAAACACATGCAAAAACATTTAAAAACAGTTACAGTGAAAGGCAGAGTTATTGGTTATCATAGTTTTAAACTGGCCCATAGTTATAATTGCATCCATGAAAAGGCCACGTGGCTGCAGGTTTTCAATCCAACCAAGCACGAGCATACATGACTCAGCTCATTCAATCACCTGAACTGTCTTCACTCACTTGATTTGTTGTTATCATGTGTGCTCCTGCTCAGTTTGAACAGAAAGCTGCAGCCACGTGGCCCTTTTATGGATCAGTCTGACACTGCTGATTTAACCCATACAGTAATTAAACACAGCTTTAATCACATGCATGCTGCTGTTATGTGTAAATCCATAACAAAACATAAAAGTTACCAGAGCGCATCATGTACGAGCCACATAATGCATGTGTCAGAATGTTTAATGCCTAATGCATGAAAGGCCACAGTCAGCTCTACTTCCTGTGAGGATTTTCTAAGTGTGTGAAAAAAACTTGCATGTTTTGCTATTTTGCACCCTCCACAACGACTGCAACAGGAGGTCTCTCCAGCCAGCTGATGTCAGACTAAATTACACACTCCCACCCTTTGAGGCTCTGAATTCATGTTATCTCAATCAGCCCCTTACTATGAGTTACGGGGTCCTGCATGAACCGACTGTTTTCTGCCAAAATCAGAGCCGTTTTTTCTTATTTCACACGAGAGATTTGTGCCTACGCACGCTCGTTTTCTCTCCAATCAGGATTTAGGAATACTTGAATCAAAATGTGATGACAGTTGTGGGTTATTTTCCGATGTTCCCCGGACACTCTCATCTGATCAAACCGCGCCCACACAGCCCCAATAAAGCAGATAAGCCGAGTTTAAGAGTGCAGCTGTTAATAAATATTACATAAGGGTGTTCTTTTCAAACTTTATCTGTGATTATTGCTTGTGTAGTCATCAATATTTAATGATATGAAGGTGGGTGTGACCGATATTTTACATATCAAGTCACTAAATGAAAACTGTGACGAGTGGGAGCTCGTAGTGACCTGAATCAGCATTTTTGTAGTGATTTTTCTGATATTTTCAATACCTGCCATATGTTTTTACTGCTATTATAATATGTGTTATATAATTATAAACTTAAATAATGCACATAGACACACAATTCCTACACATTTAACCTTTATAACCATTTCTATCTTGGCTTATTTTTACACTCTCCTGTTCTCTCCTTATATGCTTTTTAATTAAATTCCTTTTGACACATTGTTTATTAATAAGTGTGATGTCCTTGTGTGAAGTAGCTGCTTTACTGATGCAATTCCCTCCCGTGGGATCAATAAAGCACTATGCCTATACCATGCTGCCATACTGTGTCCCCGCAGGCTGCGTAGTATCGGAAAATTGAAAGAAAACACTTTATTGTGGGTGATGCTGTGTTAAGAAGGACGTATTTAAGAGGTATTTTCTGAACTGTTGCAGCTCAGATTGGTTGTGTGGGTGTATAATGGAGAGCAGCAACCCCCACAGAAGCTGTATTTAATACAGTAGCAGTACAATACTATGTAAATCTGGTGAATGGTGAAGTGATTTTGAACACAATTAATCAACATCTTGGCAGAAAAAATGAGCGAATGTAAAATAAATGATTTCATTCACCTCTTATCACCTTATTTGCACCTTACAGGCCAATAAAGAACTGAAATCAAGCTGTGTGGAAGCTTAAAAATATAGAATTAGCTTTGTTTATGGTCAATGTTGTTTTTCGTCGAAGGCAATTATTCTAATACCTCAAACTGAACATGGTTTGACTCGGCGTTCTGATAGTAAAATGCTACATTTAGCACGTTTAGCGGCCCACACGGTGGCACAGAGTACAAGTTTGTCAGTGAATCCATCAGTCTGGGTGGCAAATGAATAGAGCATCTTGTTCCTTTCACTTGGCTTCTGGATGTTAATAGGAGTGGGCTGACTGACAGGCACAGACAGAGCGAGTGAGTCAGCAAGGCTCCAAACAAGTCATAGCTATTGTGATTCAAAAAGTATTTTTTTTTTTTGTTTAAATGGCAAAGGAATGATCAGCAGGCACCAGAGCTTTGCACACGCAACCGAGACACATATGCACCTGTGAGTGTTACAACATCCACTTGCACGGATTGTTTTTTATCTCACTTGAACACATTTGATGTGCATTAACCTTAAAAGGGATAGTTTGAATCTTTTACTCAAAGCAGGAGTAAAGGCACAGAAGCTAAGCAGTATATTGCTATGCAGAGTGCAGCAATTTACATATTTAGACACCTAAAAAAAACAATCAAAGTGTACATTATAGTTAGAATATTTTCACCACTTTCACCACCCTTTTCCAACAAGCTGTTATATTCATGTCTCATCAAAGCCACCAGACTCCATTGACTAAAGCAGTAATTTTACCCTGCAGAACACAGGAGATGCTGGTCTACAGTTGCTTCGATTGGTTAGCTTTTAAAACACCAAAGTCACACAATTGAGCCTATAGAGGCAGCTGTAGAGCAGCATCTCCTGTGTCCTGCGAGGTAAAATTTTGTGTTTCTGTCAAGGGAGTCTGGTGATTTGCTTTGAGGAGACCAACGATAGCAGCTTGAGTTCCCCATCTGAAAGGGCTGTCTGATGGCAAGGAAAAAGTGGTGAAAATATTCTAAATATAGATGTATTTCTTTAAAATGTGGCTACAATACAATTTCTTTTGTCCACAGCAGTGTGATATTACTCATGTCTGCTTCTCTAAACTGGGCTAGAATACAGTTATCCGGTAGCAAGTAGTAACTCCAACTTCTACTGAAAACTGAAGATGGCTTTTCATTTTAGTTAAACTTCTTCACCCCCTTAACCTCACTTCTTATGACGTCTGTTCTTCATAAATACAGAACTGCACACACACACACACACACACAAGCTTATTTCTCTCTTATCCACAGAAATCCTTTCATCAGCCTCTCAATGCTGGGTAATCAAAGTATAAAGAACCATGTCAGTCTGCTATTGCCAGAGGCTGAAGTGTGTGTGTGTGTGTGTGTCTGTGTGTGTCTGTGTGTGTGTGTGTGTGTGTGTGTGTGTCCACGGTCACCAGGTGCTAATCCGACACCATGTGCCCCCCCGCCGATGTTAAGTAATATGGATAAAAAAATATCAATCTCACCTCAGGCCGAATGTGTGAGACTGCTCATAGTGGAAGAGGGAATGAATCTTTGCATCTGAATTCACAGCTATCAGCCTGTCAATCAGATCCTGTGGAGTAAAATGAGAGGTTGTGAAATATAAAAACAGAGCAGTGATGGAGAAAAAAGAAAACGGTTTATTTACAATATATAAGGTGAAATATATACATCAGCCCTGGTGTATTGGGGTGTTTAAAAGGAGGCCTTTGTGAGGCGGAACAAATACGTGGGTGGTGGTTGAAAGGCAAAATAAAAAGCGCAAACATGCCCTCAAATGGCTGAAAGAAGCATTGCATGGAGTCTGAACAGCACAGTGTGGAAAACACTCACAGGAATGGAGGTCGGCATCTCTCTCAGGGTGTATTCACTCTTGTTGGCTAAAGGCTGCCGACCCAGGAGCTCCCACACCGACTGGGAAGAGGAGAGCAGGTTGACCAAGGACAGGAAGGACTGTAGGGACAGAAAGTGGTTCAAAGGGGGAGAAAAAGTAGTGAGAAAGCAGCAGCTAGAAGGTGTGAACATGATGATACAGCTGGTACTGAAAAGAGCATTGCTCTCATCAAAATTCAGGCAGGGTTCAATCACATTCTCTTGCTCTCATCACTGGATCAGGGAGAACAGAGAGAACTCATGAGAATCAAAGAAAAGTAACTTACGTACACACATACATGAAAGTTTGGTTTTTGAATTCCATAAAACAACTTGAATAGAACAACAAAACCTTGGTCAACTGCAATGACTGTAAAAAAAAATATATATTAAAAAGGTAAGAAATAAATCAAACACATTGATCGAAACTGTTAACTCACATAAGTGAAAATGCTCCTGATTCCTCTGGCATACAGCTGTGATTATGGGATACTTTAATGCATGGGTCTCAAACTCGCGGCCCGCGGGCCAATTGCGGCCGTAGTGGCGATATTTTGTGGCCCCCATCTTGATATGAAAGTTTAATGTGAGTTTTATATGAATGGCACTTTACCGTGTTGTGTGTGGAAGGTCCCTTTAATTATTTTTTTGGGGTAATTTTGTGTCTTTTTTTTCGTAATTCTGTGTCTTTTTTAAGTAATTTTGTATTGTTTTGGTCATTATGTTTCTTTTTTAAGTAATTTAGTTTTTTTCTGTCATTTTGTGTCTTTTTTGGTAATTCTGTGTATTTTTTGTCATTTTGTCATTTTGTATCTTTTTTAAGTAATTTTGTGTCTTTTTGGTAATTCTGTGTATTTTTTTTTTTGTCTTTTTCGTCATTTTGTGTCTTTTTTAAGTAATTTTGTGCCTTTTTTGGTCATTTTGATACTGCCTCCAGCAGCCCCCGGGTAATTTGAGTTTGAGACCCCTGTTTTAATGGATTTCCTGATAAGCGATCCGGTTGAAAATTAAAAAGGGAACATTGATAAATAGAATGCCAATCACTTTATGAATTTATTTGCATATATTCCATCTTTCTCTTTCCCTAAATAATTCAGAAACAGATTGCTTTTTTTTACATAAAAGTTCATGTTTGTATGACTGTATGATCCTTCAATACAAAAAACTATATATTTCTTATATTGTAAATAAATATTAGGTGTACATCAGAGCTAATTTGATACAAATGCTGGTGTAATAACTCTGTGCTGAATATTTAGTTTGTTTAGGCACAAAATCATCACTCACATTCTTAATTGCTCATTTATCTGTTTCCAACAGTTCCCATGTGCTGACTGGGATGGACTTGAAGGTCCGTCTTTCTTTCTGTCTGTCCGTCTGTCTGTAACCTGGCAGCTGACCCACTGATAAGACAGGCTTTAAAGCCACCAGTGGCAGGACACAGTTCACACTTCACTGGCTGTCCGTATTCACTTGGCTGCTTTCACTGAGAGAGAGACGACTTGGCTCCTGTCAGAGGCCGGCATCAGACTCACACACACATGTAGACGGTCAGACTCACACTAGAGCTTTAAATGAAAGTTTGAGTCTGTCCTGGACTGGACATGTAATTTTTGGCCCAAACTTGTTCCAGAGCTGAAAATGCAGCCTTATGGAACAATGAATCATTCTCATTCTCACAAAAAGTGAGAGTAAACTACATACTAGGGTTGTCAAAAGTATCGATACTCAAAAAAGTATCGATGCTAAAACGTTGTATCCGGATACGATACTCATTTTCAAAAGTATCAATGAAAAGTGTTGTTTTCTCTCTTGAAATTCCCAGAACGAAGCAGAGAAAACTCGACTTATCAAGCTTGCCTAATATTGTACACAGCATACAAAATATTGTTCTAATTGTTATTGTTTATTGTATTTATTTTTTTTTTTGCACTACCTCAGACCTGAAGCTTGTTATCATAGTTTAGTATAAATATTTAACCTGTGGTTCTGTTAATTTTTACATGTTGCATTTTTCTTGTTGTTAAAAATATTTCTGTTAAATTTTGGGGTCTTTGTTTTTATCCTTGTGGTATTGAAAATGGTATCACAGTGACAACCCTACTACATACAACTATATTATAGCATTGCATGGGGGATATTGCATGGGGACATATTGATAGACTGTATAAAGAATAGATGATACGTCTCCACTTCCTCCTACTGTACAACATTGAGGCCTGAATATCCCAGATTGGAGTTATTTGGATGAGTGGGTCTTGAGAAAGCTGCAAGCAGCAATAACTGAGGCCAAGCAATCAGCCTGTTCTGAGCAGGCACCTTTTGAACGAGCACAGCATCAGTCAGCACGATACCTTGAGGCAGCTCCTGTCTATGGGCTCCATTGGAGTGGGCTTGGGACGGACCACCCCGACGTCTTCACTGCCGCATTCAAGAACAGACCACAGCTCCACCACCAGTGCCCGGACAAAACCTGCAACACAAAGCCAGCCAGAGATTATGAATTGACACACTAACTTTAATTTGTGTGCTTGGAATTATAAGATTTTATGTGACAGAAATGAAATTAAGATTTATGGAGACAGGAGACAGAGAGACTAAAGGAAAGGGATGAAGCAAAGCTCCTGGGTCAGCTTTAAGACATGAGAACTGTAATTACATATTAAATGTCTTAGCCATTCAGCTACTGAAATGCTCCAAATATATTTGACAATATAAAACGTCATAACTATCTAGGTGTATACCTGGATAATAAGTTGGACTGGTCCCTAAACACAAAAAGGGGCAGAGCCGCCTCTTTTTTAAGGAAGCTCAGATCTTTTGACATCTGTAGTAAGATGCTGCAGATGTTTTATCAGTCTGTGTGGCCATCCTGAAACACCCAGATCATTCGCTACATAAAACCTTTATGGACCAAGAAAACAGCAGTGGACGGCTCCTCTCTCTCCGTTGCAGGACGGAGAGATACAAAAGATCCTTCTCTCCTACAGCCATCAGGCTGTCGCATTCTTGAAGAGCCAACAGACAAACTGAATTTCCCCTCTAAATAAAGTAATTTTGAACTGAATTGAACTGAATTTGTATAAAATCAAAGATTCATTTGTTTAGGTTGTATGCCACCATCTATGCCTGTGTCTTCTTTCCATCTAGCAATAATATGACAGGATTTGCTACTTGTAAAAGTGTGTTTTTGAAAAAAATAAAATCTAATTTATATTTCTTGTCAGAAATCCAATCCAAGAATCCAAACACTCTTGCCCTATCTTCACCGCTTTTCACTGTCACAAACAAATTTGAAAAAGATGTTGCTCCCTTGGCTGCTCGATGGATACAAAACGTTTGTATCCAAAGTTGTTTTTGTGTCGTCTATGTCTTTGAATGTGAAAGTACTTTAGTACCTGAACTGTGCAACGCCGCCACCCCTGGAGCTGTCGCTGCAACTTGTGTCACCATCGTCCCATAACCAAACTTTTCACATCGGCTCACCTGCAGGAAACACACAAAGAAAACCCATAATAATCCCCAAAAATAATTCAGCACTTTTGCTTGTGTAAGTCAAAAATGCATGAGAGGTTTGGACAGGATAGACAAATAAAGGATTAATGTACGGAGAGGGGAGGAAACAGAGCTTTATTTTGGAGGGAAAGGAGAATTGTAAGTTTGTCATTTGTGATTCAGTATGCAAACTCTGCTATGACACTGCTGGAATCCTGAAAAGGCGATACATAATGCAGTTTAGTACACTGACAAATCAAATTGCAAATTGATTTCTGAGTGTGCAGGCCCTTCATTAATTACAACACAATGCCACACCTAAAAATAGACAAAATATAATTACATTCCATAATTACAGTGAAATGCCAAACGAGAGAAGCAATTACAAGAGTGCGTAAACAATGGTAGTAAATTAAGCCCACAGGGGATTAGTTAAGGTTTGAGGTGAAACTGTGTGTGTGTGTGTGTGTGTGTGTGTGTGTGTGTGTGTGTGTGTGTGTGAATAATGGACAATACTATGGATGTACAGCATATGTAGAGTCCAGAGTTTAATAAATTAAATCCTGTGTGGGAGTAGCAGTATGTAACAGCCTCCAGGTTACTGCTGAATACTGAACAGTCTTCAGGAAATATGATTGTGGCCTTGAGGAGCAGCAGGGGCAACAGATTACCTCATCTTGTGCAGAGTGATTTAGGGATAGCGATGACATGGGCCGACAGAATGAATTAAGGTTTTAAGATAGATTATGTTCTGCAGGGTAGGATATTATGGGACACAAGAGCCTAGAAATAATGGTTGCATACATATATTATTGAACATGGCAAACAATCAGTTTTTTGCACGTCTATTCGTTCTATTTAAACTCTCGATTTCTCACAGCTGCAGATACAGATTAGGCTGCACTAATATTGTGAGCATTATACTGTTTGTAGAATTAGATTACAGTGGTACAGGACTGCTCTTCTGATTAGAAACATTCCCAACAGCTCCAGAGCATTATTAAATCCAAAAGTCAAAATGAATTATAAAAAATATTTTTTTTTTCATTGAATAAAAACATTAGCTTTATAAAAACAAAAAAAATTGCACTGTGATTAAAAAACTCTCACTATAGCAGCAAGTCATATTTAATAAAGATACATACAAATAATGCATTTAAACTAACAAATGACTTTATTTAATTTGGTGATTTTTTTTTTTGATTTTTGAATATTTCTAAGTGTATGACATCATTAAATATGATGATAGGCATTTGAATCTCATTTGAAAACCTCAATATAAGCTTTAAATGTTCTATGCTACTCTTTTCCATCTCATCAGTGGTTAAAAATGAAGAATTCATAAAACTCTATAACTTATACTCGGGTTGGGTGATGTCTACCTAATTAGTATATGACAAAAAACATCACAAAACAAACATTGTATCATCACAACAGGCGACGATATCGTCTGTGTGAGTCGTCCAAACTGATCATCATATGTGCATGAAACCTGCCACAGGACATAAATCCATCACTACGAATAAAAGGATGCCTGTCAATATTATGATTATCAATTGTGATATTCATTTGCTAGAAATAAGTACATTTATAAAAGCTGGTATTAGCAAAAAATTCGGTAACGCTTTATAATAAGGTCCTTAATAACCATTAATTAACAAGTAATAAGGCATTGTTCTCGCTTTAGATCCGGTAGTTGCAAAAAGCATAGTTAACTTATAGTTAACTTCTAATAGATGAGCAATAAAATATATTTTAATATCAATAAGCAAACAAAATAAGATTAATAAAGGCATGGCAAAGACATAATGGGTCGGTCATGGGTGTTTGTAATGCCACTATTAACACTTATATAAGCTTATAAACACACAATAATGTTAATAAGCATCTTGTAAGGACTTACAAGGGCCTTATTACTTGTTAATTAATGGTTATTACAAGGACCTTAATATAAAGCCTTACCAAAAATTCTTCTGTTTCACTTGTAAAGTCAATCTCCTCACCATTGATAAATCAGTATTTTTACTTTTGAAGCCCCCACAAACCTGGTGTGGAGGCTTAAAAACTACAATGTTGAGCTCTGTGGCCATCGCCCCGACCCTAACTCACATCTATGTATGTTAACAAACTTCTTCGAGCCAAATGGTTACTTTACATTTTAATTAAATTGGAATAAATGTACTCAATGCAACAGTCTGTGTGGTAATAACTTGTTTTCTAATCCTGCACCCTGGCTTCAAGAATTGCTTACTGAGACTCAAGTCAGTGTGGCAAAGAAGCACTTTAACAGCTTAATTTTACTTTGGCACATTGCTGCGATCGAGAAGGATTAAAAACAGAGCCACTGCCAAAGTTAATTCTTTCAGGGCATCCATAAAGGTGATGAAACAGTCCCATCGAACACTATCAGCGTCAGCGCTTATCAGCACTTCTGCAGTAAAGTCACAATGTTTGATTCATGAGAAAGGGGCACCATAGAGTTATATGACTAACTTACATAACTTGGAATCTACTGCCAGAGCTTTTACAACTAGATGATTCTGGCAACATCTGGACTTCCTTAGTAGTAGTATCTTACATGAGCTGTTAAAAATTTAAGTACTTGTTGGATTGGAGGATTGGACTGCAGGTGGATAGGAAAATGAGAAGCGCTGCTCCCTCGATACCAAAGTTGAAGTGTTCTTGGGCAATTAATTCAACACAAAAACGGATCCGCCGGGGCTTTTCAGTGACTTACTGCAGTTGGATTGGGATGTCTCAAGGTGTGACTGTGTGTAGATGTGTATGTGTGGAGCAGGGCGTTGCTGTAAAAGAGCATTTAGCTCTATGAATAATGTGTACAATCAACAAAAACAAACTGGCTATACGTGCACTAACATGTTCTATGTAGTGATGTGCCAATGAAGCTTCATGAACCATTTTCTTTATTTTCTGAACCCAATAGATGGCCAATAGATGATAGTCTGTTCAACAAAGGGCTGAAAGGACATTCAATTACCATTGCTTGAGCCTTTTTCTTTAAATCAAGAGCGCCATCTCGTGGACTCATAAGATAAAGAAAATGGTTCATGAGGCTTCATTGGCACATCACTAGTTCTATGATGGAAAAGGACCAAACTGGAAATAACAACAGTTGTGATTCTGTAGCACTGTGAATGAAGTTCAGGGTTTGTTATTACCTGTAGTTTTTTAGTAAAGCGAGAGAACATGTAGGAGACGCACTCGTTGATGGCTCCTGTCTGCTGGAGCAGCAGCAGGCCTTTTGGAGTTGCAGAAAAGTTCAGCAGGCTGTCCAACAACGTCTCCTCCCAGATGAGCCTGTAAGAGACAGAGTAAGCTGGAAAAGTGCCGAAATCACAGGTGCTAAACACAGGGTTTTTACACTTTTTCAGTGGTCAAATTCAAGCACTTTTCAAGAACTTTCAAGGTCCATTTTCAAGCTTTTCCAGTACCTTTCAACGGTTGTAAATGGCGTGTTTTAGATGAGTACTTCGATTCTAAAAGGGGTAATTTCACTTAACCATAGCACCAGCAATGGTATTACACTTTTAACAACTAAAAGTAGTTTGCTAATCTCATAAAACATACTGGTATGGGAATCTAGGGGCTAGGAGCAAAAGGAAGCTCACAAAAATCATCAACCGACAGCTGGTGGAACTAAACACGACCCAAACTAGGAGGAAAGACCCACAAATAGGCTACTTCAGGACCCTCACATCCACTAGGAATTAGAAAAACTCCCTTCAGTAAGAAGATACAGGGTAGAGCAACAAGAAACATCTCAGAAACAAGAAGACGCAGGCGGAGCCGTCTTCATTTCAGAGGCTATAGGCTATTCAGTTTATAGATTTTTTCCATTAAAAATGTGGTTATCTATAGTCAGATTGCAAGAGAAATACAGTAAGAATTTCAAGCATTTACAAGCACTTAATCCAAAATCCAAGCACTTTTCAAACCTTGAAATTCAACATTAAAATTCAAAATTTTCAAGGATTTCAAGCACCCGTACGAACCCTGTAAACAAGCTTCTTGCTGAAATAATGTCGAAGCAGTGTTTAATAATCTGAGGTCAGATTCTCCCCATTTATTGTTTTTTCATAGCTGATTATTCTTGTTCAATAACAAGCTTCTCAGCTTCACAGTATACACCATAGGTATGGACAAAAAAGGGGCAATATCTGCATTATGACTAATCACTTTTTAATTTTATTTTTATAAACTGGCCTCACATGTTCTGCAGCTCCTGGGTGGATGTTCCAACAGTTGCTCCGGGTACAGGCGTTGGAACCCTTTCAGACAAGGAACTGGTCTAGAAAGAAAAAAGGGGAAAAGGAACGTGAGTGTGTGGGCACATCTGGAGGGCTTATCAAATTTATTTTTTTGTTCAAGGTCTTTTTTGGGGGCATTTGATGTCATAAACTTGGATAGACACAATATATTTGCACAATAGAGTTACTCGAAATCTCAATCTCAATCTTTTTTTTTTTAACTGCCTCAGGAAAAGCTCCAAGATCTCCAAGAACTCACTGTTTAAGTCAGATAATTTTTACTGTATGCATCTTAAAGGTCCGATTTTGTAAAAGAAAGTGATATTTTCATGCAAGTTGTGATCATAAATTAAGTGTCGTCAGGACTTCTGAAACGTTTTGATGAAAGTAATGTATTTCTTTAAACAACAGAATATGTAAAAATGTTCTAGTATAATTCAAAATAAGTATGGACCTAACAATAAGCATAATAGGTCCTCTTTAAACAAACTAAATAAGGGCACTAAAAACTACTTTTAGCTGACTGAGCTCATCTCCATTAATCTGCACCAAGTACCACAGGGCCACATATAGGACCGTGCACTTAAGATATGATATGATGAAACTGCAATTTTAAATATGTTTACAGTGCAGTAACTGGACATATTTCATGCTCAAATGCATGTACAACAGTATAAATAGGAATATAAAAGTTGTGAAGCAAATAAAAAATAACCACTTACTGTGATTTTTTTTTTTTTCAGTGCAAGAAAAGCAGACCAACATTAGTAATTTTGAAGTAAGTAATTTTTAAGTAATTTTGTGCATTTTTACACTGCACTTTCAAGATTTCATGCTCAAATGCATGTAGTTGTACTGAGGGCCACTTCAAGTGAGGGTGCGGGCCGTATGCGGCCCCCGGGCCTCCAGTTGCCCATCCCTGCTCTACACGTACTGTGCATTGACACTAAGAAACTTTCAGTAAACTTTATAGCACCTTTTGCAACTGTTATTTTAGTCACTCAAACCTTTAACTCTTTTGCCCTGTAAACCAATTAAAATCAAATGCCTGCTTAAGATTCCTCCCACAAACTTTGGGAGCCACGTTGTTGTGTCTTTACAGTGTGTGAACTGAGGTCAACACTGTTGTTGTTACACTGTGCATTACTACGAAAACAAATGTGGACTTTTAGACATCATATGGTACATGCTGTACGTGCCCACTGATTATTAATATTTAACACATACTGGGTAAAGTCAGGAGGAAGTGGGTAGGAAAAAGTTGGATACTGATGACATAATATCTCATAGAAGTTAATTTTTGACATGTTATGGATAACAAAGCAGTATACGTGAGCTGGGACTGTTTGTTGTATTTACCGACATCTACCACTGATCTCTCTTATCTATCAGAAGCACTTTCACTACTTTCCTACTTTTTTTTTCTGTTTCCTCTGTAGCTGAACTGTAGCAGGTGTTATTTTTGGTTTTGGTTGCACATTCAACTGTGTCTGTTTTTGTTTTCAGTTTGGTTTTTCAGTGCTATGTTAAAAAAGGTATTCTGAGTTTGATGCATTGTTGTGACAAAAGCGGTATTCTGAAAACGAAATGGAGCAGATTACAATGGTTAGTTAATTCCCTCCATTTGCAGGCGGTGGCGACACTTTTCTCGCTGCAGTGAATGAATAAAGAGAGAATGTGGCATTCATCAAGCAAATGAAACATGACAGGAGTATTCTAGCTGGTGAAACTCATCATTAGACACAGACACCCCTCCATTAGATATTCTAGGGGAAAAAAATCAGATACAACCTTTATCCACCATATTTTACAATGTTTTTATGAGGGGGGATTAGTGAAGCAGCACTCTCCATGAAAGCGTCTCAGTTTTTGGATTTACAGAATCAGCCTGAAATAAACAACCAATTCCATACAGAAGCATCTATATTTGATGCTAAATTGTTTTCTAATGTGTTCAATAATCTGTTTTTTAATGTTTTATTTTAGTACTTTAACACTGTGAAACTGCATTTCACAAAACAAACAAAACTTTCTCAAATATTGAACAAAGATTGTGTAAAAGAAGTGGACATAGCCTCTGGACCTGGAAGGTTAAGTACCTTGAACCTGCATTCTGCCTTATGGCCAGCAGGGGGTGACTCCACCGGTTGCAAAAAAGAAGTTAGATTGTATAGAAATCTATAAGTAGATGAGGCTACTTCTTGCTTGATTTATTACTTCAGTAAAGATTTCCCTAACAAGTTTATGGTCTCAATCGCGAGTTTGAGGTCTTTTTCAATACAGCATGATGTTTATTTTGTAAACTAGTACATATTAGTTACCAGTTTAAAGTTAAATAGACAATAAAGCAGGGTATGCTTAAGGGCTTTGCCAACTTGTGATAGGCAAGTTGCTACCACAGTGAGCTGTCAATCAGGATAGAGCCGTAGCAATGCATATTTATGGCACTGTGTGTGCATTTAAATAGTTGTGAATTGTGTTCAGTCCTGAAATTATGGACTTTGTTAGCACAAAGTTAGGTTGCCAGTATAGATGGGCATGCAAAGTGTCCTCTTGTTTTCAGCCAAATTCACACTCTGGTCTAAAATATGGCCTCTTTTGGCTCCAAAAAAACAAGATCATCATTTAATCACTCAGAATCTAGTATGCAAGTATGTACAGTACAGGCCAAAAGTTTGGACACACCTTCTCATTCAATGCGTTTCCTTTATTTTCATGACTATTGACATTGTAAATTCATCAAAACTATTAATGAACACATGTGGAATTATGTACTTAACAAAAAAGTGTGAAATGACTGAAAACATGTCTTATATTCTAGTAAGCAAAGGGTGGCTACTTTGAGGAATCTAAAATACAAGACATGTTTTCAGTTATTTCACACTTTTTTTGTTAAGTACATAATTTCACATGTGTTCATTCATAGTTTTGATGCCTTCAGTGAGAATCTACAATGTAAATAGTCATGAAAATAAAGAAAAACGCATTGAATGAGAAGCTGTGTGTCCAAACTTTTGGCCTGTACTGTACATCTCAAAGTTTTCACCAGTGTTATATTGACAAATGAAGTACAGGAACCTTTTTCCATGCAGCAGCCACAGCCTTGTGCAGGCCGTAGGGTCGGAGCACCTGCAAACCCTCACAGGTGTTGTAGATCTGCCTACAGACGAAGATAAAGGCTCCGCATGACGTGTGGGACACGTCGGATTCACTTAGCGATGAGAGCTCCTTTTCCAACAGCCTGAGGGTGAACTGTACGATGACATGAGCGGGAAAGGTTCTGCAGAGGAGAGGGGGAAGCGAAAAAGAGAAATATGCTGAAGGGAGATACAAGACAGACAGATTCTCTTGTGTATACGAGGTGTTTTACTTGGAAAAACATTGGGGAGTTATTGGTTGTTTTAAGTGCTCTACCTTCCTGGTTTTTAAATGTGAAATACAGTCTAGTCATTTCTTTGTCAATTGTGAGTGATCTATTTGTGTTGTTTTTACATGCACTGTGTGGAATAGGTATCAAAGGGTAGATGATTTAAGTCCCTTCTGAACTTTTATATGCTTGTTTTTGCAAGATACTTCTCAGGGGAAGTACACACAAGAAAGAATGGCAGACTGGAGCATATTAGTCAAAACAGTTTGTGCTCAGTGGCATCAGCCTTGGTGAATGTATCATTGCTAATTCACAACAACAAACTGCTGTTTCAGGTCGGAGCGACTGGTCGGGGTCAGCCAATTACAACAGAATTTAAAACACTGCTGGGCGACCCTGAGCATCTTCAATAAAACATACCTTTTCGGAGTTTTCTGCCGTAATGAGAGTTGAGTAGATCAAAGATATTCTTACAGTGACTGACAAACCAGCAACATCCTCAGGTCTAATCTGCTCTCTGTGCATAACCCCGAGGATTTGATATACAAACTTAACTCTATATTGAAGTCTTCTTGGAAAGTCAGAAGTAATTTAATTTATTCAATGCCATCAAAGATACAAAAAGGCACTGTGTGTTTAATCATAATTCAATCACACGTCTCACCTCTCACTGTGGGCTACGACTAGATTCTTCTCGTATAAGAAGAGAGCTAATCCTCTGTCTGTGTTTGCGATGCGAGCCAGGACATCAGCGATGAGAGTCAGCGTTGCTGCAGGAGATTTTAATTTGGACTGCAAACCGTAGAGAATGAAAACACAAAATTACCCAACAGCTTCAGAAATAAGTGGAATCCCAGGAGGCATGAACAGTTATTGGAAATTGAAATATCATTAATTTTGGCAATGATGGAGCTCAAACAAAGCCATTAAGTTTTTATGTTACGGTTTCCAAAAGGTTGACTAAACTGAGAAAATATGTTTTGCTGGGCCAAGTTAACAGCTGCTCTTTATAGTGCTTCTGATTTCACAAAAGTTTGTCACATATGATGCTTTGAATTAAGGTTGAAAACATTGTTAGGGGTCATGCTTTTCCCTTGGTCAGTGTGACTGCTCCATATAAGTCTCTAGTGAGGCTCCTTCAGTGTTGTTGTGATGGCTGTATTTGAATTTAATTGTATTTAATTGTTTATGTTAACTGTGTTTAAATGTTGTAACTTGTCACTTTTTATGCTGCTTTCTTGGCCAGGTCTCTCTTGGAAAAGATATATTTTTTTAATCTCAACGAGACTTTTACCTCGTTAAATAAAGGATATATATATATATATATATATATATATATATATATATATATATATAAATACACTTAAGGTTAGGATACATTTCTGTCTAAAGATCTTGCATTCACTGCTGAGCGTTAAATTTAGAGGCAATGGTAAGAGAATAAATCAATCTGAACCCCAAGCAATTTAAGGCGTGTTTTTGCTGCTCCTGTCAGACGAAATCATGGCTAGAAGTAGGGAGAACTCGATGTCTTCTGTACAGTTTAATACGGTTTGCCATAATGCCATAAATCATTTCAATAGGAAAAAGTTGAATGTGTTGGATAATTGTTCAAACGCTAGTGCAAATGCTTTATTTTGGCAAAAAAAAGTTGCCTGAAATAAATAATAACGTAAATATATATTTATTATAATATAATTATTTAGTATAATTATAAATTATAATTTCTGTTTATACAGTTTAGGGCTGATTAATGGTGTGATTTGGACTATTCGGGGTAGGATTCAGAGTGTTTATGGACGGTAGGGTAAGGGTAAGAATTTATTATGACAAAAGTTGCCATATTCAAATATTCTGTGTCACACTCAATTATAGTTCTTTGTCAACTTTTTTCATACGTAAACCTTTTTGGTTGATATGAATACTATTTCATCTATCTGGTTTCATGACTTAATAAACTTATTGGGGCTGAGATGGATCAGACAAAGGAAATAAAGGCAACATTTATTGTTATTTTTTTAATCTGGCACCCAACAAATACCCCATTACAAAAAACTAAAACTAACACTAAAACTAATAAAAACTAAAACTAAGATTAAGCATTTTCCAAAAAAGAAAAACGAATTAAAACTAACTGAATTTGAAAACAAAAAATCACAACGAAATGAAAACTAATGAAAAGTCCAAAACTATTATAACCTTGGTGCATACAGTATGTATGTGTGTGTTTAGTGTGTGTATTTTCACCTGCTGTCCATTGAGCAGAGCTATAACAGGAGCCAGCAGGGTCTCTATTACAGGGGTCTGGTAGAGACACTCTGCTGCACACTCTGTCCTCTCACACAGCATCCACAGCACCTCTATGGCCAGACCGCTGGGCGACAGGGAGTCTGAACACACACACATTTAACTGAATGACATGCATGTCGATACATCCTGCAGCAATATTTATTATCATTTTAAACTGACACTAAACACATTGAACTGCTTGTTTCCCATTTGTCGATAACCTGGAAATCAAATTATATAAAGAGGCTCCTACAAAGGCTGCTGGATTGGACTATTGCCATTATCTATGTGCATATGACATAGTAAATACAATCTGAGCAGACCCTACTCACCCAGGTATTATACCGGTATATTTTTTTTTATGGGTAAAAAAAAATGCATATCATGATATTGGCAACATTCCTACTTGTTGCTATAGTGGCGTGAGGGTTTTGATTAATAACCTAGACTGTGGCGGCTCCAGAGTCTCATGTGCTGCGCTAACGTCACATTTCAAGCCTCTGAAAGTTTATCTACACTATTCATAATATGTCACCCGTCAGTCAGTCTAAACCCTGGCCCCCACCTTTCTGCCCCCGGACCCCCCTAGCCAGCTGTTTTTCCACTCTGTCTGGCTGCTCCATGTCCTAGTGGAAAGCCCTATTGATTGTGAAAAATGTTATGTGAGGTGTTTGCTCAGATTTAGCTCCCAAAGTGGACGAGATTGATGCATTTTACTTAAAAATGTACCACATTTTCTCCTGGTGGGGCCCCCGGACCCCCTAGATCAGGGGTGTCAAACTCTGGCCCGCGGGCCAAATTTGGCCCGCAGTGTAATTTTATTTGGCCCGCGAGGCAATACCAAATTATTATATTATTATTGTACTATAAAAGCTGACCCGCCGGTATTATACAGCGCATTTACCGCTAATACTACAAATCCCACAATGCCCTGCTGTTGTTTTATGCATCAATCAGGACAGGACCCAGAATATTTAATATATTAATATATTTCCATATTTAATGTTAATGCAAAACATGTTTGGTATATATTAAAAGGTTTATTTGTTCAATGTTGGCCCGCGATTTTTATTCAAGTTTTAAATTTTGGCCCATTGTGTATTTGAGTTTGACACCCCTGCCCTAGATGGTTATTTTTGTATTAGTTGCTATAACTCAAGAGTCAAGAGTATTATTTTTAGTTTTATTCATATATACAGACTAAAAAAAAATCATATTTTCTATATTTTTTCAGTATCTTTCAGGGCCATATCGCCCATCCCTAACTCACACATGCTTTAATTCTGCATTTTCATTCACATTGCACTGTGTAAAATTATGTTACTATTCATGAATACACTCTCATGAGAGGTGCAGGTGATCTTCGTCACGCTGCAGGTAAAACATTAATATAAATCTCTGACTGGCTCAGCATGACTCTCTGTCAGAGGAGGATCATCTCTTTTGGCTGCTGCTCCAAAGTCAAGGTAGAGGACACTATTGATTACTGGCAGGAAAAGTTGCTGCAGTGTAATTCAGCAGAATGAATGGGGCAATAAAGCAAGGTCTTCCAGGAGACAAGCACAGTGCTGCATGACTCAGTACAAGGTTAAGAGATAAAAGATATGGTCTGAGGAATGCTGTTACGCCTCATAGGGAGGGTCATGGTGTTCCTTCAGTCCCCCATCCAGACTCACAGTCTGCAGGGAAAAACAGGGAGGGAGCCGAAACTCTCTGACGTAGTTTGTATCTATGTGTGTGTGAGTGCGTATGGCCTCACCTGTGTGTGAGGTGTCACTGTGCAGAGGTTTGGGGTGTTGGTACATGATGTTTATCAGGATGACCACCAGGTCTGTCAGGCTGACTGGATCTGAAACGGGACATGATGAATAAGTGAATCACTCTGGTTACTCAGTGTCTAGACAGGGACAGTAAAAATAGTCAGTACTGCTGAGAAGGAAATGGACTGAGCCCAGTTTTGAGTTCCTTAAAGTGGAGGATCATCATTTTGCACAGTTGGCTCCAAATGTTATGCCTGTGATAAGATTTAGTAATCTGGTGCGTTTGAAAATTGCCTGCGATCAAAATAAATGGAACAAATCACACGCTTGTACTTTGACGAAATTCAACTGAAACACGTTTTAAACACAGTGTTATACAATATGCAACATTTTATAACAAGCACGTCTGAAAGGGGCTTTATACACCATAACAAACACACTTCATGTTTATATTAGACCTGAGTCAATTAGTCGATAAACACATTAGTCAATTAATGGTCGTTCTCAGGAGGTAGAGTGGCTGTCCACTTATATAAAAGCCAGTGGTTTAATCCCTGACTGTGCCATTGGTGTTAATGTTTATCGCTCCTCATGATCAGGTGGCACTTTGTATCATACCAGTGAGTGTATGAATGTGTGTGTGAAGCTGAGTGGTCACCAAGACTAGAAAATGACCATATGAATGCAGTCCGTTTACCATTTAATGTGCAAAAATGTAAAAAATTTGCTGGTTGCAGGTTCTTGAATGTGAAGATTTGCTGTTTTTCAAAGTTAATATCTTCATAAATTAAATATGTTCCGGTTTTGGACTAATGGTTGGACCGTTTTGCCCAAATTGAAGACATTTATTTAGGCTCCAGGAAAATATAAAGAGCATCTTTTAATATTTTTGGACATTTTATAGGATTAAACCACAAATAAAAAAAAGAAAAATACATGATAGTTCACAAGTAGTTCAAAGCTTTATTTATAATGTTGACATTCAGATTCTGAGGCACCGCTCCTGTATTAAAAGGGAGGTCCAGCATCAATCTAAAAGCACCTAAAACTATATGTTTATAAAAGAAAACTAATTAATTTAAAAACAGTAACAAAAGACATTCAAAGCTTTATTCAAAAACCTACATTTTGTATTTTTCTAGCAGCACAGGACCCTATCCCCATATTATATGAGAAAACACTACAGAAGAAATGTAAGAAAACTGAAATATAATAAATAAAGTCAAGTTTGAACTAATCTTAACAAGTGTATGAAGTGACTGGAGCTTGATACAGACCTGAAAGTTGCTTTAAATTACTAAATAAATCACATCTCAGTTCAATTTAGCTGGTCCTGTGTGTGTCTACGATGGCGCATAGACTCTTTCAGTGACAGTAAAGTAATAACTTTAACTTCATCACCCTGGCAACGTTACAAAATAAGGAAACATGTTGATGAAATTAACAAAAACTGCAATAGAAACTTGTTCAGGAACTGATGTGACACACCGAGGTGTGGAGAGACTCATCAGCAGTGGGTGAGTGGGCCTCATGATCAATATAAACCCACTCTAATGTCAGTGATTTGATTACCTCCTACCCACCCCGTCACTAATGATTATATAAAACAGTATAAAGAGCAGTGAGGGCAGACAGTGAGTCTGTTTTAATGGTCTACCTACGTATCATTCACGCCCTTACATAACTTTCTTTGAGTGATTAAGAGAGTTGAGAGATCAAAGTTGCTGCACAGGAGGAGTGAAGGGAGTGGCACCACGTTTGAGCTGATCAGACGCATTCCTACTTGGGATTATCTGCTGTAAAGATTGGACAGATTATTTTGTTGACAGATGATGATCTACACACGGCAATAAACTATCTATTTTTCCCTTTAACTCCACGTCACTCATTTTAACCTCAAGTCAACTCCTTTGAGTCACGCAGCTGCCAACAATGAACAACGCCCAGTAATCAGATCTTTACAGAGCTTAACAGGTTGACATATTGAAAATGATGTGTGAAAGTGTGTAAATACTGTATGGAAGCTATATCGTCACCCTGTTAAAATAATCGCCTAACTCATTTTTTCAAGTTTTGCAGGAAACACAAAAAACTTCACCAAAAGTGTAACATATGACATTCATTGATAATTTCACTCAAAAAGGATGTAACAAAGGATGGCTATTGGCATAGTAATAACACTGTGTGTAAATTATGTAATTTAAGAGAATTAAATGACTTAGGCAATTTTTTTTAACATGCCTTTGTAACTTAAGCAAGATATGGAAACACTTTATTTTGAAGGTCTACATAAGAGTGACACAAGCCTGTCAGAAACATGACATGACAAGTATCATGAGGATTAATGTTACTTCAAAGTGTCATTAATGTTCATGTCACGTTTATGACACGCTCATGGCACTCTTATGTAGTCACCTTCAAAATAAAGTGTTACCATATCTTGCTTAAGTCACAAAGGCATGTTCAAAAAATTGCCTAAATCACATTTTATTTTGACGTAGGCATAATAAATCTGCTTAAGCCACACACTTGACATAGGCCATTATCTTAAAGGGGTAAAAATACATGATCTGATCAACTGAGGATGAATCATGAGTAGATGATTTAGGCAAAAATATCAATTTTGACAAAAAATAACTTAGGCGATTATTTTAACAGTGTGACGATATGTATTCCCTTGATTAATCATTTGGTTAATAAAAGGTCAAAAACAGTCAAAAATTTCCATTTCAGTTTCAAGTGATGTATTTAAATGTCTCCTCAGTCCAAAACCCAAAGATATTCAGTTTAATATTATATTTAAAACAGAGAAAAACAGGAAATCTTTATATTTAAGAGGCTGAAAACAGCATTAATTGCATGAGATCATCATGCAAAAAAATCCATCTCTTCATCCATTTGCCATATTTGCATGAGAAGATTACATTACTATTACTAATATTGACTGACAAATGGATGAGTCGATGAATCCTTGCAGCTCTAATCCCTGCTATAAATGTACCACCTTTGCTGCATCCTGGGCTTAGTATCGGCCAAGACGATAATTATTAGTTTGGAGAAACACAAACTAGCAGGAGCAAATGGTCTCACTATGCTAGACAAGTCTAAATGCAACACAATCTGCCACAGACATTTAATGGTTCATATCGAGTTAGTTTAATCTGTACAAAATTAAAGTGTAAAAAGCAACTGGACGTTTACCAGGAGGTCATGTGCTGGACTTTTTCTTGGCTAGATTAAACAAATGAGATATAGCGCATTAAAGCAGACTAACAGCTCTTATACTTTGCACTGCTGAATGTAGCTAAATATTCAACAGACAGATATGGGAGATGAATTGGTAAATTCGTCCAACACTCCAGAGCCACAGCCAGAATACTGCTTTTCGTGAAACAATAATGGAAGAAATTAAATATGCCTCACATGCTTTAGACAGAACAGTCTAGTTTTGTACCTTTGCGTTTTCTCACTCTGATGGGAAAGAGCTTTCTGCCGTTGGAGTAGATGAGGAGTTTCCCCAGGACACACAGCGAGTGGACAAAGAAGGCATATTCAAGCTCTTTTCCTGTGTAAACACTCCTCTGGACCGAACCTGAAACATGAAGAGAAAATAAACTTTTAAAAAGTTTCCATGACGTCCAAATGAAGAGTTCAGTTGCAGATGTTTTATTTATTTTCCTGAATCATGTTTTTTTTTTTGCTGTGCAAGCCAGGGAATACCAGTCAAACTGATGCTGGGTTGTTTTGATAAAATACCTCTTTTTTCATTTTTATAAAAATGATTTTATTGTGCACTCAAAGGAATATCAGTCACACTGGTTGGTGATTAATACAGTTTTGGTAATCTATTTTTGAAAATGCAAATGGTTGACATTAATCAAAGATGATGGAATGAGCAAATCCAACCAAAAACAGGAAGATGAAATAATGTTATTTAATGTAATTCTATCCACTGGTGTATTCACTGCATACAACGTAAAGTGAAAACTGAAAGTGAGAAGGATTAAAATGTTAGATTTAGTTTTCACAGCTTAAAATAACATCCACAATCCGTGTATCATTCGTTCGAATATGAAAAAACAAGCATTTTGTCTGTTTTTTGTGTTATAATAGACAACAAATAACAAAATAACCAGTCAATTTCTCATTATTTGATTTTTGATTGCCAATTGAAAATGAAAAGAACGAATGATACACGGATTCTGGTGCCCGTTTTTCCATTTCGTATTTTTGATCTGAGCCTAATATTGAACTACTAAAAAAAACAAGCATTTTGTTCGTTTTTTGTGTTGTAATAAAAAACAAATAACAAAATAACCAGACAATTTTTCATTATTTGATTTTTGATTGCCAATTGAAAATAGAAAGAACGAATGATACACGGATTATCCACAATAAAAAATCAAAAGGACTGATTTCTGAAGATATTTGTGTTGTCCATATTTCATTTCAGTTGAATACGAAAACAAAAAAAATGAATTTTGCAATATTCTAATATGCTAACTACTATTCATAAAGCATGCTGAATGTCCTTGTTGTGATGCTGAAGTCCACAGACAGTTTAAAGACATTTCAAATCTTCTGTGATAGGATGAGATTGGAAAAAGAAAAAAGTCTGCAGTGCCTCTGGGGTGCAGAAACCCCAAAAGAAGCACAGCTCTGAAAAAACCTCTTCTTTTTTTATGAGGAGTGTATCAGTGACGGGGACTCGGCGTATCTCCACTCATCCGAGACAAGGTCAAAATGTTCGGTCTTGAACAGCCAGCTGGCTTGCAGGAGATAACACTCTGACATTCTCTTACGCCCCATCTCCCGCTGCTGCTCCTCTCATTTACTGAAGTTCAACAATTAAAGATGCAACAGATACGCAGCGTTTTAGCATTAATCTACACGACTCTTAGTGTTCATTTAGCTAATTAAGATTACATTTAATTAGAATGTAATAGTGATAGACAGTCATGTTGTTACCCTGATTATTGCAGAATTAAAGTAACTTAACACCAAATTTAAGGCGCATATCATCGGTCTTTCTTAGCTCATGACTCCGCGCCCCAAAGGAGCGGAGTGAGGCAGAGCTCTTCCTCAAACATGGGGATGGATTCACTCCTGACCTTGGGCACAGCAGCGTGACAAAATAATCTCAACTCAGAGGTCCACTTCCTGGAGTTTCACAGCACTTTCAATGACATCTCATGCTGTTGCTCACAAGATATATTCCTCCTTGTTTAGGACTTCCATAGCATTTTATCAAATACAATTTTTTTAAGTCCTTTATTGGAAAAGGTTTCTAAGACTGGCAGGATGTCAGGATACCAGAATTTTATACTTCTATGCCATGGGTCTCAAACTTGCAGCCCGCGGGCCAATTGCGGCCCTCATGATGATATTTTGTGGCCCCCACCTGAATATGAAAGTTTAATGTGAGTTTTATATGAATGGCACTTTACCGTGTTGTGTGTGGAAGGTCCCTTTAATTACTTTTTTTTGTAATTTTGTGTCTTTTTTAATAATTATGTGTCTTTTTGGTAATTCTGTGTCTTCTTTTGGTCATTTAGTGTCTTTTTTTATAATTTTGTGTATTTTTTGGTCATTCGGTGTATTTTTGGTCATTTTGTGTCTTTTTTGTCATTTTGTGTCTTTTTAAAGTAATTTAGTGTTTTTTCAGTCATATTGTGTCTTTTTTTGGTAATTTTGATACTGCCTCCAGCGGCCCCCAGTTGATTTGAGTTTGAGACCCCTGTTTTATGCAATATTAGTATACAAAAAGAAAGAAAAGAAAGTTCTAGACACAGAAAATTCTTTTTTTTTCTTTTTAGAAAAAGTAACTGAACGCATAGTAACACATTTGTAATAATGACCAGTGTTGTATCTGTGCAGCTTTGGGTTGAAAATCTGATTGTAGATCTGTTTTTTAGGGCTTTGGTACTTTTGATACTATCTAATGCAGGGATGGGCAACTGGAGGCCCAGGGGCCGCATACGGCCCGCACCCTCACTTGAAGTGGCCCTCAGTACAACTACATGCATTTCAGCATGAAATCTTAAAAGTGCAGTGTAACAATGCACAAAATTACTTCTTGCAATTAATGTTGGTCTGCTGTTCTTGCACTGAAAAAAAAAGAAATCACAGTGAGGGGTTAATTTTTATTTGCTTAAAACCTTTTGTATTCCTATTTATACTGTTAAACATGCATTTGAGCATGAAATATGTTAAGTTACTGCACTGTAAACATATTTAATATTGCAGTTTCATCATATCTGGTTAAGTGCACGGTCCTATATGTGGCCCTGTGGTAGTGTCCATGAAAAATTGTGGCCCCCTCCAGCATTTAAGTTGCCCATCACTGATCTAATGTATAATAAACAAAGACATAGGTGGCCTCTCATTAGGTTGCCTGGTAACCCATTTTTTAAATCTACAATGAAAAGAAGTAGATTCACGATGGGATTTTTTTGTACTTTAAATGTAAAAAGGGTGCCAAACTGCATAAACAAAAACCAAACAGAACTTGTTTTATATATAAAAAAAGATTGTGCTGATAAAACAGGTGTATCCAACTGTTTTACATGTAATTTTAAGCTGGAGTACAGTCAGGTGAGATACAATATAAGGTTTGATGAGATATTTCTTAGCCTCGTATATTAGAAATCAAGGAATTCTCCTGACTGGAAAAACCTAGTCCAAAATAAGACAAGCTAACAGAAGCCTAAATCTGTTGCTTTATGCAGAGTACATCCTGCACATGTTGTGCCAAATTGTACCCTAATTTATATTAGTCTCATGTTGTGCAATAGTGGCCTTTAGATGAATCATCTTTATCATATTTCTACACCTGCCTCTGTCTTGTCTGCTTCAACTAAATCTATTATTTAGTCTCGTCTATCACTGAGTGTTCATTTTTCTACCGTCTATCATTCCCTTTCTCTTCATTTCTCCTCACAGTTTCTCTGCCTGCTTTATCTTTTGTTTCTCTTTTCCCCCCATTCTCATTTCGACTGTTTCTCTCTGCATTCCTCTGCTTTAATGACAACAAGAACAGCATGTGCACATTAAGGAAACTGAATAAATGATGACTGCAAGGTCTAGGTACAAATACATTTAACACCCACAGGCTTCAAATGAAGCATTACTTTCTCATTAGGCTTTCACAGTAGTTCTGCTTGAGTGTATTCTTTTTCTTTTCTTTTTTTTTGGTTTGTTTCACAGGACACATTAAATCAGCATTACTGCAAATGTGCTGATGTTTACCGCAGAGAGGGTGAGAGTGGAAATTGGTATTCAGATATGCCTGAGAAAGTACGTAAACCTGTTGAAGAAATCAGGAGTTTATGGAGTTATTTAACTCACCAGTGTTCTGCTGCTCCGTTGACTGGGGATCAGTTGTCTCATTTGGGGAACGCTCAAAGGATTCACTGTAGTGGATACACTGCTGAAGAGCTGCTACTATCTGAAAAGTATGAAAACAATGCATGTTACAGTGGTTGCAGCAACACCTGAACTGCTAATCTGCTGTGACAGATGTGGATGCTGCTTGAACGGGACAAAAACAACAGGCTTACTGAGGAATTCAACCAGAATGTCGATGAGGTTTCTAAGACTGGCAGGATGTCAGTAGGGGTGGGCAATATGGCCCTAAAAGAATATTGCGATATTTCAGGCTATTTTTGCGATAACGATATTCTTGACGATATTACGAAATACTTTAAAAAGATATAGAAAATGTGTTTTTTTTTTTAGTCTGTATTAATAAATAAAAATCTAAAATGTAGTGTGAAGTGCAAATCTCAACAGTTGCCAAATAAATAAAAAAAATGTATGAGAAAATAATAAAAATAACCATTTAGGGGTTCCGAGGGCATATTTTAATGACATTTTGTAAAGGAAAATAAAGGTTCTTGTATGTTTTATTTAAGGCATCTTATTTTGACGGTCTCCTTGTAGGTTCTGTGGTGGATTCTGTTAACACACTGTGCTCTTATTTTGAAAGCTGCATGTGTTTAGCGACAGGGAGTAAGTAGCTTTTTGTGATTAAAACAACTTTAACCACTACATCAAGAAGTCGGAATGTTGCCAATATCACGATATGCATTTTTTTTAACCATGAAAAAAATATACCGATATTATCGTGAACGATACGATATGGCATACCCGTAGATGTCAGCATACCAGAATTTTATACTTCTATGCAATATTAGTATACAAAAAGACAGAAAAGAAAGTTCTAGACACAGAAAATACTTAACTGAAAAAGTAACTGAACACATAGTAACACATTTGTAATAATGACCAGTGTTATATCTTTGCAGCCTTGGGTTGAAAATCTGATTGTAGATCTGTTTTTTATGGCTTTGGTACTTTCGATACTATCTAATGCAGGGATGGGCAACTGGAGGCCCGGGGACCGCATACGGCCCGCACCCTCACTTGAAGTGGCCCTCAGTACAACTACATGCATTTGAGCATGAAATCTTAAAAGTGCAGTGTAAAAATGCACAAAATTACTTCTTGCAATTAATGTTGGTCTGCTGTTCTTGCATTGAAAAAAAAGAAATCACAGTAAGTGGTTATTTTTTATTAACACGTGAACTGCTAATCTGCTGTGATGGATGTGGATGCTGCTTTGAACGGGACAAAAACAACAGGCTTACTGAGGAATTCAATCAGAATGTCGATGCGGCCTCCTCTTATCGAACCTTTTAATCAAGAGTTTTAGGACTAGAACCATTCGTTTTAATCTAAATCCTGTAGCACTGTAGGGAATTTGAATGCACTGCGATGCAAGAGTAGTTCAGGCTTACAGTGCTTTGGAAGAGTTATTGACATTTACTTTAGAGAAAGTTTCAGGGGTGATTTCACAGTAATCCTCTGTAAAGTCAGAGTGAGAGTTGAGAGGGAGGTTCGGGATTAAATAATCAATTTTAAAATGTCAAAGTGACACTCAACTGTGCCCCGCTGCCTCAAAGGCTCCCGCATTGACCTTTACTGTTTGGTGTGTGAATTATACAGATCTCACAAATAAATGAACAGGAACTAGAATTTCACTCTCAAATGCAGCCAATCTTTCGGATAATCTGTCTGTGTGGTTTCACTTGATTATGTGCTCTAACTTTTCCAACTCTTTTCTAACTTTTTGTACACAGATTTGGTTATAATAATCATAAAATTCTATGAAACTGCATGTTTTTTAAACTGGAAAACATCATATATTCTTGGGGGAAAACTACCAAACCCTCCACCAAATACATGAACCCAAGACTTACACAAACCTAAAAACACTGTTGTTCATATGCTGGTTAGCTTTTAACCCTCTGGAGTCACCAATCACGTGATCAAATCACATGACATCACAACATAAAAACCAAGAAGTGTCTCAACTTCCCTCTAAATCACTGGCTTAAAACTCCATGTCAGTTTTTGTTTGATGATGATGGGTCAAGTCAAACAGGCAATAAGGTAAAATACATTTATAGCATAAAAATACAAAAACAGATGTTAACCTTATTTTACCTCTTATGTGCAACCTGTGTCCACATTTGCAAGTTTTAAAATTCTCCATTAAGCATGTTTGTGGTTTGTAAGTAAAAGAAAACAATTTTCAAAAGTCTGATGTTTTTTTGTGTGTTTTTTGTGTTCAAATTGTTGATCCACTAAGTCAAAGTGAAAAAGTAATCATCAGGTCATAAAGGTGAGGTTGTGCTGATAAAAAAAAGATACATGAACAAGACAACAAGACATGGTAAACATTGTTTTAAGTGGTATACACAGGCAAACTGAAAAGGATTCAAAAACAGCCAAAATAGCCCCAGAGGGTTAAGGAAACAACAGAAAAACAGAAAAAAAGGACACTGACTTATGAAGGTAGAGAACAGTATAAAATATATACATTGCTAGAGATATGTGCCTCCTGAGGACATAAAAGAGCGCAGGCTGAGATCAGCCGCAGCCCAATTTAACCCCCACAGACAGTATATCTTGGTAGTTAAGGTAGAAAATAGGAAAGCAAATCCAGCTTTCTTTCTGAGGATGAAACTAGAAAATACAGGAAGGAAATTAAACATTTCCAGCTGAAAATAGGTCATCAGCTGCCTCACAGAGTAACTAAATTTGCAGTTGTGCAGTTCTACTGACCTGCAAGCATAACTGAGCTTCTCCAGCTTCCCACTTTTTCCCAATTCGTGCTGAGTTTTGTCTGTCTTGGATGCTTTCTATAGTGCAGTGGTGCCTGAATAAGTCAGTCTGAATGCCCTCTGGAAAGACTTCTTTTGATGTTGCTTCTCTACGGTGCCATTTCAGAAGTAAAAGAGAGTCAGTGAGAGGTATTGATTACGGAGTGAATCACTCACCAGAGACTTGTATTTTCTCTCCAGGAGTCTGAGAACCACAGTCCGACTGTAGTACCCATGCTGAGAGAGAGATCAGGACAGAAAGGAATATGAGACAGACAACAAAAGAGAAAGAGATAAAGACGTGATAAAGGAGCACATAAATACAGTAATCTATACTAAAAAACACTCTGCACAAATAAAATACATGTTCATTTGCAATACACACCATCCACTTATTAAACCATGTGGCTTTAACGTCGAGTAAGGCCAGCAGGTGAATGGGCTCCAGGGCTTTCTCTGTCCCTGGTGGGGCTGAGCCATGGTCATGATAACAGGACAGCAGGGAGAAGGTGCTCTCTATAACTTCCTCCATGTATCTAAAGCAGAGTAGAGAGAAGACACATTTAAGCATCATTCTAGGATTAATAAGGAAAAGTCAAGTCAAGTCAAGTCAGAGTTTATTTATAGAGCACATTTAAAAACAACCTCAGTTGACCAAAGTGCTGTACAGTTATTAAAATAGAATAAATCATACACAACTGGGTATAAATAAAAACAATAAAAACAATAAAACACTAAAAACAGTAAAACAATAAAATAAAATAGAATAACATTTTAATAAAAACTCAATCCAAAACAGAGTTAGAGATAAAAAAGACAAATAAAAGGGTAAAAAAGTAAAAAAGAAAGCCAAGGATTCTTACCTAGCTAGGACTGAACGCCAAGGAGAATAAATACATTTGGACTGGGATAAACTATGTGGGAAATTGTTACAGCATGCTGTACAAACTGTATATGGGCTTAGGGCCACTCAGGGCCACTTAGGGCTGGGCGATATGGACCAAAAGTCATATCCCGATATATTTAGGCTGAATATCGATATACGATGTATTTATCCCGATATTTTTATCGCAAAGTGAGAGCAAATTTTCAGTCAAAGCCAAATATGACATGTCACAAATAGTTTTATTGAAGTGAACCTTTTTAAAAAATCAAAGCTCCATAAAGTGCACATTTAAATAAAAAAATATCTTAAATAGAAAAATAGCCTATGAAATAGAATAGGCCAATGGTGGTATAGTTTGTCGGAAAGTAGCTGAAAAATACAATAATATATGGGCGGTCTGTGGTCAAATTTTAAAATGCCTAAAAAATGCTTAAAATGGGTCAATTATAGTCTGTTGAAACATATCAGAGCATAATATGGCCAGAAATATTTATATTTATGTGAGAAAAGAATAACGAACATCACAAAAGAACTAAATATGACAAACCCTAGTAAGGGCAGCATCTATATATAAAGCAGCTATTCTCAACCTTGGGGTCGGGACCCCAATTAGGGTCGCAAGATGATTACAGGGGGTCGCCAAATCATTTTGGAAGTCAGCTCTGTCTCCACTGTGTTAAAGTGTTCATGTGTGGGTGGATGTGAATGTGTTTTGGTAACTTAATGACTTTTTTGGTCATTTTGTGTCTTTTTTTTGGTCATTTTGTGTCTTTTTGTGATCATTTTGTGTCTTTTTTTGACCATTTTGTGGTCAATTTGTGTCTGTTTTGGTCATTTTGTTTCCTTTTTTGGTCATTTACTGTCTTTTCTGGTCATTTTGTGTCTTTTTTGGTCATTTTGTTTCCTTTTTTTGGTCATTTTGTTTCCTTTTTTTGGTCATTTTGTTTCTTTTTTGGGTTAACTGTGTGTGTGTGAGATTCTGTTCAGTGAGCGGGGGTCGCGGAAAACATGCATGTTAAATTGGGGGTCGCAACTCAAAAAGGTTGAGAAGTACTGATATAAAGAAAGATATGGTCTAATTCCATATCATATTTAAAAATATATTGATATATTTTTTATATCGGTCTATCGCCCAGCCCTAATCTCACTGGCAAAAAGTGTTTTTATTTTGCATTACATTTTGTCAAAACTCAACCAGTGTTACATGAGACCTGCCATCTCTGACTCACTTCTCTGGATGCCGGATCCAAAAGGTTGTCACCTCCCTTTGAAAGTCATTCATCAGTCGAATCTGAGGCGAGACAGACAGACACGGTGAGAGCTATAATGTGTTTGTATGGTGATACACTTTAAATAGAACATGATAAAAGATGCTGTACCTGTTTGAGAAGGCGACTGATCTCAGGTCTGTTGATGTCGACGACGGCTGAGCCAGTTGGAAAGCTCAGCTTGTGAGACAGAAAACTTGACTCCACACTTTTAGCTGCACATCAAAAGACAAAATATACTCATATTTTGAGTATCATGCATTACATGCAGGATAATATCGGTGTTCATATTTTCTGTGCAATAAGCTTTTTCTCTGTGTGACATGTGCAATAGGTTTTTCCAATGTGTCTCTGTTTATCCCTTAATTTTGTGATTTGTGTGATGTCCTTTTTTTCGTTTGTTTGTTTGACTGGTGCATGTCTTGGTAGGTTATTTATTTAATATTTATCTTTTTTGCACTGACGGGAGAGCTGTGCCTCAATTTTGTTGTGCTAATGTATTTTTTTTTATACTACCGTGCAATGATAATAAAGACTCTATTCTATTCTATATAAATAATGCAATATATACATGATCCAATTACAGTGCGCATAGGGTGGCATAGGGTCCAAAAAGTTGCAGATTTTTCAAGGTAAGTTTAGCTCAGGAGCATGTGTGTAGTCCTCACTACTGCAAGGTCTGAGCATTTTATTTATTTTATTTTATACAGTATGAAATAATTACATTGATTTATTCTATCAAGGTCTGTGGATTCACCTCCACTATACTGGGCTGTATGCAGAGAGCTAAATGATAGATATCTCAAAATCTGTGTACATAAAAGCTACATGGTCTCCATGGCTGGATAGTACCAGCAGTAAGTGGGAAAATGTGTTTTTTTAATCATTTGGGCCTATTCAAAAACAGGAGCTGACCCTCCAAATGATTTTTAATTGATAAGTTATTGATAACTGTGTTTCCATTGGTCAGTTTAAACAAAAAAAAAGGTGCTGCGAAAGCACTCAGTCAATCAGAATGACTTACCCAAGCTGGTGTAGATCTCTCGTGTCACATTCAGTGGACAGGAGGAGAAGCTTTTAGCAAAGAACTGCAGGACATGATCCTGATGGAGATCAGAGAGAGACATAACTTATCAGCATACACACACACACACACGATAAATCAGAGATACCTTAATGCTAAGTTAGAGCAGCTATTCTCAACCTTGGGGTCGGGACCCCAATTGGGGTCGCGAGATGATTTCTGGGGGTCGCCAATTTTGGAAGTCAGCTCTGTCTCCACTGTGTTAAAGTGTTCATGTGTTAATGTGTTTTAGTCTTTTTGGTCATTTTGTGTCTTTTTTGTGTCATTCTGTGTCTTTTTTGGTCACTTTGTGTCTATTTTTGGTCATTTTGTTTCTTTTTTGGGTCATTTTGTGTCTTTTTTGGGTCATTTTTGTGTCTTTTCTGGTCATTTTTGTGTCTTTTCTGGTCATTTTGTGTCTTTTTTGGGTCATTTTGGTGTCTTTTCTGGTCATTTGGTGTCTTTTTTGGTCATTTTGTGGTCATTTTGAGTCTTTTTTGGTCATTTTGTTTCCTTTTTTTGTCATTTTGTTTCTTTTTTTGGGTGAGCTGAACTGTGCACGTGAGATTGTGTTCAGTGAGCGGGGGTCGCGGACAACATGCATGTTAAATTGTGGGTCGCGACTCAAAAAGGTTGAGAACTACTGAGTTAGAGGAGACAACACACTGAGAGGAAATATAAGATTATAAAAGATTTGCAGCCTCTACAGAGAGCGGCCTGCATATTTTTCTGCCAATTAGCTCTCAATCATCAGGGACAACAGTTTTATCTTGCTTTCTTCTCTAATTAATTAAGCAGGTGTGGCAGGACTGCATGTGGGATTTCTGTGTTTGTTTTCATTAATTATAAAGTCTGAAAATTATTCAGAAAAAAATGCATGATTATTATTGATTTAGTTGTTTAAAAAGTAAAAGTAAATTAGAAATAAATTGAATTAAATGTGAATGTGTAGATGAGGCGGCTCTGCACTCACGCTGAGGTCGGGCTCGCTCAGAGCTGCAGAGAGACTCCTGCGCAGGCTGCTCCAGCTCTCACAGCTCAGCACGTCAGAGGGCGGGGCACAGCAGAGCGCCTGGAGGGCCTCCCAACGCACCTACACACACACACACACACACACACACACAGTCAGTAAGTAAGTAAAGTTTATTTATAAAAAGAAAGAAATAAGATAGGGGAACATAAGACAATTAAAACACAGTTAAAACACAACTAAAACACAATGAAACATAAAAAATGATTAAAAAAAATAATATGTACAATGCATGGTGGTCATCCAAATGGCTGTCTAAAAAGATATCTGGTCTTAAGGTGATTTTTAAAAGAGTCCACAGAAATAGCAGACTGGAGGGGGAGAGGCAGAGAGTTCAGTTCAGTTCAGCTTTTATTTCGAACATGTGCGAGTAACACAACAAAGTAAACACAAAAACAAATACATCCAATGAGAATAATCAAAAAAAAAAAAAAATAGCAATACTCAAAACAAACGCTGTAATGTGAACGCAACATGTCCAAAAAGGAAAAGGAGTAGGATGAAGCATATGCTTATTTAAACCTACCCCTTCTCCACTACTCAATTAACATTTTTTTCCCCTAAACATACATATTTAAATAATACATATTTACAAAAAAAAATAAAAAAAATTGAAAATAAATAGATTACATAAACAAATACATGAATAATTTATCATTTATGAAAACACACGGTTGTTAAAGCCCTTCTTCCTCCCTGTAACTTGTGAAAACCATGTGTTTGTACCGCTTTTTAAAGCTCCAAAGTTTGGGTGCCACATATTCAAATGATGGATCACCACGTGTTTTCAGACGGTACGTGGTACAGACAGAAGATGTAGTGTGTTTGAGCTAAGAGACCGAGCTGACAGATATGGGTGAAGTAGTTCAACAGTATATCTGTTTGGACAAATATAATGATAACAACAAAAATAGCTCATAATAGTTTAATTTAAGAGCTGATATCTAGACATTTTCCATGGTTTTTCTTGATAATAACCAAAATCATTATCAAAAAAAACCTATTGTGATTATTTTGGACTAGTTGCAATATGATGAGCAATATTGGAGAATATTCTCAGCTTTCCATCATTATTACATTTGAAAAATATATTTAAATGATTATGCTTTTTTGTGAGGATCTTTACAAAACAAAGATTTTTGTTCCTTAAGTCTGTAGAAATACGATTTGTAGGTTGCGACAGCTTGCATCACCACAATTTGATAACATTTCGATAAATTGTGCAGCCCTACATACCATCTGAAACAATTTTTTTTTTACCTTTCTAAAGATCAACCACTTCACCAACAAGTCAAACTATCCTGAAACCTCAGTAGCTTCTGCTATCGACTCAAGAGTTTCACCAAAATAAAAATTTAATATCAAACTTTTATGGAAGATTGTTGTCCTTCAACTCACTCAATACTGATATAATTAAAGATGTATAGGAGAGAGACCTGGGGACTGAGTTGGGGGAGGTGGAGTAGACTTGATAAGGAAAGTGTTTTTGTGCAATAGGCTCACAGAGAGTTAGTACAGGATCCTTCACAGACTGCAGCACACAGCCCAATCCCTTAATACTTTCTATCTCTGGATATCCCGCTCTGCGCCAAGTTTTGTCTTACACACACTGCATTTAGCACTGACCTGAAACTGGCCTCACAGGGACTCTATTTTTGACAGGGAAATACAAATGAATCCTGGTTTGTTTCTGCTCAATCTTTCAGGTGAAGGGGCTCTCTTTGACAAAATTCCAGCAAAAACCTATAATCAAGCTTCTCCTATTAGCAAGCAGATGCATTTTATTTCAATGGATTAACCCTCTGGGGTCTGAGCCTATTTTGGCCATTTTTGAATACTTTTGATTTTGCCCTTCATGTACCACATAAGAAATGTTTACTATACCCATATTTGGTATTTGGTGACAATTATTTTCTCACTTTAACCTACTTTATCAATGTATTGAGCCCAAAAATCAAGAAATCCGAGTTGAAAAATGATACTATTTACTACAATAAAAACCACAAATATGCTCAATGAACTGTTTTGGAACTTGAAAATGTGAACATAGGATACAAATGTGAAATATAAAAAGGTAAAATTTAAATACAATAAAACTACAACCAAAAAAGTCCCATAAAAACATGTATATTTATAGGCGTTTTTTTCCTTGTTAGCTGCAACTCTTCAAAACAAACTATGTGCAAAATTACACAGAGAGCTACACCAACGCTTAAATATTTCTGTACTATCAAATTAAAACCTTATCTTTGGTTTTACATGACCTAGGAATGTCAGTGTTGAATGTTTTTTTGTTAAATGTCGTGTGATCTGATCAGGACAGCACAATTACAGACCCCAGAGGGTTAAGCTTGGACTTCTGAAAGTTAACCTGTGGTATGAAGACTGTTTGTCAGTGAGTCTTTCTACCTCTTTGGGTCTGCTGGAGTCAAGTTTTTCAGCCAACGCCTGCAGCTGCTCTTGTCTGATGAATGCATAACTCTAGAAAGGAGAATGGACATGAAACACAAATTATTACGACCCATCATAAACCAAAATAAAAGAGCTCTTTACATCTGATGGCACTACGCCAGAAGTTTTAGGACTCTGGGTGGATCTATTGTAGGCCCTGCCCTATATTACAGAATTTTTTTAGAGAATGGCCTTTATTGTCATTGTACATAGCACAACAAAATTAGAGTGCAACTCCCATAGTGCACAAAACAAATTAAGAACAACAACACACAAACACTTTACAATAAGGTATAGAGGTATAAAAAGTATAAAATATCACAGCAAGAATAAATAATTGAATGGCAAAAAAAAAAAAAAAATACTGAATATAGAATAAATAGCTATGTATGTAAAGTAGACGAATGAGGATGAGTGGTAGCATGTAGAGGTAGTATTTTAGATGATATAAATATATACACATATATATATATTGCACTATAATATTATTGCACTTATACGGTAAGAACAGGATGCAGCAGCTACAGAAGACAGGAGAAGGTTGTGTGTGGATCTATTTTTTTATTATAATTTTATATATTATATAATAATTTTATATTATATTATAATATATTAATATTAAATAATTGTATTATTATTGAGTCTACTATGGAAAGGAGCAAACAAGGACAGCAATTGTGACAATAGAATCTTTGCACTTCATATGGCTTATCAACAATCATATAAAAAAGGCAATTAAATAATAAAATGTAACCATTTATTGCAATAACAGTGCATGCACTGTGTCTCCGACCTGGTTGAAGGAGGAGTCGCTGTCGGAGCAGTTGTCTGTGTACTGACTGTTGGACTGACTGTGCTGCTTCTCTCGGTGCATCTCCTCCTTCCTCATCTGGTCCTCCTCAAATTTGTTGATTAAAGACTCCACCACCATGATCATGGTGTTTTTCAATGTTTGCATCATCTGCTGGTACCTATCACAAAGCCAGAAAGTACGTCAGTGTAGAATTAATATCACTTTGTGTCAGAATAGTTTAGCTAAACACAGTACATAAAATCTGCTCTGTTTTATCTGCTATGTGAGCGTCTCAAGTGTATGACTCAGAATGCAACAAATGTTTAGTAATTCCAAAGACCATCTACCCTCCATAAATAGATAAACACTATGTTCTATTTATTTCCCTTGGCTGAGGGAGCTTTCTGCAATATTTTCTTATTCAGCTATACATTTTATTTTAAAGAATATTCTGCAGTTTAGTCTAAATAAAATCAAACCATAAATCCATAACGAACAATGGAAAGATGAGATGTGGCATGAGCTCAAAGACAAGAAACTACATCTGAATCCAAGATCACAATAACAAAATCTTATATAAAATGTATTTACAGACAGAGAAAAGGTCCTTTTCTGTTCAGTAAAGCACTCGTATCTGCAATTAAGGCAGGCAGATACAATAGGTATTCATGTGTTTTTTTATTATCTGGGTGTTGTTGGGGATGAAATGCACTACCGGTCAAAAGTTTTAGAACACCCCAATTTTTCCATTTTTTTTTTAAATTCAAGCAGTTCAAGTCAAATGAACAGCTTGAAAAGGTCCAAAGGTAAGTGGTGAACTGCCAGAGGTAAATAAAAAAAGGTAAGGTTAACCAAAACTGAAAAATAATGTACATTTCAAAATTATGCAAGTAGGCCTTTTTTCAGGGAACAAGAAATGCGTTAACAACTCTATGGAGTCTTGGGCTATTTTGTCCATTTTTTAATTCTTTTCATGTCTTTGTAAGTCATTTTGTGTCTTTTGGTGTCTTTTTTTGTCATTTTGTGTTGTTTTTTTTGGGTCATTTTGAGTCTTTTTTTAGTCCTTTAGTTCAACATAAAATGTGATTTTGAATCTTTTTTTTATATTCAAAACACTATCATGCTCAATAAAGAATTTTAAATGTTGCAAATGTGCATTAATTTCAGAGTAGACTGAGACATTAAACTGCATAATTTTCAATTAAATTCTGGAAAAGTTGGTGTGTTCTAAAACTTTTGACCAGTAGTGTATATTTTGTGTTTAATTGCCCAATTTATAGAATAATACATAAGAGAGAATACTGTATCCAACATAATAAGATAATTTCTGTTAGGGAAACGCTGCAAGATTGTAATTTCAACTTCATGGCATTTTCATTTTTCCAACTTAAAAAAAAGGCAAGAAACATTCTATAGATACCAACAAGGTTCTTTCAAAGCCAAGGCTATGCCAGGGACACTGGAAAACACACAGATACCGTAGCTTGTTATCAAAGAATATCTAGCAGAAACCTTGTAGTTCCATTCTGTTTTGGCTCTCAACGTAGGCGGACGCATTTTTTTTTTCTCCTTCTCCTGCCATTATCTTCCCTGCTTGGCTCCTCTCGTCTAGTCTAGTCTACTGTCTTATACTTTGAGAGACTCTCTCCGCACTGCTCTCCAAACTAAAGCTCATGGATTTGATCAACTGGTCTCTCAGCGCAAATGACACCATCTTCTCGACGCCCACCTGTCCTGCCGGGATGTTTGCAGCTGGCTACACGATGGACGAGTGGGGGAGGTGGCAGGTCCTGTGCCAGGCGCCTCTTAAAGTGGAGAACATTAAAGACTACCGACGTATCTACCTATTCGGAACCATGATTACAGGTTTTTTTCTGATGGGATTATGCCTTGCCCTGGTTTATCGAATACAGAATATACAGAAAACGCTGACAGCTGTCCGAAGCTCCATAAAGCTGCCAGAGATGATTGAAGCGTTGGACAGAGCTGTCCGTACTCAGATTGTGGACACGAACCGCACTTTGGATATCCTCTTGGAGAGGCTGACGGCTTTGGAAAGGCAAATGGATGGATTGGAAGACCAGAATAGACGAGGAGACTGGAGAGTGGTCGTGTAAATTGAATGCCGCCACTCGCCCTGAACCCAAACAATCCCAATCTTATCTGCTTTCGGCCTCCTCAACCAGCTCTTGAACAACAACTCCCCTGGAAGAACGCTGCAGTGAGACGCTCTTTGTACCCCCAGTGTGACAAGTGGGTCTGTGACCAGCGTCGCCATGGCTGCAGGACCAGATAGCTGCTTGCCTGTGCTGGCTACCTCCACTCCCCCACTCCCCTCCCCTGTTGCAAGTCATGAGTTTTTCATGTTGTAAAGTGTATTTAGTATGTGCTTATGTTGCCGAGGTGTTCTTTTCTTCCATCTCTGTCTTCCTGTCCTGTCCTGATGGCTAATTTTGCTGGTACTTGTGCTCAGCGACAATAAAGATTAATTCATTCATTCACTCATTCATTCATTCATTCATTCATTCATAAGTAACCCTGCACATTTATGTTCTTGGAAAAATGCATTATTTTACAGTACAGAAGGCTGCATATACGTTACAAAGAAAATAGTTTGCCGCATAATCAATATATTCAATAGAAAATGGTCTTACTTTCCCATTTCTCAAAAATAAAGGGACTTTAAACAAAATTAAATCAAATTAAATCAAAATTACTTCAGTTAGTCTGGTAGAATCTCTGGAAGAAAGAGACAGCCTGATGGCTCTGATTTTGCACAACTTTGCTAAGTTTTTATGTATTTTTATAATATTTTGATGGATACTTCTGTGGAGAGAAGAGTTTTAAACATACATACACTACATTTGAAAAGGTTTTTTCATACAAAGAGACACAAAACAAGATTATTATCTGTGAAATTAAATCATCAATATCCAGAGAAAAGAGAAGAAACAAAGAGCTTCACTCACTCAGCTGAGTCTCTGGTCCTCCGGGTGACAGCGTGGATCAGGGTGTCATGACCTGAGCCTATTGCATGTTGTCCATCTGGTCTGGTCAAGTTTTTGGTCTCTTCTTCCACCACAGTCCCCAGTGAACTCTCCACATACTGACGGAGATATTTGACAAACTCATAACTGAAAGGAGAGCAATGACACAGTCAGACCTACTGTATATATACTGCATTTTAAATTCATACATATAATTGGAATGGACCTTTTAAGTCAAGTCAAGTCAAACTTTATTTATAGAGCACATTTAAAACAACCGGGGTTGACCAAAGTGCTGTACATATATCACAGTTGCAGGAAATATGGTAAAAACTAAAATACTAAAATACATAAACACAGTGCAACAATAGAATAAAATAAATTAAAAATTTAAATACAATTTTGTTTTTGCAAGATGTCCACTTAAACTTGATTAAAAGCCAGGGAGAAAAAGTGTGTTTTTTTTAAGTTAGATCTATACTATCTGAGTCTGGTTGCATTACTTGTGGAAGTTCTTGTCAGTCTCCTCCAGGTGAAGCAGGATCTCTTCCGCACATTCGGTCGACGGAGCACCAGAGATCCTGTCGTTGACGCTTCTCAATAGCTGCTTGAGCAGCGACTGCAACTCTGCTTCGTCCTCAGCTGACAACTGAGACATCTCTACTGCTGGTCCTTAAGAAGGGACAGAATAACATGATTTTTTAAAAGGTTTTCTAGGGTTAAAAAGTGCAAATCTATGGTACGTTCTATGGTCAGTTCCCTATGTAATATTACCCAGGGTTTGACAGAAAACTTCAGTTCAGAAAAAAGGATGTGTATTAGAGGTTGTTTTCTTTGCAGCAATAAAATAAAAAGCTACAGTGCACTGAATAATAAAACACATTATGTGCAGCAACTTGTGAATGGGTCTTCTTAACAAATAATTAGAATAAAAACACATGCAATGCCCACAAGCATTACAAAGGTTGAAGCAAATAAATAAAAAGGTCAGTTCCTATCAACCAAAGGCTATATTAATTTTAATAAACACGGTTTTATTTGGATTCCTTAAAACATATACATTTCAAGTACCATATCTACAAAACAAAGACACACAAAGTATTTTATTATGGTTCATCTCAATCTTCCTTTATCCTACACTTACTGAAACTTTAGCAATATGATCAGGACGATTACATTCTGTCTTAGATTGCTCTGTACTAGTGGCATTATTGTCCACCTGTCCTAAAACCACAAGAAAACATTTAGCATAAAAACTAAGAAAAACCAAGGAAAAGAGAATATATCTTCTTGATTTGGGGGTGAACTGTACCTTTTATTTAGTTGTATTTAGTTATTTTAACAGGGTGACGATGTGTTATACATACATATATATAAATATTATTGTTGTTATATAACTGAATAGTAAATTAACATAGGGAGAAGGGATTTAATAAGCTTTGACTCCTTTTGAACACAAATAAGTGTTGAGTCTTGTTGTTGTTTCATTTCGTGTTGTTGTCTTGTATTTATTATTGTTCGTTTAATTGTTCATCTTTTATTTTGTGTTCAAATAAATTCTCAATCAATCAATCAATCATCTCAACAGGTGTGATAATTGGCATCCAAACATAACGAATTTCATGAGGAACAGTCTGCACAGACACTGAAAGATACGAATAAAAATCGACAGCAACAATGCATTGGTCTGCCCTGTACATACAAACGGACTATGTAGAGCCGAAAATGGTTATTTGCTTCTCTCTGGTTAGCTTGAAGCTGCTACATGCACTATCAACACAGCTAGCTAGCTAAAGACAAAACTGCCCCAATTTTAAATAAAGCTGCGGCAAAACGAAAGCTAAAAGCATCCCCGCTGCACCAACCAGCCACCCGAACGGATAAACACCATTTGCAGTTTATTTTAAATCTGTCACCTTGCTTTTGAACCTGTAAAAGCTTTTCATCCAGCTAGCATTTTGGAGATAACTGCGTCTCTATGGAAACCTTCAGTTAGCGTTAACAGCAGTGCATTATGGGATGCTGAAAGAAGCTGTACGCGGCTTTTAGGGCATCGGAAATATGGGTTTCACAGTTATGATATACGTGAGTAGAAAAGCTTAAAGGTTTTTTTGTGTGTTGATTTGTTTGTTTTTTCAAACTTTATTAGTAAATTTAAGCAAAGTAATGTTAAAATACAAAAAGCCATACAGGGACCATCGGGTGTAAAATAAAAATAAATTAAATCATAACAAACACAAACAGAAATTAATTGTACAATGAAAAAGTATAAATAATCAACCCTGAAAAAGAGGCAAACGAACTGAAGCTTAAATATGACAAATAAAGTCCAGATATGAAAGTATTTCATCCAGAAATACTGCAGTAAAATCCAAATATGATTCGTGTATAAACATTTAATTCAGTTTTTCCCATGTGGTCTTGAATGCAGCACTAGTGAAACGCACGATCACGTGACTCAATGTTTTGCTCTTCCTATCAGGTGCTGTAAGGTGACATCTCTGTCTGCTGAAACGTCTCTCTAGCCTGCTATTCTTTATAAATCTACTATGTGGTAACAGCGACACGTTTCATTCACACGCCGGAGTCACTTGGCTACTGTTACGTTTAAAACTCAAAACGTTAAATCTGCTAAATAGGCGTTAGCACGCAGGCTAGCATCAGCATCACTAGTGTCGACTATGGCAGCAGTGGACAGCTTTCAATTGTTGTACAGAGAAATTTCTCGATCATGCAGCCCTTACTTTGAAACCCTGGCCCTGGTCGGTGCTCTGTACACGGCCAGCAGGGCAGTAATCCTTCTGAGAAACTGCTGCACTCTGGTCAGGGTGCATTTTCTGCCAAGGATGATCCCGACGAGGAAGAAGCTGAGCCAAAGATTTGGTGACTGGGCTGTCGTTTATGGTAAGGACTGAATGATGCAGATGATGACAGCAGAATGATGCTCTGAGTCTGTGTGGTAGAGGGGAGAATCTGTGCCATGCATTTTATTTATTTCTGTGTGATTTTATTAACAAATCACCATCTGGGTTATTCATTTATCTATTCAGCTTCACTAATTGTATAATTTGCTTCTTTCTTTTGTTTTATACAGTTCTGCTCATAAGTTTACATATCCTGGCAGAATTTATGGTTACTATTCCACTTCTGTTTTTTCAAGTGGCATTTACTACACAAATGCCACAAAGCATCCCGCCTATAATATGCCAAACAGTACAGAGACGAGCCTCAAAACTTCTGTAACAAAGTCATTTGGAGTGATGAGACCAAAATTGAACTTTTTGGCCACAACCATAAATGTTACATTTGGAGAGGAGTCAACAAGGCCTATGATGATGGTACACCATTCCTACTGTGAAACACTGAGGTGGATCGCTGATGTTTTGGGGATATGTGAGCTACAAAGGCACAGGAAACTCAGTTAAAAGTCCAAAACCCTAAGATATTCATTTTACAATTAAATAAAAATCAAAACAGTAGCTAATTTATTATACATTTGAGAAGCTGGAATCAACAAATGTCTGACATGTTTCCCTATTAAATGATATAACTCATCAACAATTGTTGTTTTATTTCTTTGCGATCGTCTAATTAGTTCATGATTCCAGTGACAAAATAAAAACTAAGATTTTCAGACCATAGTGATGTTCTATATCCTGATTCCTTCCTAACATGACTTTTATTGATAGATATTGTCCTCCCTCCCGTCAGGTGCATCAGAGCCTGTAGCTAAAGCCTACGCGGAGGAGCTGTCCAGACACGGTATCAGCATTATCTTCGTCACTCAGGACCACACCTCTGTCAGAGACACTGCAGCATCCCTCTCCCAAAGCTACGGGGTGGAAACTGTTGTCGTGCTGGCTGACTTCTCTCTGGACCAGTCCGCCAGTAAAACCATCAAAGAAGCCATGATGGGTAAAGATATCGGCTTCCTGGTGAACTGTGTGGAGTCTTTATCGTCGCCTCGGAGCCTGATTGAAATGCCTGAGCAGGGCCTGTTGGACGTGGTGAATAAAAACGTTGCGGTCGCTACTCTGATGGCGCGGTTGGTGCTGCCCGGGATGCTGGAGCGCACCAGAGGAGCTGTGATCAATATATCATCTGGTGCTTGCTGCAAACCCCTGCCTGGAAGAGTGACCCTCACCGCCTCCACTGTGAGACAAAACACTGAGGAAATCTGCCTCACAGATACACATCTGTAGCCTCTATAGATCCTTTCACAGCAGACAAAGAAGTTCATTTGTAAATAAATATTATGAATAATGACTTTTACAAAAGGGTCTATTAATCCTGGTATCTCCAAGCAGCCCTCTACTGTTTACTTGGAGATTAAAAAAAAAAAAATGTTTCTTCCCAGACAATAATCCTCTTTCCCTTTCTTCTTCTGGCATTTCAGGGCTACCTGGATCATTTGTCAAGAGCTCTTCACCTCGAGTACAGCGGCAAAGGGATCTTTGTCCAAAGTCTGACTCCTTTCCAGGTAGATATCTGATACGATCACTAACACATAGGGCTGTGCACTGGAGCGAAATACATTTTTATTGCCAAATACTGGCTGCAAATGCTCAGATTCATGATTCTGTTTACTTATTCTGTGATTAGATAGTTCCGTATTTACATTAAAAAAATTGGGCCAAGTCTACAAGCACAAAGGTTTGTTTTTTTTTTTAAATGGGTTTTCCTCCTTTGTCCAAAAACTCTATTCTTCGTGTCTCTAATCTCAGTGTTTCTGAAAATTTACCCTGGAAGGAAACAAAAGCTCCATTCTCAGTGACCTAAAATAGAGTTTGTGTCTGAACAAAAGGCCTGAAAAATCTTCTGTTAGGATGCTTTTTTTTGTGATCCTGCATAGTATGCAACTGTCAACTCAGCACAAAACGTTGTACTTAGGAATGTGTGTATTGTAGGAAACAAACTTAACATCGTCATAATTTAAGTAAGATGTTGCTTCTGCGTTAACAGAATGATCTTGAAAGGACATTCTTGTTATAACTTTAGGAACCTTCAATGTACAAAAGTAGCTGGCACTGACCACGACTATATAAGGTCCCTCTCTCCTGTATCCATTCATTCATTCTGTTGCATGCGAGAACTGAATCCCAGCTAGCGTGCATTAAATATGCATTGAGCACCACTTTTCGCTTCTCCTCATTCATCAAACCACATCAAAAATGCATCATATCAGCTACATTTTTAAAAAATTGGTATGGTTGTAGCCAAAGGCATATAGAAAAAATTAGATGTGGAGGCACGACAAATTTTCAATATGGCGGCCATTTTTTCAAGATGGCCGCCAGTGACGACTGTTTTTAGATTAAATTTCAAATTAACAATGGATAATAGGTGATAGAAACATACAGTTTGGTACAGTTGTAGCCAAAGACATGGGGTACATATGGAGGGATCAAGACTTTTCAATATGACAAAATTTAGATGTGGAGGCACGACAAATTCTCAATATGGCGGCCATTTTTTCAAGATGGCCACCAGTGACAACTGTTTATAGATATTATATAATATATATTCACATTAACAATGGATAATATGTAATATAAGCATCACATTTGGTACCGTTATGGCCAAACCAGTGACCACTGCTTTTAGATCAATTTTTTTTTTTAAATGGCCACCATATTGAAAAGTCTTGATCCCTCTACATGTTCCCCATTTCTCTGGCTATAATTGTACCAAATTTCATGTTTCTATCACCTACTATCCATTGTTAATGTGAAATTTAATTTCAAAACAGGCGGTCACTGGTCATCTTGAAAATGGCCACCATATTGAAAATGCATCATGCCTCCACATCTAATTTTGTTCTATAGGTCTATATGACAATGGCAATTTTGGTTGATTCGTTTATATTATATTAACTTATTTACAGCCATTTGTATTTACATTTTATCATATTTTCTTATGTGAAAATAAGGGTTTTTGAGGAAATAAAATTGTTAATATTTGTCACAAGGTTTCAAAAACAGATTTGGTGTCATTAACTGAAGTATTGTATACATTTTTTGTGATGCACATAGTATGAATTTTTATACTGTGAATATGTTTCAGTGCTTGATGTACAGCATGTGTGTGTGTGTGTGTGTGTGTTACCAGATAGCTGCAAGTGAGCATCAACCATCATCATCATCGACAGCATCATCGAGTCCAGGCTGGTTTGTACCAAAGCCGGATGTTTACGCCCGCCACGCCATCTCCACCCTGGGAGTCTGCAACAGGACCACCGGCTACTGGCCTCACACACTGCAGGTCAGCACAAAACAATAATATATAATCAGGATACTCTCAGACAGTTACACTATCCCGATATACCTCCTGCCTTGGTGAAAACGATACATTTCTTTATGCTGATTAGTTTCTCTCTGCTGTTTCTCCTCACAGTACGGCCTGATGAAATGCATCCCAGAGTGGATTTGGGTTCTTGGATCTCGTGTGCTCTTCAGTTCAAGCTAAGAGCTCCTCCCTTCACTAAAGACTAAACACAGTTTTACTGGATCTTCATGTTACTGGAGTCATGTAGAGATTTAGGTTCTTCTCCCATTTGGTTGAATGTGTTAAACTCTCAGGCTCCGTTGAGGTTGGTGTTTTATTCTGTTGATCTGGTGTCAATATATTGGGACCTGCAGTGAAGTTTGCCTGAAATAATGAATGAATTAATGAATATTAATATATTGCTATATGATCTGACCAATCCGTTACATCCTAAATTGAAGGGAAACTTCTGTATTTTTCAACCTGGACCCTATTTTCCCATGTTTTTGTGACTAACGGGGGAACCGTTTTTGAGTGCTACATAAAAACTAGCTGGGGCAATTGCACCTCGTCAATGAACGTCCATTAAAAGTGCTTCTTTTTGCCAAGATCAGACAACATTATGGAAAGAATCCTACAGAGGAGAAGTCTGACATCTCGAGAGCTGACTTGAAGAGAAAGGTAGAAATGTTAGTGAGTTTGAGAGTTGGACGACTGAGAAAAGTTTCCTATGTTGGAGTGCAGAAAGTGAAGCTGTTATCTAAAATATTTTCAATATAATGGCTGAATATTTGAAAGATTTTGACATATCATTCCACAGATGATTGGACTCAATACTATACCATTTTATCAAACTGTTATTTCCATTAAAGGACAAAAACATTGGATGAAAAACACAGAAGTTTCCCTTTAAATATAGAGAGCATAAGTCTAATGAAACATATCTTAAAGGTGGTCGGACTTGAGGTTGGAAACTGGGTTTGACTTTGAGTTAGGATTGTTGACTTGGACCATAATATTCTGACATTATTTGATTTGGTGCCTGGACTTTTATAACATGAGCCTCCATGTAGTTTCAGCACTTTCAACTGTTGGGAATGGGTTAAAACTAGTGGGTAACCAACATGCATCATAAAAGCCTATTTCCTTAAATATGTAAAACCAAATGTACGATTATTTTATTTTTCTATGCATTCAAAAAAAAAGTTGCACACTGAAATAGATCTATACACTGAAATACAGTTAAGAGATGAAAAGCCTCACCTCAAATGTTACATATAAAAAACAGTCAGCAATAATAAAATAAATATGATACAAAATGATAATAAAGATTTTTTATTTTTTTTATCCCTAACATTTCCAGTTCTTTCTGGTTGTGCTGCATTCCACCAGCACCGGCACACCTACAGTATCTGGCACACATATGAGGAACAAATGGCCCCAAACCAAACCAAACTTCCTTCAAAGATAAAGAGATAAACTGAAATAATAACGTAGAATACTTCCTCCAAATGTATTAATGTGTAAGTGAGCAGAAGCTGCATTATGTAACACTAACTAAAGTGACAGTCTGACCAATATAACTTGACCAAAACTAGGAAACAGTGTTATTTAAGGTGAAAAGACACATTTTTAATTTAAACTCTTAATTATGACCAAAGCAAAGTGTAAATCTGAATATATTTTTGCAGTGTGAATATGCCTTTAGCTTATTTGGCTTCGTGGTCTGGTCGAAGAGTTCAGAGATCTGTCTTGTACCCGGCACAAAGCGACACAACTTTGCTAGTTTCAGACCAACCCAGTTGTCATTTTCACTCCCAGTGCCCAAGTTGCGCAAGTTACTAAAGTACTTGTGCACCCAGGGGCATGTTGGTCTTAAAATCAGGTGTGGTCAGATGAATTGTTGGCACAGTAAAGTTATTGAGGAACTGACCAACCTGGTCTAAAGTTAATGGTGCAGTATATTCCTGCTATTGAAAGGGCGTATTGTTCAAATAGTAAGAAAGGTTGGTACACACAGAGACATGCATCAGTTCTCTCCTTCTGTTAAACAGTTTATCGGTGAATTTTCTCCTACACTGTAAAACCCAACTTGTTGCTTCAACGTATACCATTGAATAATGACTGAATACATAAGCTTAAGCAACAAAAATATTGTTTATTTTTGTTCAAGTCCAACAGACCAGTGCAATTTTTGTGTAGTGTAGCAATAGCATATTTAGAAATATAGTACATTTCATAAATTCAGGTAGCCTATAGGTAAGTAGACCTTCTGTAAACTAGAATACTTTGGTTTTTTAAGTAAAACACAATCCACGCTAGCTAGCACACTAGCCACTAGCTGAACTCATCAACGCTAGTTGGTGCTCCAGTATAATCGGTCTGCCTGAAACTCATCCAGGGAGAAATGTTCTGCGGTGCAAAAATAAGTGTGATTAAAATGCGTCAATTTTTTAACACAAATCTTTGTTGTATTGAAAAGGAAAAATGAGTTATGATAACAAATAAGTAACATTGGGTTTTACAGTGTATGCAGTCAAATAGAGCTGTTGATGGGACACAGGAGACAGAAATACACTCAAATTTGTTGTATCCACCATTTAAATGCCAATGCACCAGCTGCAGGCACACCTGGCTTTCAAAGGAAATTGGAAATGACACTCTGATTGGTTTAATTCATGTTTTGCCTAAAACACACCTATCATTAATTAAGCGACTAAATACAACCCACTTGCCTTACTTTGCACTCAGATTATCTGCTGTTGAACAAGCAAAAGTGAGTTGGATACACCCTGAATGCACGTGTGCCGTGCACTTTAGATCGTTTAAATTGAGCCCTCAGAGATCAGATCAAACCAAGATGTGCCGGAACAGTATTACGCATATGAGAGTGTTTACAGTAAATAAATGCATGGTAGTGAATGGGGAATGATAGCAATAAGAATAAAATTCAAACATCTCCAGGAGTGAATCTAAAATGTGCTGAAGAGTGATATTGTGATGTTTTGTTGTGTTGAGAAACTATATTTAAACTACATTAAGATATTGCCTAAAATATTTATATTAAGAAATGTGACCAGATTCAGGTATATTGTGTTGAGTGGTTGCTTACAAATACAGTACAGTTGATAAAAATGTTGACTTGAATGTGACATGTCATCATAGTCCAAAAAAAGTCCAATAAATCTCTCTCCACTCCTTTACTGTCCTGTCTTTTATTTTGATAAATGAATGTGTTTGTCTTTGAAGATTAGTCCTTTATCTGACTGGCTAAGTGTTTTATGTGTATGAAATGTTGACTGATCTTTTCTCCTGAAGGCCACAAATGCTCTGTTTTTCGCGTCAGGAAGGTGTAAATCATTTACCTTAACATACACTATGTCGGCTGCCAGAGTTTACACCGTGACCCTCCTCAGGTCACAGACTGTTTGTAGACCTGACGGACACGTGAGGTGCAGTGGACTGTATAAACTGATCTGCTTTGGGGGGATTTAAACACAAAACCAGAATCTGTGAATATACTATAAGTCTAAATACCTGCAGATATTGTGTCAAACAAAAAAAAGTTTCATAAATGGAGAAGAAAATGCTAAGAATTAACAAATTAAGTGCTGTAAATAAAAGTAAAATAAAGTGAAATAAGAAATAATTAATACTTGTGGTAAATGTGGTTAAAAAAAAGTAGTAGTACAAAATAAATAAAATAAACAAAATAGCATCAGTAATGGCAATAAGATTAGATTGTAGTAGCGGTAGATAGAGAAAATCTTCAAATTGGAAGACTAGAATAAATGCTAAAAATTAATTGGCAATGGTATTCCACAATTTTGGAGAGTTGCATAGTAAAAATGCTTACTTATACAGGAAAAAAAATAAATGAAAAGTGACAAAGTGTACACAAAACACTGCCTACAAGTCAGCTTGTACAAAAATGTTTTAAAAAATGAAAAGCTCCAGAACTGCTAATAAATAAACCTTGTGGATAAAAAAAAAAAAAAAAAAGTTTCCAATGTCAACTTTATCTCAGCATCGACAAGAAAGAGCATTGCTCCAACTGATCTAAACTCTGCTCAGAAAACAAGCATTTTAAAAGTTGTTTGCTTGTTGTTTTGCAGACAGACCTGACAAAATATGAATTCAGGCTTTTTACACATCTGCATCATGTTGTTGTCTTTTCGGCATACTTTCAACTTCTGTAGAGCTCAAAATATTCCTTCATTTGGTGTCGATGGGAGTGAAATGTGCTGCCTGACATGTTTCTTCAAAATCTCCAAATGCATCACTTATTGTTTTCATACTTGTCAAACTTTAAATGAGAACTCGAAGCAGCTGAATTGGAAAAATTAGATGAGTAAGTTGACTCGCAGTTCATGTAACTGCAAGTCTTGGGTTTAGATCTGGCCTCTTATTTCTGCCCGGTTCTCTGTCCAATGAAGCAGAATTTCCACAGATATAAAATAAAAGCAACAGGACCAAACAAGGCTTTCAGCAGCCACTGAGATGCGGCGTTAGGACTGGGGGTTTGTTGTTGTGGGTAGGATGGTGTCCTTCCAGATAAGACACCAAAGGAACCATGAAAGAAAGAAAAGCTTCTTCTTCTTCACTTTTCTCTTCGCCGTCCTCCTGAGACATCACTCTCTTCATTCACCCTTTTTCTCTGTGGGTTTATTCAACTGGTGAGTTGATTTTTATCTTCTATTCCTGTCTATTCCTTGTGATTTTACCTTGGCAAAGAGGATTACTGATATTTTACTGTGCACGGATTGAAAAAAATGTAGATTATTGTTGGTGTTATACGATGCTACTGCAAAACTACCCATTATTACTATACCATGACATTTAACATGTGAATGCAGACCATAATGAAGCTCAAAATGTGGATTAAATGTAGTAAGAAATCACATTCTCAAATGGAAATAAGAAATAAAAATGTGTGTATCCATATTAGAGCTATAAAATTAAACTTAACGACCAAACTGTGTTAAAAAATTGACTTTTACGAGAATGTTTTACAAAATATTATTCATGTAAAATCAACAGAAATGGGCAGAAACTTAAGGTATAAAGCCTTAAAATGTGTCAAAGGAACTCTATACTTATAGAGCCTTATCTGCTCAGACAGGCCAATCTGAATTTGTACATCAGTGGTTGAGCTAACCGTCTCACATTTTTTGAATTAGGATTTGGAACGGTTGGTATTAACCAAGGTTAAGGTCTTGGTTTGAGCAGATAAGTGTGTTTTGGAGACTTGAAACCAGCAGCTGTGGCTTCTATCAGCAGAGAGTGCCAGAAATGATAAAGTTTGGCCTTGTGAGAGAGTCTGCCTGTTCTGACTTCTAAACTTTGTTTTACTAACTCTCAAAAGTAGGTCGTTTGGATCAAAGTGTCTATTATAGTGAAATTGTACACCTGCAATGATGTATTTCTAAAACTACAAATAACACCACCAATCAAAGAGTGTTACCCAATTGGTGATGAAATGATGACACTTCACTTGGAAAGTCCGCCTACAGATAGTTGATATAATAAGATTTCAAAACCTTATGAGCTGAAATTCAACAATTCAACCTGTAGAAACGTAACATATTATCTTTGCAGCATACTGTATGTGACAATGCACAAACATATCTACACTTTCAGAATAATTTATTGAACTTCTTACTCAAACTATAAACTTTATGTAGGCGAACTATCCAAGTAAAGTGATAGCAATTAAATAAATAAAACCCGACTACTATTGTTTCTCACAACGTTTTTAAGGTCTGTATCTTATGTAAATATGTAACTGTATTCTGTGTTTGCTGCCTCTTGGCCAGGGCTCCCTTGTAAAAGAGGTTCTTAATCTCAATGGGATATTTCCTGGTTAAATAAAGGTTAAATAAATAAAATATCTGGCCTGTGATAGGGGGCTGGGTAACCATTTTTGTTCGCACTAAGAATAAACTGGATTCACACTGGGAATATTTTTGTACAGAGAATGTAAATGTAAAAAAAAGTCCAAATGTAGGGGTTCCAGAGTACATAAAAAGCATCAAAATATAGCTTTTTCGTCATAATTTTCATGTTTATCTCCTGTCACAGAAAGCAGGACAACTGGCGGCTGAAATGGGTGAATGGGATCTGCTGGGCCGTCTGCTGGATAAAGTGCAGGGCCACTCCACAGTGATCGGCAAAGTCTGGCTCACCGTGCTGTTTGTCTTCCGCATCCTGATCCTGCGCACCGGCGCCGAGAAGGTTTGGCCACATATATCACCATCTAATTAAGTGATAGTTTTGAGATATAGAGCAGTAAACATTGCCCATACTATACATAACACAATACAATTAATCTTTATTATCCACCATGGTGGAAATTTGCCTTCAGCTCACCATAAAGATACAGAATTTCATTAAAAACATACAGCAGTTGAGAATGCAGAAAACATAGAATAAGAAAAGAAAAAGACAATTAAGAGCAGTTCAAAGTTAGTGCATCACTTATGTTGAGTTGAGGAGCCGAGTAACGTTGGGGATAAAAGATTTTTTAAAGGCTCCCTTAGCTAGTGGGACCCTGTAACGTCTCCCAGACTTCAGGAGCTTGAATTGGTTGGTTAGGGCAGCTATTCTCAACCTTGGGGTCGGGATCCCAATTGGGGCCGCGAGATGATTTCTGGGGGTCGCCAAATCATTTTGGAGGTCAGCTCTGTCTCCACTGTGTTAAAGTGTTCATGTGTTTTTGGTCACTTAATGTCTTTTTTTGGTCATTTTATGTTTTTGTTTTTTTGTCATTTTGTGTCTTTTTTTGGTAATTTTGTGTTTGTTTTTTGTCCTTTTGTGTCTTTTTTTGGTCATTATCTGTCTTTTGGTCATTTTGTGTCTTTTTAGGCCATTTTGTGTCTTTTTTTGATCATTTTGTGTCTTTTTTTGATCATTTTGTGGTCAATTTGTGTCTTTTTTTGGTAATTTTGTTTCCTTTTTTGGTCATTTTCTGTCTTTTCTGGTCATTTTCTGTCTTTTTCGGTCATTTTGTTTCCTTTTTTTGGTCATTTTTTGGGTGATCCGAACTGTGCATGTGAGATTCTGTTCAGTGAGCGGGGGTCGCGGACAACATACATGTTAAATTGGGGGTCGCGACTCAAAAAGGTTGAGAACTACTGGGTTAGGGGGTGGGAGCGATCTGCTGTAATTTTCCTGGCCTTCCTCATTGTCCTCTCTGTGTAAATTCCTGTTAGTGACTTTTGGGGTCGTTCCACTATTTTGCTTAAAACTACGTTGAATGTTAATGTATCATCTCTTGTCCAGGTGTGGGGCGATGAGCAGTCCGACTTTGTCTGCAACACTCAGCAGCCCGGCTGTGAGAACGTCTGCTACGACCAGGCCTTCCCCATCTCTCATGTTCGCTTTTGGATCCTTCAGATTATTGCCGTGGCGACCCCGAAGCTGCTCTACCTCGGCCACGTCCTTCATGTGATCCACGCCGAGAAGAAGGTGTGTTGCTTGATTTGTCGGTCACTCCACGTCAGTAATGTAAAAATGTAGTGCCAAATCCACAGATAGTTATTACGAATGCTGCTACCCTAATTTAGCTTATTTGAGCCTACATATTTACTGTATGGTTCAGTCTAAAGCCACTTTTCCATTGGACAAAAAACCCATTAACACCCACTAACATCTAGCTTTAGTTTTTAATGGGAAATGTTACAAATTGACAAAGTTTACAAAGTTATATAGTTTTACTTGTTTGCTCTCTTATGAATATAATGCCCAAAAGGCAAAGGATGATATTAGTAAGTAAGTAAGTAAACTTTATTTATATAGCACCTTTCGCAGACAGAAGTCACAAAGTGCTTCACATAAAAATCATAAACATAACATAAAAATGTACTTACAAGTTTTAAAAGACCAAAACAACAGTAATTAAACAACCATAACAGTCCCAAAGCAACTAATCAAAAGCCCGAACAAATAAAAATGCGTTAGAATAGCTTGATCCTATGGAAACCTACATTTTTGACCAGTTTTGTTGGACTAAGTGAGTCTATATTTCATAGTTTTCTGAACACACTGCTGAAAGTAAGGTTGCATCCATCTTGCTTCTTTTATCTAATTATTTTCAACACATCTAGACCGAGTCTAAATCTTCTAGTCTTTTTCAGATTACTGAAAATCTCTTGTCTTTTCCTTCCGATCCAAGATGAAGGAGAGGATGAAGAAGCAGGCTGAGTTGGATGACCAGGCCAATCTCTTTCTGAGGAGGGCTTACAAAGTTCCCAAGTACACCAAGAGCACCGGCAAGATCAGCATCCGTGGCCGTCTCCTCCGCAGTTACGTCCTCCATCTTTTGGCCAAGATCGTCCTGGAAGTTGTGTTCATCGTGGGTCAATACTTTCTGTACGGCTTCACCCTCGAGGCTCGCTACGCCTGCAGACGCGACCCTTGCCCTCACAAGGTGGACTGCTTCCTGTCCAGGCCCACGGAGAAGTCGGTCATCATCTGGTTCATGCTGGTGTCGGCGATCGTGTCTCTCGTCCTCAGCGTGGTCGAGCTGTTCTACCTGAACGTGAAAGCGGTGAAGGAGTGCATGGCGAGGAGGCAGGACTACACCGTCACCCCGGTGACGCCTCCGCTTTCAGAAAGGAAAGCTTTTAAAAGCCGCAACGAGACGATCCAGAATTGTGTCAACCTGGAGCTGGAGCTCCAAACACGGAAGTTAGGGGTGAACGGGGTCAACGAGGCCGCTAAGAGCGCATCGCCTGAGAACAACAACATGGGAGCGGAGGTCCGCATCTGAAGCGAGGGGGCAGTGAGAGCTGGACGGGTCAAACTCTCCACAGTTCTGTTGTGTTTGTGTGCTTTAGGATAGGTGTGTGTGTGTGTCTCACTCTAAAAACTCATTAAAACTAACTGAATGTGTGTGTGTGTGTGTGTGTGTGTGTGTGTGTGTGTGTGTGTGTATGTGTGTGTGTGTGTGTGTTCTTGTACTTCCTACATAGTGAGGACTGGAACACGTTTTTATTTTTTTTATTTAAGACTTTGTTTTTTTTATTTAAGACTTTGTTTTAAGGGTAAATGTTACAAAAAACTGATAACTAATTGTGTGGTTACAAAACTAACTAAAACTAACAAAATTATAGTGGAAATGTCCTTCGTTTTCGTCTTTGTCAACTTTTTTCATACATAATGAAGATGGATAATAAAAGGAAATAAAGGCAAAATGTACTGTGACCTCTTTTAATCTGGCACCTAGCAAATACCCCATTACAAAAAAACTAAAATTAACACTAAAACTAATAAAAACTAAACTAAAACTAAAGCATTTAAAAAAAATAAACACAAAACTAAACCTAGCAAACTCACTCTAAAAACGAATTAAAACTAACTGAATTTGAAATAAAAAATTCACAACCCAATCAAAACTAAAACTAATGAAAAATTCAAAACTATTATAACCTTGCAAGGGAATTCACTGTTCCAATGAGGGCCCTCACAAAGATAGAAGTACAAGAGAGTGTGTGTGTGTGTGTGTCTGTGTGTGTGTGTGTGTGTGTGTGTGTGTGTGTGTGTGTGTGTGTAGCCAGCTTCTGTAAACAACACTCAGTCACATATAAATGTTGGTCAAAATGAGTTTTGTGACTTATTACAAAAATAACAATCCATGTTTTCTTGCAGTTGACAGATCAATCATTATAAAACACTGTAGATTATTTGCTTGACAGATTTTTGCTAAAAGCTCTCTCTTGGAATTATTTTAGACATATTTTTCATTTTTTTATTGATTCAATAAACCTCAAATACACTAATCTGTGTTTGAATTTTACCAAGGGTTGTCATAATGAGAACAGCAGACTGTTGCTATGATGCATACAAAACATTGTGTGGTAAATTATGTTTTTATGCAGTTCTACACTTTGTACACTCTCAATAAACAGAAATCTCCATTTGAATGCAGAATCTGTGCACTAGATTTTTTGGCCCTGTACTTATTATTTCAATCATCTATATAAATTCTACAAAGAAACACGAATTCAGTGCTTTTACTTTAAAATAGCAGTTTTTCATGTAGTGCATTACTTAGTGATTGTTTGTTATTATGTGTCCTCAGTTTTGTATGTAAATTGAATCATTCGTTCCAAGTAATATTCACTAAACCAGTTCATTGGCTTAATTAGTTGATATTTCCAAGTAAAATGTAATTGAGGGACATCAGTGAATCTGCAATTTACTTGTGTATTTTCATTCAAAAAATAAGTGGTTCTATTAAATAAATATTACTTAGAAACAGCCTGAGTAAAGATTACAAACACTTTCTGTGTGGAAAAACTTGCAGAGCTTTTTTTAAGTAAATGTCACTCCAATTTTTTTCAGTGTGCATATATTGGAGTAGATCAACCTAATTAGAGTATAAAGATCCCAGTGGAAGTTTGGTAAAAGTCAAATGAATAGAGGCTTCAAAGATAAGAGGCAGAGGAGAGATTGGCTTAATGGCAACAATGCCAAAACAATAAAGTGTCTGCAGCACGTAATCAACAATTAGGACCTGCTGTTTATGGCCAGTGGAAAAAAAATTGGCTGGTACATTTTTTCAGTTTGCCAGTTATTGGCAGATAGACCAAGCAGTTTGTATTTTGGACCCTGTCAGCACCTCTGAAAGTCATAAAGCACCAGGTTATATGTCAGCTTTTTGATCCTTAAATGTTTAGAGAAAATTCAAAATACAGAAAAAATGGAGCTCAAAGAAGCAAGAAGAAATCTGTCCATATGAGTTTTTGCAAAAGGCTCAATAAGTGCCTTTCTTCCAGCAGCAAGATATTGATCAAATATGCAGTTTTGGTTAATGTTTCAGTTAATAAGGTGTGGTTCTTAAAGGTTTATTTCAAGCTGTGGTTTTAGGGTGTGCTGCTCTATTTCTTGGCCAGGAGTGACTTACTAGAGTCTGCATTTGATGATTATAAACTAATAAAACTTAATTTAAATCTCTTTTTGTTTTTACAGACTGTGCCGAAATAGTTGATTTGGTGTTTTTGGATGCAATGCTTACATTTTGTTTGACACATTTTGTTTTCACCAGGAAACAATTTATTTATGACCAAGTCAATGAAGTGCTTCAGTGCAGTCTCTAATAATTTGCCAAAGATGGAATAACCTAACTCTTTACAATTATATTTAGTTCAATTTAGTTAGTTAGAATTCTTCTTTTTTTTGTCATTTACTTTTTATTGGTTTTTGATTTTACATGTAAATGAACAAACAAACAATCAACATGAAGACCTTTAGACAAATACAGAAAATATCAAGGGAAAAGTAAAAGCGTACAAAAGGGAATTGGAAAACACCCAAAAAACAAAAAAGGGGGGAAAGGTACAAAGAAATAAAAGTATTCTGATCTGGTGATCTGAGATTACCCAAAACCCGGTTTCATGGTAGAGACATATGTAATCCATTTTTGCCAATTTTCAATAAATACCTCTTTTTGTGTTCTTAAATTAAAAGTAATTATTTCCTAATTATTCATAATCCTGGTCAAATACATTCAGGCTATTTAAATATGAGCAGCTGTTTTATTTATCCCTGTTTGAATGATCACACTGGGTTTTTTTCTGTTGATTTTCAAACATCCAAGGCCATTGAGCTGAGATACTGAGCACCTGTCAATTATTACACTCGTCTTGTCTTTCATCAACTTTTTTCACTCTGGGTTTGCTGACGGGAACAACGTGACGTTTTTAGAGCCAGATGTGTGTTGTGCAATGTGATCCCTCATCTCTCCTCAGCACAAAACTCCAAGGTCCAACTTTAAAGTTAGAGATCTGTTCGTCCCGACAGCAGACAGTCCTTTCTGACCCGGTCAGCAGGTAAGATGCAGCAGTTATTGTTCTCCGCTACAGATCACTAAATACTTTAAAAAATATGTATTTGTGGGTGAATATTTTTAAAGGACAGAATGGAAATCTTTAGTATTTCTTATCTTTTTTTTAAACACACACTGCAAATATTGATATATTAGTTAGAAAGCGATGTTTTTTTTATTTTACTTTTAAAAGTTAATGACAATGCTTTCTCTATGGCAGAATGAATGTCTTCTATATAACTAACAATGGCATCAGATTGCTTTTTATATTTTACCTTCCAGTTTATCCTTCAAGATGTGTTTAATATATTGATTGTATAAATATCATTATATTATATTGTGTTATACTTCTATCAATATATATATATATCGATGTGAGCTTTTACAGTTGAATTTACACATGGAAAGTGTTCTTGTTTTTTCTTCTGTCTTTTTCTTCCGTTCAAAAGAAAACTAATGACTAATGATTATTTTAGGAAAGTGTTGACCAACTAGCTCACGATTAATGGGTCTCTGTCATCCTCTTACTTCTCAAGTAGCAAGATTTAAGAGCAGAAAAAAAATATTTATCTAAATTAAAAATAAAATTGGAACTCATCCAAGAACATTTTCCAATTCTAATCTTATTTTTTTCTCATAATTATATTCTGGGCCACTTGTAAATTGTGTTTGTGCCTTATAGAAAATTCAAAATACAGAAAAAATGGTGCTCAAAGAAGCAAGAAGAAATCTCTCCGTATGAGTTTTTGCATGAGGCTGAATGAGTGGCTTTCTTCCAGCAGCAAGATATTGATCAAATACACAGATTTGGTTAATGTTTCAGTTAATGAGGTCTGGTGTAGGTTGATTGAAAACTAAAGTTGAAGTTTGTTGAACTTATTAACTCATGACTATTTCCTTTTATCTATTTTTTCCAGATTAGTGACTAACGATCACAGATAAAGATGGGAGACTGGGGATTCCTGTCCTCCCTGCTGGAGAAGGTCCAGGAGCACTCCACGGTCATTGGGAAGATCTGGATGAGCGTCCTCTTCCTGTTCAGGATCATGGTTCTGGGCGCCGGTGCCGAGAGCGTCTGGGGCGACGAGCAGTCGGGTTTCCTCTGCAACACTCAGCAACCTGGTTGTGAGAACGTCTGCTACGATTGGACCTTCCCCATCTCGCACATTCGCTTCTGGGTCCTCCAGATCATCTTCGTTTCCACGCCGACGCTGGTCTACTTCGGCCACGCCGCGCACGTCATCACCAGGGAGAAAAAGATGAGGGAGCGGATGGCGAGCCCCGGTGGCACCATGAAGATCAAACAGCCCAAATACACCGACGAAAAGGGAAAGGTGACGATCAAGGGGGACCTTCTGGGGAGCTACCTGACCCAGCTGGTGTTCAAGATCCTCATCGAGGCCGCTTTCATCGTGGGCCAGTACTACCTGTACGGCTTCGTCATGGTGCCCATGTTCCCCTGCTCCAAGAAGCCCTGTCCCTTCACCGTGGAGTGCTACATGTCCCGACCCACAGAGAAGACCATCTTCATCATCTTCATGCTGGTGGTGGCCTGCGTCTCCCTGTTCCTCAACATCATCGAGGTCTTCTACCTCATCTGCTCCAGGTGTAAGTCTCGCAAGACTCGCAGTCACAAGATCACTTCGGCAGAAAACCCCGCCGGCCTGTCAGGTCCAAAGTGGCCGAATTCAGAGGAAGCACTCAAGCAGAACAAGATGAACATGGAGATGGAGAGGAGCAAGAGTATCGGTGGAAGCCTGGACGGAGCCAAGGAGGAGAAACTGCTTCTGAGTGGTCATTAAAACACACTTTTAATGTGTTAAAATGCCACTGTTTCAGATTTCTCCCCCCAAATATAAGAGACTGAAGTAAAAAGCTCGGTAACGCTTTATAATAAGGTCCTTAATAACCATTAATTAACAAGTAATAAGGCATTGTTCTCGCTTTAGATCCGGTAGTTGCAAAAAGCATAGTTAACTTATAGTTAACTTATAATAGATGAGCAATAAAGTATATTTTAATATCAATAAGCAAACAAAATAAGATTAATAAAGGCATGACAAAGACATAATGGGTGGGTCATGGGTGTTAGTAATGCCATTATTAACACTTATATAAGCTTATAAACACTCAATAATGTTAATAAGCATCTTGTAAGGACTTACAAGGGCCTTATTACTTGTTAATTAATGGTTATTACAAGGACCTTAATATAAAGCGTTACCCACACTTTTAATGTGTTGAAATGCTACTGTTTCATATTTCTCCCCCCACATATAAGAGACTAAAGGAAAAAAGTTCTTACAATCTGTTGTAAATCATTACAGGCCATCAAGAAGAAGCTTTGTCATTGTGCACGAGTCATTTTCTTGGTGAAAAAAGTCTGTCAAAGTTTTTTTTTTAGGGACACGTTGCTGGAATTTTACATTTATTTTGTATTATTGACCTGGAAATGTAATAATGGAAAGTGTGCAATATTGAGAATGTATTTATGTTCTTCGATACCCACTTGTTAATCTATTAGTAAGCAGAGTTCTGCCTGTACCCAGTTTTTGAATGTGTCCAATAAGTTATTGCCATCTAAAACAAATCATTTACTTACTGTATGATCATGATTAATGTGGTGAAAAGTTTGTTTTTAATGTATTTTGTGTTTTTGTGTGTATTTCTTTATATTTAATAAATGATTACGGTTGGATAAAAATAATGTTTCATGACTATTTTCAATTGATAAACTACACACTTCAGACACAATACTTTATAAAGAATTATTTACACTTATGTGGGAACTCGGGGGGCTGCAACTAATGATTATTTGCATTACTTATGGTGTACAGATTATTTTCTGTTATAATATTTAATGTTAAGTCCATAGAATATCAACATACCATTATCATATCTATCACTTTTTGCTTGATAAACAGTCAAAAACCTAAAGATATTCAATTAAATCTCAGTAGAAAGTGAGGAAAAACAGAAAATATTCACATTTGAGAAGCCATTTTTTGCTTAAAAATTACTTAAATGATTAAACATACATTTTTAACCAATCATTTATCTGGTGAGTGACTCATTGATTAATCATTGCAACTTTATAATATATTATCCTTGCTTTACCTTGAGAGATGGGAGTGGCTGATACATTGACAGATAGCCACCACTAATGATTTCAGAATAATCTAAATGAGTTAATCAATAAATTACATCAATAATATTACATCAGATGGGCGATGTGTGAGACATAGGGGACAAAATACATCCATAAATCCTACAGGGATAACATATTGCAATTCAGTATAAAATCCCTTTAACAAAAGCATCTTTGTGGAGCTTATAACATTAGATTTGTTCAGTTTGTTCAGGTTTTGTGTAAGACCGAACAAAAAAAACCTCTTTCTATTGACACAGTCTCAACAAAAACTGAATGTGACTTTTCATTCCTCACGTAGCGTTCATTGCACACGTATTGCATAACTGTGCAGGTGTTTTTAATGTCACTGTGCCCATACCCCGTACTGATAGTTTTATCGATTATAAAACGCAAAAAAATGTAGCTGTTTGGGGATTTTGCATCCGTGGATATGATTATCTATAAAATAGCTACCGTGCAAAAATCACACCGTGATAATGTTTAACGACGTTATAAAATATGTGCAGAAAAATCATGAGCACAAGAATTTAAGTTTATAGCACTGCCAATCATTAACCTGCACAATCTTGCCAGGGCTCAGCCCAAAAATTGTCCACTTTGGATTTATCATTTCCAGATGTCATGACAACGTGACAGCTCACACTGTTGCGCAGTTTCATCTAATCTAAAGTTCAAGGTACCGTAGACAGGTTTGGTTTGGTTCATTGGGCTCTCTATCATTCATCTCCACAGCTGGTGACTGGTGTGTTTGTCTGCACGGAGGCCTTTTAAATTCAAAGGTAAGGCTTCATTACTGCTTTTATTTGAAGTACCTATTGTACTGAATATCGTATACATATATTGTATATTTTTAAGTAAGTATTGATAATTTCTGCCTCAAAATTTGATGTTTTATTAGTACCTATTGTATTGGATGTCATATACATATATTGTATATATTTAAGTAAGTATTGCTAATTTCTGCTGCAAATTTTTTAATTTTTGGAATAAGATATGTACAACCACGATGAATTAGGTGTATTCTAGGCATCTGGGCATCTATTATTAGGAGTATTTTCTTAAGTGTGCGCTTGAGTAAGTACAGTAAAACTCTACAGACTATTTGACCATTCAGATTGATGCATTTTCCATAATACAGGAGGATAAAATTATTATTTCAAAATTTTCTTGAAGTTAATAACTCTTAAAAAATGCTTTAACGTCTATATTTTATTCTAACTTTGACTACATGCTGTGTAATTAGGATTCACTGTAAGTGAAGTGAAGTGTTTTTATTTTTTTATTATTATAAAACAAATTATCTACAGATGCAGCACTTCAAAGGCCGTACAAACATCTGGGGAATACACATTCCTCCCTTATCATTACATCTTATCATATAAAGAAAGATAACTTGAGATAAGTGTTGGTTATGTAACAGATTTTATAGTTCTTATTTACATTCTGAACTTACATACAACACTGTAGATTATCTACACGTGCAACATGTGATTCTGTCTTCTAAGCAAAACAGACTTTCTGCTGTTGTCGTTTCACCCTTCAACATAAATCACAGCACCTAGAGAAACGTGTTAAACAAATTAATTTTTAAAAATCCTATACTACTGTGTGATATGTAAAATTGAGAATAAGATCACTAGAGAAAAGACAATAGGATTTAGGATATATATATATATATATATATATATAAATGTAATATCATTTATTATGTCACTATAACTTAACTATGATCTGCCAAAAATTTTGTGAACTATTGTGCAAATAATCGTGAGCTTTGATCGGCCTGGACTGTATCTCTGGTTAATTGAATATTAATATTAAACACTGTTTAAAGTTGTTGGGCCTACATGTAATTAGTAAATATTATTTACAACAGCTAAATGAGACATTTTAAATGTAATGTTTTGGTAACACTTTACAATAACCAACTAAGTGATGTTTAAAGATGGTTTATTGACCAATTATTAACCATTTACAAAGTGCTATACATATTTAATCTTTAAATGTTTTAAACCAGTTTCCTAAAGGTATATTAATAATTTCATAAATTATTAACATACTTAATATGGTGTTAAAAATGTTAAAATGAGTGCAACTAAAACTATTGATAAACTATTATTTATAATTTAATTGTTTTTTAATGATAAAGTAACTATAAACTTACATTAATATACCATCTTTGTCATTTATAAATGTTGTAGTTAGTTAAATATTAATAAATTGTGTAGTTACCATTCTAAATGGCCTATATACGGTTTATAAATTATGTTTAAACATTAATAAATTCTGTTTACCATTTATAAATGAGGATTATTGTAAAGTGTTATCCATGTTTTTCCTCTGTCTCCATTTAACTAAAGTTTGTAGATGCCTGGAATATCATAATTCAATCGGGCGATAATAAATGGTTTATTTACAGTTAATACAAAAAAAATGTTTTGTCTAAGTTATCATCTTTATTTGTTTTTCCTCATCAGATCAGACATCATGGGAGAGTGGGGTTTTCTGTCGACTCTACTGCACAAAGTCCAGTCCCATTCCACCGTCATCGGGAAGGTCTGGCTCGTCGTGCTGTTTATCTTCAGGATCATGATCCTTGGAGCTGGAGCAGAGAAGGTCTGCTTCTTTTTCTCATTATTTTTATTTTTCTGCAGCCTTTTACCAAACTGATGAATCCCGTTATCTTTTTATCGGGACGTTAAAAGCTTTGAGGTGATATTACATCCTCTGGTGGCCAAAATGGAGAGAACTATACGGAAGCCCTAAACGGCCATGCATTCATATTTTTTTTCCCTCCGGTTTCTCATGATAAGGAGTTAATTAAAAAATTTTTTTTTTCGAGAAAATTATCTCTTTATCTCGGGAAAACGACAGCTGTTATTTCGAGATAACGAGATAATTTTCTCGAGATCTCAAGAAAAGAAATGAAATTAAGTCATTATTACGATAAAACGGAGGGAAAAAAATATATGAATGCATGGCCGTTTAGGGCTTCCGTAGAAAACAAATTATAATAAATTTCATAATTGTAATAATTTTCTGAGTGATCTCAAAAGAAGGCAAATAAATAGAACACCACTTTTTTTGTGTGCAGGTAATTTAACGCCTCATTCTATGACTCTCAAAAAAATGACTGTTTTATGTGTGTTTGTGTAACAGTTTTAAACAAGTGGCCATTGGTTTTATGATTGCTTTTATGTTTAAGCAGTAAAATGACTTCATTATATTTAGAGCAACAAAACTATACATGTGTGAATCACAATTGTCATCATGATACAATATTAAATTGAATCTCTGGACAACAACACGATATGGTTTATACATCGTCCACTGACTTCCAGGGACACTTGATCCGATAATCTAATATTGCCACAATATGAAACGACTAAAAAACAAAAAATTGGCATGCTGGGATAACTTTTTGGCTATTAAGAAGATAATTCTAGTCTTTGCTAAATAAAATTAATTGAATTTTATAGCCTCCTTGTTTATTAAATTGTCATAATAGCACATTTCTCTTCATCCGACCTCTGCTTTAAACTCAACAAAATGCCTCCTTGTGTAACAAGTAAGAAATAACAAATACAATAAGAAATATAGAAATACATAAGGACTATTTAAAAACCCATACACCTCATATTTATTTATTTATTGTATATAAATTGTTCTTTTTCTCTTATGTGTGCTTTTTAACCTGTTTGCTGCTGGAAACTCAATTTCCCTGAGGGAGCTATCCCAAGGGATCAATAAAGTTTTATCTTATCTCTTATCTTATCTCTAAAAGCTCTCAGATAATTTGCTGTACCGACTGTATAAATATAATAATGCTGATTTTTTCGATACATTACAGGTCTGGAGTGATGAACAGTCCAGTATGATTTGCAACACTAAACAACCAGGTTGTAAGAACGTCTGCTATGACCACGCGTTCCCAATCTCACACATTAGATTCTGGGTCCTTCAGATCATCTTCGTCTCAACACCGACACTGATCTACTATGGTCACGTCATCCATGTCATCCATCAAGAAAATAAGTTAAGAGAGCGTATGAAGAGCGAGCCTAGGAGCGGAACTGTCAAATCCCCAAAGTACTCCGACGACAAAGGCCACGTCGTCATGAAAGGCAACCTGCTGGGAAACTACATAACCTCCATCTTTTTCAGAATCATTCTGGAGGTAGCGTTCATTGTGGGCCAGTATTATCTGTATGGCTTCACTTTGGACGCATTAGTCGTCTGCTCCCGAGACCCCTGTCCCTTCACCGTAGAGTGCTACATGTCTCGACCCACGGAGAAGACCATCTTCATCCTCTTCATGCTGGTAGTGGCCTGCGTCTCTCTTCTACTCAACGTGGTGGAGCTCTTCTACGTGGCGTGTTCTCGCTCATCCAGGCGAAAGTCTAAAACCACGCCCGCTGCTGCCATTACCATTCACCAGCGTTACAACGGGGACAGTCTGATGAGAAGCGAGAAGCTCAGCCTCCATGATGTCAGCCACAGCACAGCCTGAAGGATGCCATTTAGATCCAGTGCGCAGAATGAAACAGTCACATAGTGACAAAGAACACAAGAGGGCAAACAGAAATGGGATGGAAATGAGACTGTGCCACTGAGAGTTATTTATTTATGTGATGCTTAATACCTGAAAATTATACAAATTTGGAGTCCTATGTTTAGATTAATAATACAATATATGGTACTCTACGACTCAAGCAATGTTTTTCAAATTGTACAAAAAAGCCGCTGTGATTTTATTTTGTTTCTTGCTCCGTATTTTGTACTTAAAACTATATATATTTGACCAATTTCACCTGCTTAAAAGCCATTCAGTAATACTGTATGCTTCTTTTTTGTTGTTGCTCTAAAACAGTGTACAACTGCCGCTAGTGCAACTTTGTTTTTCAGTTTCTGCAGTTTAATTTGCTGGCATAACTTTTGGGACTGTAAATATTTTAATAATAAATCATTCTGTATATTTCATGTTTTGTATTTAATATGACTGTATATGCCTTCTGTTTGTAATTGATTGAAATAAATATTAAAGTTTTAAGTTGTCATTTTTTTCTTCGTGAACACCAATTTCATACTCATGCAACATTCATGATTTCTGTTTTTGCCTTTCACTAAAATTACATTTAACACACCATAAATCACAGAATGACCCATAGATGAATATTGACAACATCTATTTGTATGATGTTCAAATAATCAGACCAAAGAAGTAAAGACAATATAGTCAGATGTAGAATATAGATACATATAACCATAGACTGTATATATAACCACACCGTTTTTGTGCAAATCTTTGCTGATACAGTGTACTATGAATTATGCAGTTAAGTTAATGTAAGTTTCATCCAACTATCTCGCAGGTCTGCTTCTCTCCTAGTGGCCAATATGGAAAAAATGACAACTACATTTCTTGAAATTATTTACAGGAACTGGGGTCTCCCAATGCAGACAAGTGAATGTTAAATTTTGTTATCTACCTGTGTGGATAAGCAACAGTTTACTAATATAGTTAGCCTTCTTAGCCAAAACACCTCTAAAGAGATCACTGTGACTGACTTTACCTTGTTAAGGAGTTCTGATGTTGACTTTTTTTTTCCTTAGAAAGGTTCATCTTTCCTCTTCCCTCCCTCCAAGTTGACATTTTCGTCCTTCAGTGTATAAAATAACAGACAGTTAGCAACAGTTGACAGACACATCTAATATTGCAGATAATATGAATGATGATGATGACATATACAGACAGTGTTGTAAGTTATATGCACAGGCAAACACCATAGCACGTAAGTTTAGCTGCTGTTCTACTAAAGTTAAAGTGTGTGCTCTGTTCAAAGCTTACTGCACACCACTCTATACTGCCCATCTGTGGTCTCCTTACAAAAAATCCAGCATGCAGAAGTTACAAGTTGCCTACAATGATGCAATGATAATTTTACTGCAGGTTCCCAGAGGAGGGAGTGCTAGTCAGATGTTTGTATCTGTAGGAGTTAGCACACTGAGAGCACTTTTAAGAAATTTGATGTTTAAGTTTATGCAATGTGTGGATGAGTCCACCAACAGTACCATGGTGGTACTCTCAAACCCCTTTGTGAGCTACTCCAGGTACACATCCAGACTGGGAGTATATTGGCTGAAATGTCTGTATGTATTTCAATTCTTGTATTATTTTTTTTTATTCTTTGTTTGCTTGTCTTGTTTTGTTTGTTTTTATCTGTCCTGTCTTGTGTGGCTTTTCGACATGAGTCTGGTAAATAAACTGAATTGAATTGAAATAATAACAATATGCTAGCAACTAGCATTAGCTGGTAAACATATAGTGGAGTATTTAGTAGCTTAATTAATAAACTGTGTGTGTATGGACTTACATTCCGATGACCAGGACAGCTGATTATTGTTGCTCCTTAATTAATAGCCAACGGTTTTCTTGTTTCCGCTGCCCCCTAGTGGCAGAAAAATGGAACTGCAGATTAATTCGAGTAACGGACAGGTATTTTACGTCACTAACGTCAGTTACGTCAGCATATATGCCATTACAGCCAAATAAAGGATTAAATAAATGAAATGAGTAAATATGAAAATAAATCCAGAAAAAAATAGTTATGAGGCAAATATATATGGAATTACATCACGTGATGATAATCAATGAATTTATGAAAGATACATGTATCTATGTAATTAATTGATGATACAAATTGAAATGTAGGCTAACTATTTCCCTCTTTTTTTTAGTACATTTTTACTGCTTTGTAGTATATATTGCTCCTACCTATTTATTTGCCCTGCGATAGTCTGGCGACCTGTCCAGGGTGTACCCCGCCTCTCACCCAATGATGCTGGGATAGGCTCCAGCCCCCCGCGACCCGATTGCGGATAAGCGGTTAATGGTAATGAATGAATGAATATTTATTTGCATTTGTTTATTTTGTCTGATATCCTTTTAAAAGTATTTTGACCCTTATTTTGTCTTGCCTTCGTTTGGCCGCACTGTTTAGCCTTTTGTTGTTACATTGCCTTCTCCTATAGCTAGTCTTTGATATTAATTATGATGATGATGATGATTATTATTATCATATTATACTTAGACTTAGACAGACTTTATTGGCATTGAAGTTATACATAAGCAAATGCACAACCAAATTTGAACCAAATTTAGATGCATTGGCTCACAGTGATTGTATATAAATTGTATAATATAATGTAAAAACTGTAAAAATAGAATAGTTTATATTGCATATTATTTATACAAATAACAATTATTTATATATATATATATATGTGTGTGTGTGTGTATATATATATATATAGACAGACAGACAGATATACAGATAGATAGATAGATAGATAGATAGATAGATAGATAGATAGATAGATAGATAGATAGATAGATAGATAGATAGACTGGCTTAATGGCTTTTCATAGTAACTGGGAAAACCTAGAAGTATAATAAGCCAACCTGTTGTACACATAGACTGTTGTACAGTCATATGGATGTAGTGCAGTAGCCAGAGTCTGACTGAACCACTAGATGACGCTGTTGACGCACCAACGGATTACTGCTGTCCATCACGTCACGCTGACAGATGTCCCGCCCACCGCCCACGCGGCGATGAACACCAGCTTCCTCTTCCTCACAATAACAACAGCTGGAAGCTGCTCACTAAAGATGGCCGCCGCGACCATAGCGGGGCTCGACGCCCACAGGATGGAGGAAAAGAAGTTCGAGTACTTCTCCTCCATCAACTCCATGGCGAAGAAAATAATGCAGGAGAGGGAGAAAATCAAAGCCAAGCACGGCCCGTCCTGGGAGAAAATGACGCCGCAGGAGCAGGACAGCGCGATCGACAACGAGATGATGGATCCACATATCCGAGCCCGGTACGCCATGCACAGAGTGGAGCGAGAAGAAGTGCTCTGTTACCCCAAACTGCTCATTCAGACGGGCCAGAAGATAGTTCACTTCGGCGAGGAGGTAATTAAACCACATTTTAATTCATATTAAATCGCTTTGTGAGTGTTTTAGGGGTCAGAGTAGCCGGTGTTGTTATGGTTGCTAACCAGCCACGTCACGCAGCCGTTGAAATATGTAGGTAGACGTCATAGATAGATAGATAGATAGATATAGATATATATAGATATATATCTATCTATATATATAGATAGATATATATAGATATATATCTATCTATATATATAGATAGATAGATATAGATATATATCTATCTATATATATAGATAGATATATGATGGCAACAAAGCTATAGTGACTAGACGGTATATAATAATAATAATAATAGTACAGTATATATTATATATAATATAATATGTAATAATAGATAATAAACAATATAGAAATAAAATGAAAAATATACATAAAGTAATTATTAGTAAAATAATATGATATATAATATATAATAATAATAGTTATAATAATAATAATAATAAATAAGGCTGGTAAGGCCGGTATAATAATAATAGTAGTATATTACAGTATATAGTAATAATGGCAGCAACAGTATATATAATAATAATAATAATAATATTAATAACATAGCAAAGTGTATAGCATAGTGGCTACCTGATACGTAAAACTAGCAACAAATACATTTTTGTTTCAACCTCAGTTAATAACATATAGTTAGAGAGCCTAACAGTGACACAGTATTATGTTTGATAGACTATCTCGACTAGGTAAGGCTGGATACAGGGTTTCCCATAATGTGGGTAAACAAGAGAAACAGTGTAAATAATGTATGCTAGCCTTTGTGCTAAATATAGCATAGGATGCATCACTTTTTTATGTCAAGAAAGAAATGTGTTCTCTAACTACACTGTTGTGCTTCTGTTTAGGATATTACCTGGCAAGATGAGCATTCTGCGCCCTTCTCCTGGGAAACAAAGGTAAATATATTCAGGATTTGTTATTGAGTCTGTCATAAGTGATTATTGGAAGAATATTGCACTTTGTTATCCACTATTATTTGTTTATTTTAGTTACTAGTTAATTTACAAATTAAGTACTAACTATTTTTTAGAATTGTCAATTGTCCTGCAAAAAAACAAGGTTGCAGCTTCACGTATATGAGGATCTGCTGCTTTTCCTTTTAAATGTCATCTTAATAATTTATCCATTAAGTATTAGACTTTTCTACATTTAGTACTTTCAAAACATCAAGTATATTCTCCTGATTGTACTTACATAATTTTACTTTAGTAATGTTTTCAATGCAGGACTTTAAAATGCTCTGTTACAAGAACATAGTGTTTTTACAGTGTGGTTTTAGTACTTTTACTTTGCTCAAAGCTCAAAATACTTTCAAGTGCTTGAGAAAGTATTTAATCACAAGTCCCCAGAGCCAAATGTGACATCCATCATGTTTTATCTGGCAGACACAAATCCTCCCATTTGAAACCCAGGCATTGTTTGGCATGGCTGTTTGAACATTTACTGAAATTTCAGGACTTGTATTGTAATTACAAGTTGGTGGATGTGTTATTGTCTTAATACTTGACCCTGGAAATGTTGCTCCCATCTTTCAGAGCCAGTTGGACTTCAGCTTGTCGTCAGGCCCTGCAGATCAGGGGATCTCAGCCTCACAGGCAGACTCAAAGGCTGCAAAGGTTCCTCATTCCAACCAGCTTGGCAAGAGTACAGCAGGAACAAAGGTATGATAAGGACTGTACTGTCTGTGTTTGTTTTAACTTCTATGTTTTGGTTGGATAAGAAACTCTTAATACTTTATATGTTACCAGAGATGTAGTTTCAGGCTTTCCTTGGTATTATATGAATGCACAGTTTTACCGGACTGTGTTAAATCAGTGCAAACATGAGAAGAGGATCTATAGTTTGAAGCTAAAAAAATCAAGTATTGCACTGATTTGTCAAAGCAACTTTGAGCCTTGAAACTTGAACTTGTTATCAACAGTTCACTCAAATATTTAGAGCAACATGGTAGGAGTTTTTGTCCTGCACAAACAGTCCGTTAAATCCATAAATAGTGCATTGTTGGCTTGTTTGGATGGTACGTATCTCCAGTAGGAATTCGGGTGGTTGATTAGAGTACATTTTTGCAGGCTGGGTGACTCACAAACATACTAGAAGCCCACACATTGTCATGTCTCTTTTTGCTCCCAGAATGCTGGCACGCTATCTAAAAGCACACATTGTTGTTTGGTTTGGTATAAAAAAGCGAAGCTGGCATAATCTCTGTAAAAGAGGCTTCTGTCTGAAGATTTAAGCAGGAATTTTCCAAGAAAGATGAATGCAGGCCCTGATCTTGAGACTGTTTAAATTAAATGTATTATTGTGTGGTTTTGAAGGTGTCTGTCAGCGAGGGACGGAAGCCAGAAGAAGAGTCGTCCTTCTGGAAAATCAGCGCCGAGAGGTCCAGGCTGGAGGGAGAGCAAGCCGACTTCCAGTCCCTAACCCCCAGCCAAATCAAATCCCTCGAGAAAGGAGAGAAACCCCTCCCCTCGTACCTCCGACAGGTGAGCAATGAACTCTTCTTCTATTTCTCACCATCTGGAGGCATTTTCAATTAAAGCAGCTGCTGCCAAAGAGTTTAGATCATATATTTTGGCTCAAGCGGTGGATTTCTTGTCTGCATAATGTTCAACAAACAACAGATTGAAAGCAAGTACCCATCCCAACACTTGTCACTTGTCTTATCGGGCTGTGAATCCTGAAATAGAATCTAGCCTGAAGCGGAGATATCTGGCATCTGCGGAGCCGCCACAAGTGTCGGAGAAGCAGATGGTGTATGCAGCCAATTTGCAGTCAAAAAAGGAAACAATGAAGTGTAGATTGTTCCTGAACGCTCTAATTTGCTCTTCTTTTCTGCTTGACTGCACATTTATTGTTGCTGTGATGTTGCATTTCACTGCCTCATAGTGATGTTGACAGGATTTCAATTTAGTAAGTCCCCGGGACCCACAGGTGGTCATTTGAGTGGTTTCCAGGGAAACTGAGACAGCCCCAGGGCTTGAAACTAAGTTTTTTCACCACCTTCCTGAAATGAATGAAAACTGTCCCAAATCAAACCAATCAAAAGGATGTTTTTTAACTTTGTTATTATCATCTATAATTGATAATTGGTATTGGCATAATGAAAACACCATTAAATGTTGATGAAATGAATTGTATGGATTTGACTCCATTCAAACAAATTAAAAAAAAAAGAAAATAAAGAAAAGTTATTTGTAAACTAAAAAAAAAAAAAATTCAATTAGTTTGAAATTTATTGCTGGCCCTACAGGAAAAAGTGACACTAAAAGATACAGGTTAAAAAAAGTCATATTACATCTGAGTTAACTGCTATAATTTATATTTAGTTTGTGTGAAGCACTTTGTTCTCAATAACAGCGGACAATAAATATCAGTGTACTTCAGTACAGAACAGGAGTAAATGTATCTGGCTACTTTCAGGTTTTGTAAAAATATAAACACTGATGTGAAATGTCTGTAACTCCAAACTCTTTTACCGACACATTTAGCTCAGCTGAAGTACTTCAGTACATTTATTTACTGTAAACTTCTCCTGTTGCCACATTAAACTGCAGCTCACTGTTTAACTCCTCATGTTCCCCTGAAGAGAAACTATCTCTCCTGCTGTGTTTAGCTGAGTTAGCTCTGTCTGCATAAATATTATATTAACCCATAAGAACCCATGGTGACACGTGTCTAACAAACACTTTAAATGTTCAAGAATCTCCCATATACAGCTTTATGCTTCACCTTAACTCATTAAGTCCCTTAGCAAGACTGTGTGACTGTGACAAGAAGTGACTTCTCCAAAATATGGGTGTGACTGGAAACAGAAATGTGAAAAAATAGCTAATTTCAAAAAGATTATTTTTTGTTACTAGGCTAAGTTTAAACCCATTAAAAAAAATTCTAATCCGTTAATGTCCTCTATTGCATTTAACCTGTTTTGACCATATTTCCTGAACAAATGTAAAACAAGCAACAAAAATATCGCTGTGACATATCCGTAACAAAAATGGTAATAGGCCACTCAATTATTTTCCCTGTTTGAATTATTTTAAATTAATACATGCTCTGCTGTTCAATTTAAAGTACATTTGACCAAATATAAACAAATAATAATCCTATCCTATCCTGTCACAATTTTGATATGTGTTATAGAGATGCAAAGAAAAAGGCAAATTTGTGTTTCTGTAAGCAGAAAAGGTGTCTAGTTTAATTATTGTAAAATAAGAAATATCATAAACATGAATTCAATAAACGCCCAATGTAACGTATATGTAAACATCACAGACCTTTGACATTTAGGGGTAGTATTTGTTTTTTTTTTTAAACATCAGAAATGTGTTCTATGTGGTCCACTTGGTCTGTGGTATATCCCCCATAATGTTTCTTCAAGGATAAATAGGTCTGGGTTCTTATGGGTTAAGGAAAAATGAACAAAATCAGGCAGGCTATCTCTTGCTTTGCTTTTGATAAGAATGTGAAGCGGTGAGGAAGACTAAACAAAACGGGGTCACAGGCAGCTGTACGCAGCTCAGCAGCGTCTGGTAGAATCAGCTGGACTCGGCCCACCAGCTGCTTACAGATAACTAGCTCTCCTGCCAATTTTAGCTTGGTTTTGTTCACAATGTAGCATAATCGGGGAAAAAATAGCATCTATCCCCTGAAAGCATAGATTATGAGGTAAATGGGTCAGGGACGCGGCTTGGGCAGCGCAGAGTGGCTCACAACATCACTGGCCTCATCAACCACCTACTGAGCTTTCTGTGCTCATACAAGAAGCATAAAGGAGATTTCAACAAATCTACAACCCCTGTTTCAGTCTATGTCTCTCGAATAAATTAAAACATTTGTTCTTTTTGTACCTTTTAGCTTACAGTTATCTTAACCCTATAAAGCCAAGTGTATCATATTAGATACAGTAATTTTTGAGACCTCTACATCATCAAAAACCTGATGTATACATGTGTTGAAGATAAACAAACTGAGCAACAAATTGCACAAAAATACCAGATGTAGCAAAAATGATATGCAGGTTCCACGAGTGGATCAGTCATTGCTGCATTAAAAAACTTCATATCAGCAGATGTATGATGTTGTGTTATATGGAAAAAATATGTATTTTGCATGTTTGAGGAAAAAGGAAAAGTTAAAAATGTTGTTGTTTGATGTTTTTGTTAGTTCAAGAAAAACAAACTGTGAGCAACAAATTGCACAAAAAGACCTGATGTATCAAATATGATACAAATTAGAATTCATATATGCAATTTATTTATTTTTTTAAATTCGTCAGCAAGTTAATAAGCACTCGGTTTTAAAAAAAATTGAATTTTCTGGCAATTATTTCATGGTTCAGGCTTTATAGGGTTAAACATCTGTATAGTGGCAATTTTGTCAGAAAAAATAACAAAATTAAACTTAAAACAAGCTTAATCAAAATGCCACTGATGCACCATGGGCGTGTGGTGTAAGCAGGCAAAGAAGCTGAAGTCCATGCATGATTGTTAGTTCCTAAAGGTTTATTTTATCCATTGCGAGCAAGCAATCAAAGAGAACAAAGAAACATGACTCCTGCTGCCTCTCTCATGTCTCATGACGGCCCTCTGCCTACCCACCTACCTATATAACATCAGGCGCCCATGGTGCCAACCCAAATTCCATAAAACACAAAAATAACATGGAAAATAAATATGCTAAACAAAAATGATGATTAAACTAAACAATAAACTAGCAAAACAAAATATTATCAAAATAATCAAACGTTTATACTAAATATAACCCAGTGAAAAATTAACAAATGTAAATTTTGGAAAACCTGACATCCTCCGAGTTGTATTATTAATATTTAAATCTATTTTATTTGTAAACCTTATTTTTGTTTTGATATTTGATTTGACTCCACCTAGGTTTTTTTTGTTTTGTTTTGTTTTTGTTTTTGTGGGGGGGTTTTTTTTATTGCTTTTATTTTTCTACTATCATTCTGCTCTTTCGTGTTGATTTTAAGCATAAATGAACATGTACATTCTTTATTTTTGTATGTGAACGAAAGAAAAAAACCCAATAAAGAGAAGTTTGAAAAAAAAAAAATCAAACGTCTAGAATAATCAAACGATACTCATTGTTATAAATCAGGGGTGTCAAACTCAAATACACAGTGGGCCAAAATGAATAATGAATGAATAATCAATGAATAAAATCGCGGGCCAACATTGAACAAATAAACCTTTTAATATATACCAAACATGTTTTGCTTTAACATTAAATATGGAACCAGCAACGCTTATAAACATACAATATATAACTAAATAGTGCAGACATGCAAAATCAAATTTCAAATAAAAAACACATCAGTCATTCATTTATTAAATAAAAATTAAATAAAAATCCTATGCCTCTTTTCTATTTGCATCCTTCTGATTTAAATATCAAAATAAAGTTTTTCAACAGGTTAATACATTTAAAAATAAAATAACAATAATAAATCTAGTATTAGCGGTAAATGCGCCGTATAATACCGGCGGGTCAGCTTTTATAGTACAATAATAATATAATAATTTGGTATTGCCTCGCGGGCCAAATAAAATTATACTGCGGGCCAAATTTGGCCCGCGGGCCAGAGTTTGACACCCCTGTTATAAATAAACTAAACAGACAACTAAATACTAACAAGAACTAAATAGCTCCAACAATCTGTATAATGCAAACAAAGCTGAAAGATCTTTCCTGTTTTCCTCCAGGAGACTTCTGTCCCCTCCAAAGAGCCTGAGGCAGCAGAGCCCCACCCTCCAGCTCCAGCTCCAGCTCCTACCAGGCCCACCAAGCACCGAGCACCCAAGCCTCCCGCTCCCCACCCCCCCATCCCCGTCGCTGTCAGTGCAACACCAGCGTCCATCTCCATCTCGCCCAACCCGCCACCACCTGTCAGCGTGTCGTCGTCAGTAGCAGGATGGGAGCGATCTCAGAGCACCCTGCCGTCCGTCAGCAACACCCCGGATGAAGTGTTCTCCTCCAGCATGATGTCCAAGCCCTCCCACCACCCGGCCACTGTGGAGAAAGTGGAAGAGGACTCGTCTGGCAGCCCTACCTTTGCCCAGGTGAGTCCTGAAACAGAGTGATAGTTGACAAGTGCAGCAGTGATGGACAGGGTTCATACGGGTGCTTGAAATCCTTGAAAATGCTTAAATTTTAATGTTTTTTTGTCAAGGTTTGAAAGTGCTTGGATTTTGGATAAAGTGCTTGAAAATGCTAGCCTGGCTAACACCAGACCAAATCTCATTTGAGATTAGGTCTGGACACCTGCCGTTCATTTCTCCGTAGAGGAGGTGCGGTTTACGATCCTCCAGAGCCGTTTATTGGACGCTTAGAATGTCTATCAAAGCGTCTGTAGGTAGCTCTTAGCCAATCAGATCAGTTATACCAGATGACATAGTAGAGCAACAGAAATGGATGTTTGGTGTGTGTGTGTCTGTGAGAGAGTGTTGTTTGCTGCTTTGCTTCTCCAGTTCTCGCTTTCTGCAAGATTATTTATTTTCACACTTTATTCCCCCTCATGTCATTCTGCCACACACATCCACTGATTTTATGGGCAATAAACAAGCTGCTGCGGATCTCTCGGCGGCTCCGCTGTCCCCCGGCTCGGAGCGAGATCACCGGCGGTGACCGGCGGTCTCGCCGGCTCGGCGTTACGTAGCGCCACTAGCCGGCGCTACCGGTGATCTCGCTCCGAGCCGGGGGACAGCGGAGCCGCTGAGAGACCTTTCGCCTTTCAACTTTCGCTCTAAACTATTTAAAACACCGTCTACAGCTAAAGAGAGTTTCACGTCTGCAGCAGCCATGTTGGATCCAGAAAACTACAAGCTTCCATCTGTAGAGTAGTACGCGTCATCGTCTTGCCGTCCCTCCCCGCTCTGTGATTGGATCCCTAAAACAGGGCTAAGAAACCTCTCTGGTTGCCAGACTGGATGGAGGTTCAAAATTAAATTCGAGCGCGCAAGGCAGTCTGGGTATACCCCGGCTATGAAAATGTTTGAAATTCTTAATGTATTTCTCTTGCAATCTGATTATAGATAATCACATGTTCAATGAAAAAAAAATGCAATATTGAGATTAGCAAACTGTACTTTTGGTTGTTAAAAGCGTAATACCATCGCTGTTGGTATGGTTGAGTGAAATTACCCCTTTTAGCATGTAAGTACTCATCTAAAACATGCAACTTACAACTGTAAGGTCCTTGAAAAGTGCTTGAATTTGACATCTGAAAAAGTGTATGAACCTTGGATGGATGAAATGTTATAATCAATTTCCACATGTCTACAGAGAAAATTTTAAAATGAAGCTCATTGTTGTTGAGCCCAAAATGTATAAATGCATAACAGCAATGGTTCTTGTCTAAGCTTTCTAAAAGTGGCATTCACCCCTATAGTCCAGTTCACTTGGTCTATAGAAACAATATACATCATGGCTTTTTAGTTTTGGTCTGTTTCTTGTTTAGACTGACAGATATGTAAATATTAGGTCATATACTGACGTGGAAGTCATTCATTGGGCAGCTTTGGTGATTGTTAAGAAGAAAATAGAGTCCTTCTCCTGCTCCCTCCTCTCTGTCTGATGTCCCTCTTCATTCAGCAACATGTACAACTACTAGTCATTCATTTCAATCATCCGGATTAGATTTTGATCCTGATGTTGCTTTACAGGGTTCGTACGGGTGCTTGAAATCCTTGAAAATGCTTGAATTTAAATGTTGCATTTTCAAGGTTTAAAAAGTGCTTGGATTTTGGATAAAGTGCTTGTAAACGCTTGAAATTCTTACTGTATTTCTCTTGCAATCTGACTATATTCATCTATAGACTATAGATAATCACATGTTCAATGTAAAAATAATGAGTAGCCTATCTGAAATGAAGACCGTTCCTCCTAAAAGTGTAATACCATCACTGTTGGTATGGTTAAGTGAAATCTCCCCCTTTTAGTCTGTGAGTACTCATCTAAAACATGCAATTTACAACAGGTATAAAGCTTGAAAGTGCTTGAAAAATGCTTGAATTTGACCACTGCTAAAGTGTATGAACCCTGGTTATATGGCAGCAACTCTTTGAGAATGACGGCCCTGTTTTCTTTCCAAACTTGTGGCCTGAAAAGCCCCTTGAGATGACAGACTGTGATTTGAAGGTCTAGCTAACTACATAAATATGAACTTGAATTAACCATAGCCATAAGCCTGAGTTTCTTTCTTATAAGTCCAACTTTCTTAATTGGGCTGGATGCAATGTGGGTGGTTGTTGTTACCAGTGCTGGAATAGCAACTCTTTCTGCACGATTTTCCACCATTGAATCAATCGTTCACCATCTAAATGAACGTGCCAACACATCTGCATTCGTACAGAAATGAAATCTGAAATGAACTGATTGGTCATAGTCTCCCGTCACAGGCTAGATTTTCTTAAGCCTGAAAACAAAGTGAAGAGGAGGTGCAGAAGTCTAGTTTTCTCTCAGACCACTTGAATTACAATGTGCTGAATGGTTATTGTGGGATTTTTGCCCAGTGACTAAAAAAAACTGCATACACCAGCTGAGTGATGGGCAGTTATTATGTGACCACTATGTTACACTCAGTTGTTCTTGCAAAACTGCCAAAATACACAAAGTAAAGCACAAGCAAAGCACACCGATGTTTAAATCATTTTTACTCACTTCATCTTGAATAATATAAATTACTAATACAGATTCTTTGACATTTCTTCACATTTGATAATTGTAAAGCTTAAATCACACACCAGCTTCAACACAGTCCTGTGGTTGTTATTTTTAGCCTCATACCACAAACGAAACGCATCACAGTGCAAACTGGAAGCGATCCAAACCAAACTTTTCAGCCTTTGTTCAGTTGTTTAGTCTGCAGTCTGCACCAGAGTTTGATTCACAGCTTTCACACCAGTCTAAATAAATCAAACTGAGCAGGCTGGGTGTAAAAGCACACTAACAAGAAAAGGATGGCAAAAACAGAAATGACAAAATAATACTAAATTTAGCCAATAGTAATATAATAGACTTGGCTGAAGGAAGTTTAATAAGAATAATCCAATAAAAAAAGTCATTAAATGGGTCCAATATCAACCCTGAAGGTCATATAGTGTATATATAGAGTAATAAAACGATAAATGTTTCTAATAACGTCTGAAATGTACTGAACCGTGTTTCCCTGTCTCCCTCAGTTCAACACAAGCAGCAACATCCTGAAGACTGGATTCGACTTCTTAGACAACTGGTAAACCACAGCCGAGCCCAGTCACCGCTACGAATGAATCATCCTCATCATCACTCTGAAGAAGGACCCCACTGCCATGACTACAGACATCCACGTCTAGATTTAACAGACACCAGTCTCCACATTAGATAGTTGTAATTATCTTCAGTGGCTTGTTAAGACATTATTTTACTGCCTGTGTGCTGGTGTTCCCTCTCCCTCTCCAAGTAGGTTTGAACCTCTTAGATTTCTTGCAGAACACCACCTCCCCTGCCCCGACTGTGCATTCACACTGCCATCAGCCTGGTTGAAAGACGGCACAAGAGTTTGGAACTGCATCAAAATATAATATCGCAAAATTTCTTAAGCGCTAGCTACGGCTGCAACTGCTCCCCGAGGATAGTTTTGTCATCTTTGTACCCTGAAGTCTTTTGTATAAAATTTTAAAAAAGAAATAGGAAGGCTGGGGGATAAAGTAAGTACGTTTTTATCAGCCAAGACTAATACAAAGATGCTTTTTCAAATACACGTTTGCTAACTGGTCTACATTAGAGGTCTTCACAGGTCCAGAAATGTATCCGCCATTCAAAAAAGACCCAGAAATTCACTATCCGGACCCGTCTATTGATTCAAAGCTGGGCCCTGGTGTTCTGTCCATATCTGCTCTTTATCAAGATATGCTACTTAGTGGTTCTGCAAATGCAAATGAGCATTATTTGATAGGGATTATGTTTTTTTTTTAAATGTGCTACCACTCAATTCTTGATTTAAGATATTAAAATAGAGTACCAAAATATCTCATTTCTAATCAGAAAACACACATAAAGATGTCATAATACTGACGGAAATACAGAACTGCAAATTAAAACACAAGCCTGCCTTTTACAAGGTACAAGGTAGTATCACTTGCCCATGCAGAACCTAGAAATGTGTCATCCTAACCCTGACAAAGACCTGACTGCACCAATTTCACAGCTAACTTGATGTTAAAGTTGACTTACAAGTTGTCAAAACAAAACTTTGGTCGCCTTCTCTCCTGTGCCTGGCTTTGACACATTATCATTTATCGTCCTCGCCAAGAAAGTTGGTCAAATACATCAAGTTTTGCTGACTGAAACAGCATCTCTGATCCTGATGACTATTTCCCAGTTGCATTTGCATTCACGGTGACTGATGGCAAACTCATTGTTCAGAATCAGCATTGCAGTTTTGTTACATCTAGCACAATAGAGACCGCTCTCTGTCCTGTCACCTCCCGAACAGGGGAACTCACTTGCACAGATCATTGAAACTGCACTTTGCAGTTTCCTTGTAGTTGCTGTTACACTACACAGGCACACAGCACCTGCATCATGATCAGTGCTGCTGCTGGGTCTTTTCAGGTCCGCTCAGGTATTACACATAATGTTAAACAGACCTGAGAATGGCTGTAATAGAACAGGAACTGATTATTACCTTATTCACCTGTTAAACTGTGGATCAAAATCATAGACTGTATAGATCCAAACCCATAGGGGTCTTAGGGTTTGTGTGGACTTGTGAGGACCTAATGGACCCCAGAGTTACTAGACTTACACCTGATAACTCTGGTAACCTGTTGATCACGATGCTTTTAGTGTGAATGCACAGTCACGGTGTCACTTGGCTGCCTTCACATGTACGATTTAGTCACTAATGCAACAAGCAAGGATATTTTTTTTGGGTACCGTAAGCATGTCCGTTTTTTATGTTCACAAAACACTAGAAAATTCATCTATCTTTTTATGTTTTTTGTTTATTTGGTTATGAAGATTTCGCTCTCCAATGTGCTTTTATTTATACATACCTATATATTCCTATAAGAGTTTTAGAGTTAAAGTAGTGCTCAGTACTGCAGTCCTGGCCCACATTGCTACACATAATGTTCCTACTGGTTGTGGAATTCCTGGAATATCATGGAATTTTTACCATTGCATCACTTGACAGAAAAATAGCAGAATGTATTTTCCAACTTTCACACACTCATTGAATTAGATGGTGGTTTTTAGCAAGTGGAAACCAAACTGAAACAACTATGGAAGTGCTAAAAAAAACGGATTCATGGAAAACTTGTGGGCTGAATGTCCGGGTTGCCGTGGGAACCTGTTACAGTATGGATTTAGCATACCGCCAACACTTCCTTGCCACCTCAACCCTCCCAACTGTCACCTTTGACCTCTTAACTAGTGCTGAGCAAAGGTAGTGTGCATTTATAATGAAGATAAGACGCACTCAAATGTGTTTTAGATAAACAGGCAGTAGTGAATTTGTACCACTTGTGTCATAGATCTAAAATCCAGTTTACATGACTAGAGTACTATTTTACTGAATTTTATATTTATCTGCTGATTGTATCTTATGCTATACATGTATATTGCACTCATGCATTTTGAGGTCACGGATTGGAAGGAAGTGAATAAATAAAAGTCAAACCTGTTTCTTGTCTTTTTCTGTTTCGTGTGTTTTTAAGGTTTTTGGAGACAAATCCTATAATGAGTACTAGGCCTGGGTAATTAAACTAATTTTAATCTGAAATTCTATTAAAAGTTTAACAAAATGTAAATATGTCTTCAGTAGGTTATAGTGCACTACATTTTTTATTTTTTTATTTTATTTAGAAGGATCCCCATTAGCTTGACCCTAAAGTGGACCTACTTTTGATGGGGTCCACATTTAAAACATACATAAATAAAATTAAATATATATTCACATAAAATGACAAGTATATTTGTTCCAATCATGGCATACTGCATCATAGTTTAACTGATTACCAACATGAATTAGCAAAAGTTATCATGTCAGGAGTATTTACATCATACAATGTCGTCACTACATTTTTGATCAATTCGTTTTTAGATAATATATTTTATATTGTATATTTTATATCTTTTATATTTATTTTTTGTTATTTTTATATATTGATTTAAGATTTAAGGCAGTGCATTCATCTTAGAAGATAGTTGATCTTATTTATTTTTTACCTCATTTATTTTTAGATTATTTAAATCTATACATATTTATATAATTATACCTTTTTTTAATTTAAAAAAAATTGTAGAATATTTTATTTTTTTCTGTTATTTAAAAAAATATATTTTATATTTATTTAAATGTTTACATATTTTACAAACACTTTTTATAATTATGATTTTTTTTTAAATATTTTCTCTCTTTTTTCCTTTGTTGAATTATATTTAAAGTTGAAGGAAATCAACCGATAAAAAGACAAAAAAAAAAAAAAGTAAAACCAATGCATAGCCATAGTCAATGAGTAACCACGCTAAATAATCATGATCTCATAACGGAGCAGCCCTACTGAGTGCTGTTTCCTAACATTTTTGCTTTTGATCAAACCCACAAATTACATCTCCCAGATTAAATGCAGGCCACGTGTTTCAGTACAGTTTCTGGTGAATTTCTCCAGGGAGGAAAAGAGGAGGTCACCACCACCAGCATCAGGAGCGTCTGTTATGGTTACAAGTGCAACATCAGTCTGTGATTGTTTGCCTGCTTGTTTGCATTCTTGTTGACCTTCCTCCCTCTCAGCTCCATGACATCAATTCCTCCAGCTGTAATTCCTACCAGATCCAAAATGCCATTTAGAAAAGGAGGAGGGAAGGATGTCCGGAGCTCAGAGGAAAGTTTGTGCTGTTAGGTTGAACAACGCGTTGGCCCAGTTTAGGAACACCAGACCTCATTCCTCTGCTCCCTCGGGCCCAGAGCAGCTCCACACTGAGTATTTAAGGAAGGAAGAGCATTTCTGTGTTTCATACATAATGTACCTTGTTAAGTTTAGCATCGTGTAGCCAGGGCTACCGGAGCTACACTGTCTGACTGTTATTATGAAGAAAATAGAGTCCTTCTCCTGCTCCCTCCTCTCTGTCCTATTTCCCTCTTCATTCAGCAACATGTACAACTACTAGTCATTTATTTAAATCAGGGATGGGCAACTGGAGGCCCGGGGGCCACATAAGTGCACCTCTGCGCAACTGTAAAGCCATTATTGATTCTGCTGAGAGGGGCGGTCACGTGACAAATATTCACTGAAAATCTGTTTACACAGAGCAGAGAGGAGAGGACAGGAGAGGTTGCAATCAAAAATGGTAATAATGTAATTATTCAACATGTATACCATGTGGAGACCCAATTTCCCCCCAATATTCATGACACTTGTGGGCACTTGGGAAAGTATTTATATAAATTCCATTTTGTCCCAAAAAAACTAATTTATCAGAAACTCAACTTGCGTTTTCTTCTTTTTTTATATCAATACAATTTATGTCAGGGATGGGCAACTGGAGGCCCGGGGGCCGCATACGGCCCGCACCATCACTTGAAGTGGCCCTCAGTACAACTACATGCATTTGAGCATGAAATCTTAAAAGTGCAGTGTAAAAATGCACAAAATTACTTCTTGCAATTAATGTTGGTCTGCTGTTCTTGCACTGAAAAAAAAAGAAATCACAGTAAGTGGTTATTTTTTATTTGCTTCAAACCTTTTGTATTCCTATTTATACTGTTAAACATGCATTTGAGCATGAAATATGTTAAGTTACTGCACTGTTGACTGTAAAAATTGCAGTTTTATCATATCTGGTTAAGTGCACGGTCCTATATGTGGCCCTGTGGTAGTGAACATGAAAAATTGTGGCCCCCTGCAGCATTTAAGTTGCCCATCCCTGTCTTAACTACACGTTGCACTGTAAAACAACATAAATTGAGTTAAATTAACTACTCAACAAGTGAAACCGACAAGTGAAAATTTCCCTGAGAAGTAAATAAGCAAATTTAAAGATGTTTTTTCCAACATGCTGAATCATTCTTATTCAATTAATCGCAGAGAGTAAGATGAGAAGATTGATACTTTCCCTTTATCTCTACAATAAATATGTCAATTAACCTAGCTTAGCATTAATACTACAAAAAATGAAGCATCTTTTCTGTAAATAGGCAACAATAATTATCCAACAAGCATCTCTACAGCCCAAAAACTTTCTGTGCCAGACAAAAAAATGGTCTGACATACTGTATAACCCTCATTAAACAAAGACATTTCATTTTCACACTTAGGTTTTTGTATGATTGAACAAAAGTTCAAAGGAAGTTAATTTGTTAGTTTAAGAGGTGCAGATAGGCGGCAAGACTTCAGGAACATTGCCGGGTTTTGAAGCTAATTTGCACAGTGGCATTCAAGTCATGCAACTGTGACTCATTCACTTCTCGCTTTATGTTCAATTTTTACTTCTGCCAATTGTATTGACACTTCAAATGTAATTAAAGTGTTGTTTATGTGTTAAGATTATCTAAAGAAAACATGCAAGTACCAAAACTTTGTTGTGCACAGAGCTGATTTTCTGAAAAAAATCCAAAATCCAATAAAAAAATTGTCATTGTCGAGCAAACCAGGCCGAGTTTAACCTCCAAAATCAACCTGGTCTCACAGAAATCCGTGAAATAGCCACGGATTTCGCTTAACTCAAAATCCGTGGAATAGCCACGGATTCGCTCAAATTTCCGTGAAACTGACACGGATTTCGCTACAATGCAAGTTAATGACATAGTCATATCCCGTGGCTATTCCAACATACAAAGTGATTATGTACATTCACTGAGTGAATATTTAGAAAATAAAACATATATTTCTCGCTACAAATGTGATCAAAATCCATTTTTATGCAGAACTTAAGTCAAAATATTGATTTTTCACTAAAAATGAGAGAACTGTCCGCCATGTTTTTTGTTCTGACCGCTGGGACCTTGAAAGTCACGTGACTTGGAACAAACCAATAGCCACGGGATATGACTGTCATTAACTTGCATTGTAGCGAAATCCGTGTCAATTTCATGGAAATTTGAGCGATTCCGTGGCTATTCCACGGATTTTGAGTTAAGCGAAATCCGTGGCTATTTCACGGATTTCTGTGAGACCAGGTTGTCCAAAATATATTATCTGTACAGCAATCTATAGCCTCCAACCTTTTTCACATATGCAGCAGCACCTTCCAACACCTATAAACTCTCTTTGATGTGTTAAATCGGCGGAGTTCTCATTTGAAATTGATCTTGATTAAAGTGCTTTACAGTGTGACTAAAGCACTAGATATTAATAATTTGGGGACTTTACACTGGCCAGAGAAGATATTTCACATTAGAACAAAATAAGCATAAACAGATTAAATCTAAATATATCATGTATCAGTGTTGGTCTTTAAGGTACTGTATGTTTGTGTTCATCATCCCTCCCTGAACTGAGGCAGCTTTGTCCGGTGCAGCCGCCTCCCTGCAGCACCAGCCAACACCGCCACACTCTGAATGCCTGCTTTGTGTTCACGCTCACCTCCTTTTTTGCAACAAATATTTGGGTGAATGAAAATCATTGCACGGTATTGAACTTAGAGCGGAAACAGAAACAAGACGGTTATTGTGTTACCTTACAGCTCGCAGGCTAATAAAGCAGCTCGAACACTTTATAAAACTGGAAATAAAACCATAGAAGTGACCTGACACATACCGAGTTAGCTGTGTAATGAATTGACTTTTTCCTATTTTAGAAGCATTGTGCAGCTCTGAGAAGTCTGCAGATAGTTGGAAATGTGATTGAGTCATCCATGTGTTTTTGTACTGATGTGGTAAGTGACCAAAGTATGACACAAATCTGTAATTCAGTCATACTATATGAATGTAGAGCCACAAATGACTATTTAATTTGATACATTGTAATTGTGGGTAGCCTCTTCAAATTGGTTTCACCCATTGGAAGATTATGGCACAATGAGCTCAACGGTTTTCTTCTTTTTTCTTTATTTGCATCTGTTTTTGGTCAAAACATATATTTTTTTAGAGTTTAAATGTCTCTTTGTGGTGATTTAATGTGTGGTCATTTTCTATTTGTAGTCTTTTTTCGTCATTTTTTGGTTTATTTTGTATCTCTTTTGGAATTTTTGGTGTCTTGTGTTGGTTGTTTTATGTTTCTGTAGTCAATTCAAGTATTTTTGTGACTCTTTATAGTCATTTTTATTACATAACACAAATAGAAAAACAAGTTATTGTTGTATTTTAGAAGCCAAAGGTTGACAATTTTTGGTATTTCTACTTTGAGAAATCACAAATAATATGAAAAAGTTTCAAATAAATTGTTTGTTTGATCGACAAAGCAATTAATTGACGAATCATTTCAGTTCGAGTTTGATTTTTATGTTGCTCATTTGATTGTTCACAGTTGGAAACCATGAACAACCACAAAGGTCAAAACAAGGATGAACACTTTTTTCAGGAATCCAAACTAAAGTCTGGAAAAAGTTTGAAGTCTTGGACTCATGGAGTACTGGAACAGCTGTGTGAGTGCAGCCGTCCTGCAGACTCACACACATCTGTAGCTCTTTGCTGAGAGCAGACGCTCGCTGTCCCAGTCAGTCGCTCCTCCCCGTCTCCAAATCCCAGAGCCCTGCCTCAGTCGCTTTCCCTGGAAACTCTGCTGCTGGATTCTTGTGGCATTTTAACTGGCATACCTCCTGTTACAGCCACACACACACATACACATACACAGCCACACACACACACACACACACGGAGACATTTCTTTTTATGTCATCATTTCCCCTGAATAGATGCTGATCGCCATATGTCTCTTACTGCTGATTTATTTAATTTCACTAGAAAAGTCTGGTAACCAGGCCTGACATTTAGCCAAATTAATAAAAGGCCTGTTTATGTGTGTAAGAGACAGACAGACAGACAGACAGACAGACAGAAAGTTTATGACCATGGTATGCTCATGTGTACAGGCATGCAGTGTTTTCTATTTGCAGCAGCCATTTAAGCCAGAAATAAATGTTAAAGAAGTCAAAACATACAAATTGTACATAAAAACATGACACCTTAACTATTTAACCCTTAATAGGGCACTCATTGAAATACTTGCAAATTCCAAATTTCAACCCTAGAGAATATTGGAGGATATTACATACTGCCAGAGTGTGTTAAAAAAAAAACATACGGACCCAGGGGAGGGGGGTAATATTTTGAGAAAAAAAGTTTACGAGATTAAGGTGGCAAATGTGAATCTGCAAAAAAAAAGTTGCTTTTTTCCACTTTTTTCTCGTAAATCTGCAACTTTTTACGCGCAGATTTTCCACTTTAAATCTCTTAAATCTTAAAACTTTTTTTCTTGTAGATTTGCCACTTTAATCTAGTAAATTTGCAACTTTTATTATTACTTTTTTTATTCATACTTGGCGCTAATATGCCGTCATAGTCAAGTTCTCCTCGTACAAGTCATTGAAGAATAACTCTGTACGACTGTTTCTTGCAGATTTTTTTTCTAAATTTTTCATTTTTACATTGGAGGTCAAGGTGAATAAAGTTAATATTATTATATTATGATCATACTGATTGGTCAGATGTCATGGTGTCACCGTCTGTGACGTAGCCTGATCTTTGCTGATTAGCTGAAGAAATCCATGTGGTTCTACGACCAAACAGAGAGACATGGGGACCCATTTTGATATCCACTGAAGTTACCAAATATAGTTCTTCGCCCGATAAAGGGTTAAAGCAACTGCAAGAAACTTTCATTTTGTGTTGATTTTTGGCGCCCCCTGTGGACAAAAGCAGTAGTGCTTCTATGATATAGCATAAAATTAAACTCTTGCAGATTTTTTTTTTTTTTTAGGTGGCTGAAATATGTTTTCTGCTGCTCTCATTTCACAGCAGTACATTGACTAATACACTGACTAAGTACCTCATAGAACCCCACTTTAATAAATCTAAGCTATTCCTTTAAGCTGATTTAATCATTTAAATATGGATTAGCTGAATGAAAGTGCATCATCACAAAGCTGGGAAGAGGGGCTGTGTTTTCCTCAGCTTATTAAATTGTGGACATATGTGGTTTACTTTGGACAGTGATGAAATCCTTCTTAATAGGTTTTGAAGATTCGTCTGTCTTTGGCTACAATAAAAAATCGTTCAAAGGCTTAAAATGAGTTATAAGCTCTTGATAGGTGGACACAGGAGATACATTTGGACAGGGAAATGTTCCTTGAGCTTAACTAAAACCATTTAAAAGGCTGGAAAAAGATGCATCACCTGTGATGTTATCCCCCTGTGTAAATCTGCAGAGTTCACACAAAGAGTGGAAATGGGAGGTGGGAGCAAAAACACAGCGATTTCCTGTTGTTTGGCAAGAGAGGAGAGACATCCTGAACGAGGCAGGGTGAGAAAACAGACAACAGGGATGTGATTTGGATTTGTTTTTAAATACCTGAGATTTTTAGCTTCTGTGTGTTTTCTCTCATTCACTTGTTTAATGGGAGATTCCTGCTGCTGCTGCTGCTTTCCAGGATCACATCTCTGAGGGAAGAAGGGTGAGGAGGGAGTGAAAGAGAGAGACAGACAGTGCAGAGAGAGAGAGAGAGAGAGAGGGAGACTCAGAGGGAGTTCTGCTGCTGAAGTAAAAGCAGAGTTATTAGGAAGCAGAAAATGGGACCGGCTGCCACCTCGCTCGCTCTCCTGTGTTTATGTTCTCTGGGTGTGTGTGTTCCTACAGGGACGGACGACGCAACACAGGTCAGGACTGTTTATCCTCACACTCAAATAATGTGCATTTTTTTTGGAGATGTTACTGTTGCATGCCTGTTTCTTTGGGGGAAAAACACTGTATCCATTCACACGGAGTACTGTACACGTGTGTAGCAGAGATTCAGGTCAAGTAAATCAAGAAAAAGATCACAACATTTAAGATACTTGAGATATATATTAAGCTGAGATAGCTGAAGTGCAAACAAATGCTAGGCATTAAAGATTATTATTTATGATCATATAGAGAGAAGCAAATCAATCCAGCTGTTTTTTTCATCTACTAAGACTTCATGTGTGTTCCAGACTTCAAAATAAAATACCAATCTTCTTCTGTGAGGCGATAATTCACCGAGGGAACATGTTGATGTGATTATAATACAGTTGATGATACTGATGATAGTTTTTGTTTTTACAATATTAAAAGTTAAATACAAGATTGCTAATACCCCATCCGGCATGTAATTAAAATAAATACAGTTAGCTAAACATCTTTTTATGATCCTTGTAAAAGTAACTTAAGCAGTGATGGAAAGTAACTAAATACTGTACTTAAGTATAATTTGAGGTAATTGTATGAGTATTTTCTGCCACTCCACCACATCTCAAACTGACAAATATTGTGCTTTTTTACTGAATTAAATCTATTTGATGACTGTAGTTACTTAACGAGATCATTTTATTGTTATGCAATACGAAACAGATATAACAAAAAAGTTCTGTATTATTAGACGTTGCCTTTACCGGCTGCAACATTAAAATGATGGACAAATGAATGCATCAATAATTATGATCCAGTCAAATAATATATGCTGCATTCAAAATTAGTTATTTTACCTTTACTTTAAGTATATTATGATGCGAATATTTTAGTATTTCTTACTTAAGTATGCATTTGAATCGGTTTGAATGCAAGACTTTTACTTTAAAGTAGTACTTCTTGTTCTACATTTTATGACTGCAAGGAAACATAAAAACAAACCTACAGCTCCAGAGACCTGCAGCTTCTATCTATAAAGATCTAAAAAAAAAAAAAATTAATTAATTGAGCTTCCTCGTTCCATAGCTTTCATGAATCTGTAATTGTTGCCACATTGTCTTAACCTGATTTCCTGTTTCTACTATAATTAAATAGAGATTTTAAAGAGGTCCAGATGTGCACAAGTAGATAATTAGCATTTTAGATATAAACCTAATGAGCCTGGGTTTGATTTCATGGTGAAACAAATAAGTGTTGACACATTTTTCTTTGTGTGCATCAGGCATCCCTGTCAGAGGTGAAGAAGGCGAGAGGGGACGTTCCTGATATTCTTCCAGAGCCTGAACCAGAACCAGAACCAACCAGCCCATTGTCGGACTTTGAAAACTCATACAACTATGTCTGTGAGTCTCTGCATTCAGATCCAGTTAAAGTTTAGACAAACACTATAACATTACTGTGTAATATCTGTAATATCTGCATTATCATCATTAGTCTACATAACTATGTTTACTTTAATTCTACCTTTTTCTCCTCTATCCTACTTTATTCTGTTCTGTTTCCCAGTGTCCAGACTGGCCGGGATGGACCAGGCCATCCACAAGCTGAATGTTGGTCACTACACTCTGGATGTTAAAGTCAGCCAGTTAATGGACCGTCTGATCAGGATGGACTGTAAGACGATCACATTCCCCCACAAATGTTCCATATTTCTCTCTCTTTATGGACTTTTTACTTTCTTTTTTTTTTAGAAATGTATTTTATTAATTTCTGTGGGTCATCATATTAGGTACCAGGAAGTACATCAAAACAACAAAAATTTAAAAATAGCAATTTCAGAATTTCATCAGTATTTCATCAAAATCAAAGTTACTTCAGAATTTCATCTGTCTTATTACGTTCAATGCTTCCCTCAATACTAATAATTGGTTGCAAACAACCTGAAAACACCTCTTGCACAAGACTACTCTATCTCAGTGCTGGTCCACATTAAAGACCGGACACACACAACAACAAAAATTAAAAAAAAAAAAAATCTTTCTACCAATAATGCATTGCACTTTTTAAAATCTATATTATCCACATTTCCACTACGTCCATCAACTTCTTTGTAAAATGGACAAATCAAGCATTAATGTGGCGCGCCCCTGTGCTTAAAAAGTGTAAATTTTCTGTAAAATAAAAACAAACTAAATCAATCAACTTGAGCTTCATTTGTCACAATAGATAAAAGTCAGGAGCATACTGCCCTGCACCGACTTTGACTTTTGTTTTTGTTCCTGTCACCAACAGCTAAAGTCGGGGAGCTGGAGGACACCATCCGAGAGGTCTACCAGCACAGTAAAGACAACCGCAAGCAGATGGGAAGACTGGAAGGTATCAGTTACTTTAACACAAACACAACACCACAATAATGCTAATTTAGCTCTGTGTCTGCAGTGTAAAATAAACATCAGTTTATTTACATTTAACATAACTTCATGAGATAAGTTGACGCTTTATAGCTTGTTGTGCTGCCCCCTGGTGGCAAAAAACCTGTATCTACCTTAGTTGTACCATATTGTTATACTTTTAAAATAAAATGAAAAATCTGACTGATAGCCAAGTTTGTGTGGAGAAAAAGGACAGACTGAAAGATGCTAAACAGAGACAGAAATGAATGCATAGGAAGTTGTACTTAAGGTTGCCTTGGTAGGGACTTGTCAATCGCAAGGTAGCAACACCCCAAAGCATACCCTGCTTTATTGTCCATTTTACTCTAAATGGGGCCACTATTTACAAAAAGATCATCATGCTGTATTGAAGGAGACCTGAAAGTAGCCTTAAGAATCTTGAAGTAATTAATCAAGTGAGAGGTAGAGTAATTTCTTCATAGACTTTCATACAATCTGACTACTTTTTGCAACCAGTCGCCCCCTTCTGGCCGCTAGAAAGAATGCAGGTGTTAGGAATTTCACATTGGCTTCACTTTTTAGACCCGGAGGTTACATCTACTTCTTTTATATAGTGTATTGTTTTAAGACTGAATGGGTCTTAATTGCTAGTAAAAAATCTTCTTCAAGACAATTTGATGTTAATAGTTTAAATAATGGCCCCATTTAGAAGAAAATAGAAGATAAAGAATCATATGATTTGGGGTGTGGCTACCTTAGATTGACAGGTGGCTAACAGGGCGAGCTGTCATCAGGAGAGAAGCAGAACAATGCGTATCCACGGAAACGTGTCAATAAGATTATATATAACGTTATATAAAAAAGGACGTTTACCGGTTTGGTCTCATAACTTTGACCCTTTCACTGTATTTTCACTTAATGACAGTTTATTTGAACATTTTGTTCAGTAAAAATGTCTTGTTCAGCGTTTGGTTGGACTAACAGACACTCTAAGGAGTCGCTGTTCAGTTTTCTGAGGTCAGCAACATAAGTTTAGTTTGTTTTTTGCTAGCCAAAACTAACATCCCAGTTAATGCTAACATGAATTAGCGGCTTCTCTCAGTCAGGTTGAGGTGTAGAGAGGCTGTAGTCAGTGATCAGATCCCTCTCGCTCCTCCACAGTCCAAATATGGTCTGCTATGGTCTGGTTCTTTTTGTCTATATGTCTTTTTTTGTGTATTCTAAACATGTGATCAAGCATCTGTCTTGTTTTTCTCTGCTTCTTAGGCTGCCAGAAGGGACACAGGATGGGTTACAAGTGTTATCTTGTGTACAACAGCCATGAGGACTACGCCGGAGCGGCCCGGAAGTGCATAGAACGCGGCGGCCGCATGGCGATGCCCCGCGACCGCAAGGAGCAGGAGGCCCTCGCCGACTACGTCAAGTCCTTCTTCCACCCGGGGAACTGGCCCGTCTGGCTGGGCATCAACGACCTGCGATCAGAGGGCATGTACCTCTTCGATGACGGGACTCGGGTCACGTACTTCCAGTGGCGCAAACACTTCCTGTCCAGCCAGCCGGACGGCGGGAAGCGGGAGAACTGTGTGGCGATGTCGTCAGACGATGGAGACTGGTGGGACCACTACTGCGATCGGACCATGAACTATCTGTGCGAGTTTGACGACAGGGTGGGACTTTAAAATGAACTCTTGTTTTATCTTTGACCTCCATCAGAAATCAAAGTCCATTATATTTTTAAATAACTTATTGCCCTTGAAGGGACACTTTAAACTTACCTGGATTGGCTGTAATCAAAGGTAAGGTAGTCCTCGATTCTCTTTAGGAAAATTACGTAACACTTTACAATAACCATCATTTATAAATGGTAAATAGATTATAAACCGTTTATAGGCCATTTAGAATGGTAAATACATAATTTATTACTGTTTAACTAACTAAAGCATTTATAAATGGGTAATAGATGGTGTATTAATGCAAGTTTATAATTAATTTACCATTGACAAGCAATTAAATTATAATTAATAGTTTATCAATTGTTTTAGTTGCACTCATAACATTTTTAACACCATATTTAGTATGTTAATGATTTTGAAATTATCCATATACCTTTAAGAAATTGGTTGAAACCATTCAAAGATTAAATATGTATATAGCACATTGTAAATGGTTAATAATCGGTTTATAAACCGATCTAAAATCTATAAACATTTCTTAGATGGTTATTGTAAAGTATTACCGAAAATTATTATTTTATTTCTATATGCAAACAGTGTAGCAGTTTCAGTATATTTAGCAGTATTTCAGTTTTTCAGGTGTCTTAAATATGCAGAAAATTCATATATTGTTATTTAACTGACTGAATAAGACTTCAAATTATGTATGTATTATAAATATTGTATTATTCATGCAGCTGCAGCAGGTGATATGAATGTAAACCAGTCAGGACTCTGAAGTGATTACATGCCTGGAATCCTAAATATTTGTTCAAAGTTTCCAAAAAAGGGAAAACCTGAAAAGCTGGAAGACTTTTTACTTCAGGATCAGCACATACTTAACCTCTTCAAGACATAAATCAATGTGTGTTTGGGCTCAACAGGATATATGGAGTGCTCCTGAGCTCCGAGGGCATTTTAACAAAGTCTGGTTAAACTGCTGATTCTTTAACATCTGTGACAAAAACCTTTTAACCATGGATCCCTTTTCACCCCCCCAAAATGACCCATTATTACTGTATGTAAATGTATTCTAAGTCCTACAGTGTAAGTGTAAGAAAGAAAAAAGAGAGTTGTATATAAAACGCTGATTGTTAATGTTTTTCATAAATCTTTACTAAAAGTTCACATGGTTTACAGCATCATTCTCTGATCAGTCAACAAAAGTTCAGTAGGTAAAAGAGAGATAGGTCTTATCAGATGGGCTGGGTATCGTTTTAGATAAAATAATGTCTTATTTGTCTGATTAGTTCAATTTGGTCGCCTGTCAGTAGGGTCATATCTCCTTTGTGCAGGTGTCAGCACTGTCTGCCAGAAGCTGTCATAAACTGAATTTAATCCAGTTTTAAGCCACATTTTTATAATGCACTTTATAGATCTTGGTGGTTTGTAACACTAAAATTAAAGTAGATAAAGGTTTATAGAAATCTCACATCTGGATCTGAAGTTGTCAGAGAAAAAGCTGAACAATTATCATCTCAGGTTGCAGCCTCTGCAGGAAATACTGTGTTGGAGAAACACAGATTTTTTTAACATGAAACCACTTTATTCAGTGTTTTACCAGTTATCATCACCAGGTCTGTTTATTTTGGAGTGGAGGATATTTTGCCGATAAAAACGTCTTAAAGAATTAAACCTGAGGGAATCCAAACCAGGAGAAGCTACAGGCTACATCTGCACAATATTTAAAATCTTCTGTAATTGTTTTAGCAGGAAAGAAGTAGACATTCTAAAATGTTCCATGTTGTCATTTACATGGAACTATACAGTAACTTTGTCCAAAATGGCAAAAAATATATATAAATTACATATTTAAATATTGGATGCAAGTTTTTGGTACTTAACTTTTTAGATACTCATGTGCTATGGACACATTTCAGTCAGCTGTAAAAAGGTATTAAGGTTTGATACCCAGCCCGACTCATCAGAAATCACAAGTTCTGTTGAGTAAAAGTGATTTTTAGCATAAATGTGCTAACAGTACGTGACAAATGATGTGCTTATTGTATTTATAGATATAAACAGATCAGATTTCTTTTCACAGCAGGAATCATATCTTCTTTTTTTTTATCTCAAAGTGCATTTTTATCGAAATATGTACCTTAAAGATTTAGAAACAAAGGATGCAACTGAAGCTGCAAAGCTGCTTAATGCACCTTTAAAGTAAAGTCTTAATAAATGCCATACTGTTACAGATCACATGTAACATTGCTAAAATCAGTGTTTTAAAAAATTAAATAACATGTATATGATATAAAATTCATTATTATAAAATTACACTGTAATCAGGTTTTATCACTTGAAAATACTCCCATCACAACACTGACACAACAGAGGAGATCAGTTGTCTTTGACTTAAAGTTCTGCATCGGTCACATTTCTTCATGGTGTCATGAGTGTGACATGTGACGTCATAAACGTGAGTCAAAGAGCTGCTCTTCCTCTGTGGTGTCAGTGATGTTGTACAAAAGGGGAACCACTTAAACTCCCGTTGTCAGTGTCTCCAGTGTTGACACATCTCTCACAGCTTGTGGTTGGTGGAGCAGCCTGGAGGGTCGGCGGCCTGCAGGATGGTCTTCACAGTGGGCCGGTCCATCGGGGTTTTACACGGGTGAGAAAGAAGGACGTTCCCTGCTTCGTCCAGCAAAAAGTCACCTCCCATCTGAAAAACATACGAACACATTAAAGCTGCGTCATTCAATACTTCTGACAGTGTTTCAACATAATGCCACAGTTGATTTTTTTTTCTTTGTTTGCTTAACACTATTCTTGGAAAGTGGTGTTCCTTTTTTTCATAGTGACAGTAACTGCAACGACTTTGAGGCATTTCATTTTTTGGTGTCAGATAAAAAAAAATAAAAAAAAAAACTTCCCTAAGATACCTTGCACACTGAGATTATTTTTTTATTTTTTTATTTTTTTTTAATTCAATTTTTAACTCCCCTGATTATCTCATCAAATATTCATTCGTTTTTAAATGCCAGTACCATTACCATCTAAATGCCAGTTTGATTACATCACACTTTATGAGAAAACTACAATTACCATCTTGTAAATGACTCCACAAACCAGCCAATTTGCAGCTTACATCAACGTCTAACCAGACTAAAATACAGCCATGACAATAGACAAAGCTTCAAATATGGATGTTGCTGCAGTGAAGCTAAAAATGTGGATGCTTCACACATCTTTTAACCCAGCAGCGGAGAAGATCTAAACAGTCACCACAGTTTTAAGGTGGGCATGCAAGATTAGTGTCACCAATTCAGTATCTGACCAAATGTGAAATATGATCAAATTCTCTCCTCCTGTCCCTGTGTTATGGTGTTTAATCATGTCCAGAAAAGTGTTTCTGCAGAATAATATGACATCACACTACAGCTGACCCTTTGAACAGAAAAGGGCAGCATTTCATACTTTTATTCTCTTAGAAATAAACAAACCTCACTTTAAAATGCAGGGTTATTCTTCACAGCACAGTGAGTAGAGTTCATGAAGAGTTATGAACATGTCCAGCAGTTAATTCTGCATGCACATAAATCCCGCCCTGCATTTTGGCACTGTTCCTCAGTTGACGTCATTTAGGGCCTTACATCAGCACCTATATATCAAACAAATTGCTGTGTCGTCCATTTGTACCTGGTAGATATCTTCCAGCAGATGAGCGGGGACATCAGGGAAGTCTCTGTCCACAGCTCCGTACTCTGAGTACTTCAGCAGGCAGCTGAACTTCATCACCTTGCTGTAGGACGAGCCCAGGCCAAAACTCCTGTATACCTGCGGCAGAAACCAAATCCGCTATGTGAGGAAAGTTGTGCATTATATTCTGCAGAAATACAGCTTGGCAGTTTATATAATCAGATACAAGACATCCACTTTTCATGCTTAACCCTTAATAGGGCACTCATTGAAATACTTGCAAATTCCAAATTTCAACCCTAGAGAATATTGATATATTACATACAGCCAGAATGTGTAAAAGAAACGTACGGACCCGGGGGGTAATATTTTGAGATAAAAGTTTACGACAATGCGCAGATTTATGAGATTTAAAGTGGTGAATCTGCGAGAAAAAGGTTGCTTTTTTCCCTTTTTTCTAGTAAATCTGTGACTTTTTTCTCGTAGATTTGCCACTTTAATCTAGTAAATTTGCAGCTTTTTTTCTCGAAATATTAGCTGATTAGCTGAAAGAAATCCATGTGGTTCTACGAGCTAACAGAGAGACATGGAGACCCAGTTATGGATATCTGCTGAAGTTACCAAATACGGTTCTTCGCCCGATAAAGGGTTAACGACCTAATCAGTTTCTTCTCACTCACTCACACACTTTAACACACACAGGATTGACGACTGATTCTGTGGAATTTTGAAAATGGTCTGTCTTCATATTTGGTTGATTGCCCTTGTTTCCAGCTCATATCTGCAAACATCTGGTGGTTGACTTTTCAGAATATATGTTTTGGAAGCTTCAGCTTACTGGACTTTATGACACATCGTCAAACAGCTGCTAAATCTCCTGGTTCCCTTGGCTTGTTCACTGCTGAATCACAGTCATTTTGAGTTTCATGCACCCGCCAACCAGCACTGAATATAAATACAGAGACAATATAATATAATATAATGCAGACATACATTTAATGTACTGCAATCCGATTCTTTATACTTTAATTTTACAGAACAGAAGAAGATAAATCCTAGTTCTGTTAGAAATGACTCAATGTCCTGTGTTATTAAAATGTACACTACTGGTCAAAAGTTTTAGAACACACCAACTTTTCCAGAATTTAATTGAAAATGATGCAGTTTAATGTCTCAGTGTACTCTGAAATGAATGCACATTTGCAACATTTAAAATTCTTTATTGAGCAAGATAGTGTTTTGAAAGTAAAAAAAAGATTCAAAATCACATTTTATGTTGGACTAAATTTCTAAAAAAAGACAAAATGACAAAAAAAGACACCAAAAGACACAAAATGACTAAAAAAAGAAACAAAATGACCAAAAAAAGACACAAAATGACTTACAAAGACATGAAAAGAATTCAAAAATGGACAAAATAGCCCAAGACTCCATAGAGTTAAGTTGTTAACCCATTTCTTGTTCCCTGAAAAAGGCCTACCGTACTTGTATAATTCTGAAATGTATTATTTTTCAGTTTTGGTTAACCTTACCTTTTTTTATTTACCTCTGGCAGTTCACCACTTACCTTTGTACCCTTTCAAGCTGTTCATTTGACTTGAACTGCTTGAATTTCAATAAAAAACTGGAAAAATTGGGGTGTTCTAAAACTTTTGACCGGTAGTGTGTATCAGTTGATTGAGGTAAAAACACACATCCTGACCTTCCTCTGTGGATCCAGCAGCATGTCAAAGGTAGATCCAGTCTGCTCCAACCACACCTTAGCTCCCTCCACACCGCCAAAAGAAACCACCAAGACCTTCACTGACCGAGCCTCCAGGCCAGCCTACAGAGACACAGAATGAAAGATTAAAAATTAAACTTGAACACTGCTTACGAGCCACCTGTAGATATTTTCTGTTGCTTCTTGGGGATCTGTTCAATTCACTTCTCCACATTTTTGTTTGACTGCAAGCAATTTATTAATAGAAGAGTAAAGGGTTAGTGGCTGCAAGGCCATGGAAAAAATGTTGGATCCCTTTGTCGCCAGAACAGAGAAAAAAAGATTCAGGAGTCCATGTGATTAAAGGACTAGTTCAACGTTTTGGAAATACGCTGATTAGCTTTCTTGCTGAAAGTTAGATGAGAAGATCGATACCACCCTCTTTAGTCATTATAGCTTGGAAAAGTACTGTGTAATTAACCCTCTGGAGTCTCCAAAAGCTCCAAAGCATGACTTCTTCATGACATCCAGACTAGAAAACAAAGCAGCGTGGAGCCCTACTGTAAATTTACCTCTAAAGTTCTGGCTGTAAACTCCATGAGGCCAGTTTCAGTTTGATGATGATATACCAAGTAAAACTGGAGACAAGCTCAAATATATTTAGTATAAAATGCTCTGAACTGGATGTAACCCTCGTATATGTTATATTTGCAACCTTTGTTCACATTTGCAACATTTATAATTCTTTATTGAGCATGATAGTGTTTTGAAAGTAAAAAAAATGATTCAAAATCACATTTTATGTTGGATGAAGGGAGTAAAAAAAGACACAAAATGACCAAAAAAACCACACAAAAAAAGACACAAACTAACTCACAAAATGACCAAAAAAAAGACACAAAATAACTAAAAGACAAAACAAAAAAAGATACCAAATGACCAAAAAAAGACACAAAATGACCAAAAAAGGCACAAAATGACTTACAAAGACACAAACTGACCAAAATTGTTACGCTAAACAAGACACAAATAAAATAGAGCCACACTAGAATAAAAACCAGAGTTGGATGACAGGATCACACACAATCACAAGATCACATTTATGTCTTTATTTGTTTCAAAATGTTGATCCAGTAAGTCAGAATAAAACATCAGTTATTATTAGGTCATATAGGTGAGGTTGTGCTGAAAAAAAAATAACAACATGGCATTTAAACATTTTTAAGTGTTGTATACAGGCAGGATGAAAAGGATTCAAAAATGGACAAAAAAGCCAAAGACTGCAAAGTAATTTTGTTAATCAATACAAAAAGCAGGTTTGCAGTGCTATGTGAGGACATGCTGACAGTCGAAATTATTATCCAATAAAATTGAATAACTACCATGAGATTAAAATGAAGGTAAACTCACCTGACTAGCCTTCAGCTCGGCCACGTGGTCTCGTCACGGCAGTCATCCAAAATGTCGGATGAGGACGAGCAGTGGCTTCTGACCTGGATGCATGTACTGACCCAGGGTCACACTCCTTTATACAGCAATGACACAAGAAAAAAGTGTAAATGGTGGTCTTTATACTGCTAAACAAGCAAATTGTGGTTTTTGATTAACAAGGTTGTTAGAAAACATTCAGGATCAGGCTGTGAGCAGCAGGGCATGAACTCACTTTCCACTTCGTGCATCAGTGAACGGAGTATCAGGGTTCAGGCTGTCGGCCATCTTTCCTCCAGACAGCTGTCTGTCTGTCGTCTGCAGACCCCTGTCCACACTCTCCAGGAAAGAGTCCCACTCACTCTGCACACCAGGGAGGAAATTAAACAAAGCCCAGTACATCAAGTCAATCATAGACTTAAATACAAAAGAAGTTAAATACATAAATTACGTATATATACACACAACTGCTTAATTAAAGTCATTATATGCCAAATTTAAAAACTATATACATTAAAAAGGTGAAAAAGTTTTATAAATACAAACCTCGAGCTCCAGGAGTTCCTCCACCTGTTCTCTCACTGCTGCATGGCTGGAAAAATAGAGAAATTCAGCGATCAAGAAGCATCACCACCATACTTTATATCACATTAAAATAACTAAAAGGACCTTTTTCCTATTTTGTTGATTTTGGCGCCCCCTGTGTCAAAAAGGGGTATTACCATGGTGTTACCATGAGCACCACTGCCTTGTGTCAAGAATAAAGATCTTGATCTGGCGAGCACAACCATATTTTTTGGGGGGTTGAAGAATGACGAAACTAATTTTTAAATACCATTTTTATTTTTCAAACAAAGCTGTTTGTTGGATGCATAGCTGTTTGTTGCTTAGTATGACTAATAACAGTAATACGACAACAGAGCAACAAAGTATTGAGTAAAATGTAATGTTTGACAAAGAGGTCAGGTTATAATATATGTGTTCTCTTCTCTGTTTTTTTTTTTTGCATTTTGCATTTTGCTTTGTTAAATGTTAAGCGCTGTCTTGTTTGCTTTCTCAGTGTTTTGCCTAAAAAAAAAGATTTCTTACACAGACAAATATGTACACTATTCCAAATGCTGGAGGCATTACAAGCAGGGACAGAAATTAATGACAGAAAACCTGTAGTAACACCTAAATAACTCACTCACTCAACATGTCTCAGTCACATTATCATGGCTGGACTACAAATTATAAATACAATTTCCATAGTTACAAAAATAACATATATATATCCCATTAATTTGATTATGCACTTACTGATAAAACTTCTGCCAAATGTCCTCTGCTTCATTCTTCTTCTTCACTCCAAGGCTGCACAACAGAACAACACACACAATTAATTCAGACAGTATAAACATATTTAATTGAATATTTGAATTAAAACATATTGACTTAATTATTCTTTTGTAGGTGACATGTCCAAATGATTCTGCAGGTGCTGTAAGAACCTCACTTTTTGTAGAAGTCTGCTCCAGCACTGATCAGGCCTAATAAAGTGGTGATCTTATGTGGGACAAACTTCTCCAAGGAGTCTGTATGAGAACAAAGGGCCATTGGTCAGGGTCATTTGTGCAGTGTCACTGTATTGGCAAAACGCATGAGAGAGATTACATTTCAACACGTCCAACACGGTGACTTGATCACACTGATCTGCTTTAACAACTCACAAGGTGTAGCCAACTTGTAAAACATTCAAAAGGAGACTTATCGGAAGTTATCATTAAATTACATTATATGGCAACTGGGTGAACAGAGTGATAAGAAATGCATCTGTAGCATGACAGCAGTGGTGAAAAAAATACTGAGAGCTATTACTTAATTAGAAGCAGCAAAAAAACAATATAAATATTCTCTTCTTAACTACATAAGTACTGGCATTAAAATGTACTTCAAAGGAAAGAAACGCTTGACTTATACATCCTTTTGATGAGGAATTTTAACATTAAAGTTAAGATCTAAAATGTAAAATTTTCAGCAAATTTCCGTTTTCAGAGACTCATTTAACTTCAGGTCGACAGTAGACATCCTCAAGAGTGTCCCTCAATTGATTTCAGGACATTCTGATGTGGATTTCAAAATAAAATACCAACAGGAGAATATTGCAGGGGATTTTGACACATTTTTGGGGGGCATTAATCAGGTTTTCCAACAATATAAACTACATAACTAATTGGTATTATTAAAGTGGAAAAATAATTGACTGAAATAATGTTTCTAAACTTTTTGGGGAGTTTATAATAATAAATATAACTGCTACCATCATTTATAAACATTTTAGCAGCTCCTCCAAACAGACATCAAATCCAAATTTTAAAAAAGTAATGCTATTCATTGAAATATAACCCCAAAATGTCAAACAGTAGTCAGATCTATAACAACGCTATTTTATAGTTACTTTCAGAGAGACTATCAAGTATTTTAGATATAAAATATTGCTCTATAAAAGTAACTAGCAACTATAGCTGTGTAATAAATGAAATGAAATAAAAAGTAGGCTACACTATTCCCCTTTAAAATGTAGTTTAGTATAAGTACAAAGCATAAAACTGAAATAAGTATTTCAAAACTGTAGTTTAGTACAGTAATAAACTGTAATTAGTTATTTTCCCCCAAAGCTTAAAAGTATGCTATTATATTCATTCCAACTACAATGGACGTTTTACCCATGGTAATGAAAATGAAACTCAAACTACATTACTTGCATTTTAATGCTGTTGTGCTTGTTGGGAAGTGCATTTATGTGATCAAACTAAACTAAACATTATATGCGAATTTATGTTGTCTCTTCTTAAATTCGGCGTACATACAATATATTTCAAAACAAGAATTGGACTAAAACCTTTTATTATTGTTTGACATGCTTTTCCTACAATCGTCTTCTCAGGTTTAATTACAGCACAAAATTAAGCGGTTCTTTATATCTTCTGTATGCCGAATTACTCTTAAGACGAAACAAATTTATTTGACATAGAAGTCATAATGAAGGTGGTGAATACCTCTCTTGGCAACGAAATACATGAAAAAGGTTAAAACTTTCAATGAAGTCTGTCACTACATCCTTCTAATCGCTCCTACCTTCCGCCTCCTGTTTGGCTGACTGCAGGAGGACTTTTCCCAAGTTGACCAACAGAGTCAGAGCGCTTGTTACAGTCTCCTCTGACACAGACCCGTCCTCAGCCATGACCACCGGCTCTTCTCTCACGCACACTGACAACTGAGAGTAAACTGACAGCCATGTGAGCTACAATGGATGCTGACCACGTGACAAAAGCATGTGACGTTTAAGCCATGAATGGGATTCGCCAATCAGCGCGGTGAAGTTAGTGTCAAGTTGGATATTCAACACTCATATCGTCACAGTGTTAAAATAATCGCCTAAGTAATTTTTTTGTCAAAATTGTTTTTTTTTTTTGCCTAAATCATCTCCTCATAGCCACATATGGTAAAATCACCTCCATCCTCAGTTGATCAGATCATGTGATTTTACCCCTTTAAGATAATGGCCTATGTCAAGTGTGTGACTTAAGCGGATTTATTATGCCTAAATCAAAATAAAATGTGACTTAGGCAATTTTTTTGAACATGCCTTTGTGACTTAAGCAAGATATGGTAACACTTTATTTTGAAGGTGTCTACATAAGAGTGACATGAGCGTGTCATAAACATGACATGGGATGTGTCATGAACATTAATGACACTTTGAAGTAACATTAATGCTCATGATATTTGTCATGTCATGTTTCTGACAGGCTTGTGTGACTCTTATGTAAACACCTTCAAAATAAAGTGTTGCCATATCTTGCCTAAGTCACAAAGGCATGTTCAAAAAATTGCCTACGTCATTTATTTCTCTTAAGTTACATAATTTACACACAGTGTTATTACTATGCCAATAGCCATCCTTTGTTACATCCTTTTTGAGTGAAATGATCAATAAATGTCGTATGTTACACTTTTGGTGAAGTTTTTTGTGTTTCCTGCAAAACTTGAAAAAGTGACTTAGGCGATTATTTTAACAGGGTGACGATATAACTACAGTTCTGTATCTATCATTAAACAACCATACATTCCGAACAAGTATATTGTATCATACTTATATCTAACTCATATCAACTTGAGCACAGCAAAGAGAAACTTATTTTTAATACAACATTTACGCCTTATGAATACTTTTATTTGTGATTAAACTAGATGACATCACAACCAAACATCAAGCAAGTGCAACAATGCAAGCCTACTTACTAGTCCAACAGCTTTATGTCCAGCTCAGAGTCTTTTCTCCTCTAAATTTCCTCCGTCCACTTCTCAGAGCCTTTCCTGAGTGGCCCTAATCCTCTTCTGTGGAGTCGTGGCAGAGCAACCGGTGGAAAATATTTTCTCCATAAATTATTATGCCGCTGTTGTGCCGTATTAAGCACCCCTGCCGTGAAAAGCAGCCCCTCGTCGCGGGGAGTTTACTTAGGAGTTTATATTCAATGATAAGTAGACCAAGAAAAAAAACAACACACTGACACTTCAATATACATATATATACATATATATATATATATATATATATATATATATATATATATATATATATATATGTAAATATATATAATATAAACTCCTAAGTATGTGTTTGTGTGAGTGTATATATATATATATATATATATATATATATATATACACACACATATATATATATATATATGTATATATATGTATATATATATATATATACATATATATATATGTATATATATATATATATATATATATATGTGTGTATATATATATATATATATATATATATATATATACACTCACACAAACACATACTTAGGAGTTTATATTATATGTATTTACAAATATTATGGAAGACAACACAGTAAGCAGGCTATTAATTAATGACATCAATAACCATTTACCCGATTTTTGTTATCTGTGACTGTGATTGTGGGAAAGTATGACTATTGTGGAATCCATGAGCGCATTTAAACATGAATCATTAACACAAAACTGGACGCTAAACAGAACGTGACATGGAATGAGAATATAATTTTTGTCATTGTGTGTACGTTGTCATGTAGTAAATTAAACATGAGCATTTAGTTCTTTTTTTTTTTGTTTTTTTAGAAACAAGAAAAAAAAGCATTTTCTCCACCAGCAAACTCCGTAAATCACGAGGCAGAGCAGTCAGAGAAGAAAAAAAAAACAGAAAATATTTTCTCCATAAAAACTATTAAGGGTTACTTGGAGCTGGTGGTGTATCAGTGCCATAAAGCTAACGTTAACCGTTACTTTTCAAAGCAGCTAAACACAGGTAGGTCAGTGTTGCTAGGCAGAAGTTCAGGTAAAGCAGGTGCATAATTATTTCTGTTGAAAGAGGCAAAAAAATAAAATAGTTGAATAAACAAGTATATCATATGTTGTCTAATTAATTAACATATTCATTTTTAATATAATTGTATCCCCTTTTTTAAAAATGATTGTCCTAATGTACCTGCCGATACATGTAAAATCAGTTAAATTTTAAGCGCAGGTCTGTAACATGATTCTGTTCAAATTAATGTAAGAGACACATTTAAAAAATATATAATATAAATTTATCAGAAACAGTCAACAACTCAATATAGTAAGTCAACATGTTGACCTCATTTCAGTTTGACAAATCTTATACATTGTTTCATCATTTTAGTCAAATTTTGGACCTTTTTCCAGGTTTGAACTAATTCAATGAGTATTTTTACAGTATCATACTTAATTTATTTCATGTTTGGTTTTTTAAAATAATCTTGGTGTAAGTAGCTTCCAAACTTTCCAGAGTATTACAAAAACAAAAAAACAAAGACAGAGCTTGTTAAAATTGTCAACCAGTTTTATTGACTGCTGAACATTCATTCAATAAAAAAAAAAATTCCCTCCTTCAAGTTTTAAGCTTTAAGAGCCCACCATAGCACTTAACGACTGGGTCACCCAGTGCAAAACAGAAAACAAAATGACAACCAGTCAGCACAATCATTGATATGAATAAGAAAAAAAAAGCAAACAAAGCAGACGGTCAGTAATGCAGGAAATAAATTAGATATGCCATTGAACAGATCAGTTTGTTTTATGGATCCAACAAAATGACAAAATTAAGAAACTGGACATTCAGTTGAGAACTACTGCATTAGTGGCATTAAAGGCCTCTAATTCATTACAGATGCAATAAAAGAGAAAGAAGAATTGCTGAAATTTGTTCAGATATTTCCAGGTGAATTACCTGCAGAGCTTGTTTCCTCCTTGTGCTTAAACCAACATTGATAAGTCATTTAAAAACACAGGCACTAATGTAGCCTCAATATCACGTTTGTTTCATATGGTTGTAAACATCACATCCTCTTTGTAATAATCAAGTAATGTCCCTTGCAGGATCACAGAATTTCATCTCAAATTATGAAAATTAAAAAATCTGTTTCATGATTTCCATAAAATTACTTTTGTGTAGCCAGAATTCAGTCTTGTCACCTGATCGTACTTTTTAAACTTATAAACTTTCACTACAGAGAAACAGAAAACCACAGACTTTTTAAAATTTGCAGCCGATTGAACGTCTCTCTGAGGATTTCTGAGACCTCTTTATAATGTTTTTATGACCAGTTTTTTTTAGCGATATCTGTGGGTTTGACAAGAAAGAAATGTGGCCATGCAAAGTTAACTCAGTCACTTATGTTGAGACAAGTTTAGACAGTATTTGATGGGAGGAATATGAACTATTTCCTCCCAAACTATTGCTCTTACAAAATGGCTCATAGAAGCAAATTCAATCAATGACATCATAAGAAAATCCAGAGATGTGAGAGACGCAGACGGCCTCCGATGAGAGCTAAAGGAATGAAGACGATAACAGTATGTGCTGTGCTTTTACCCCAAACCTATAATTAATCCTCGACAAGACCCAGCAGTCAGAGACGTCAGAGAACATTCAGGAGTCTTTATTTCTGTTGTTTAGTTTCATTTTGATACGAGACATGTAACAGAATAAAATTTAGTCTTTCTGTCACATCACTAAAAGGTGCATTTCTGCCAATGTGATATAGAAGTTATAATGACAAACTTTCTCAAAATAATGACCAAGTATCTCAACTTATTATCTTTTCAGAATGTTTCAAATTATTTTTGAGACACAAAGTCATTTTTTGGTAAAGTTTCTCATTATTTTGAAATAATTTGTGATTCTGAAATACAAGGTTTCTTTTTTAAAAATGTTATTCTGGCGAGTTTTTCCATTTTTGAGATACAAAGTAATTTTTTTGAGATAGTAAATTATTATTTTCAAATACTACCAAAAAGCAACTTAATACCTACTTACTTAATATTTTTACGAGGAAAAAACAGGCCATGTTTGATAATTTTGTTCAATAAATCACTTAAATAATGAATTTGTAAATTAATTAAACAAAATTACATTGAAGGGACTTGAAACCAGGAAATGTTTGGCTTTTTTTGCTAATAATTTTTCACTAAAAAGATTATTTGATTGTCAAAATAATTGCCAATTGATTTTCTGTCGATCAACTAATCGCTGCAGCTCTACTGAGGACTTTCTCTCTGAATCTCAATCAATCTCTGACTGTTGCTCTCGTACTAGTTCAGCAGCCAACCCATCTTTATTGGTCACGTTAAAAGAAAAGCGGGGTTCAGTACCCGATAAGAGAAGTGACACTTCCTGCAAGTGTCGAGAAAACAAAATTAAAAAGAGACTGCTTCAAGTATCCCAAGTGGAATTCAATAGCCCTGAAGGTTTTTGTTTCATTTTTTTTTAAATCCCAGAACTCCTTCTCTGCTGATAGGCTGGACTCTGTGTGTGTGTGTGTGTGTGTGTGTGTGTGTGTGTGTGTGTGTGTGTGTGTGTGTGTGCACAGCAGTGGTTAAAAAGTCATTTTTAAAGTGCCAATTACAAACTTGAATGTTAAATAACACCTGATTTTAAGTTCAATCAGCGAAAACTAAAGCTAAGATTTAACCCGAAGATAATTAATGATTTAACCATGACTGTGCAACGTAAGATTGTTCATGCTGATGATCATGAGATTGAGGACCGTGTGCTTTGTGTGTTTCTGTGTGTGTGACGCCTATAAAGCAGAGAAAAAGAGAGAGCGGACAGAATCGCTTCTGCAACCCAAACTGTGTGTGATGGAAAATTGTCTCTCATGGTCCAACAGCATCTGATAAGTTTAAAGTCACAGGTTTACGTTTAACTTCGAAATAGAGATGTTGGAGGTTTATTGTCTTATGGCTCTATTGTTGATTATATTTTATGACATCACTCCGTTTGATGATGGTCACAATTTCCTCTCCTTTTAGAATATTTTAACCGCTTTACCTTGACATCAAACAGCACTGTTTAACCCATTTAAGCCAGGAAAGTATTACCGCATTTCTACCATTAAAACCGGGGGCGCTTTTGCGTTATTCTACCATTAAAGCTGGGAAAGCGGATACGTTGTTTTGTAGTATTTGTAGTTTTTTCCACCTATTTTCGGTCTCTTGGCCAATGAAATGCATCAGAATACATGTGGGAGTGTCGCAATGCAACATGGGACTTTTCCAGAACTGAAATCATGGCGTAAGACGACTATAGCGGAGGGAGCTCAGATATAACAGCTATAAGCTCTCAAATACTTTTTGAATTTCATTTCTATCCGCTACAGAGGCTGGAAAATCTATTATTTAGTACACTTCTGTTGAATTTCCAGAAAAACTTCAGGTTTTAGGGGTTATTTTAAAATCGCCCAGAGGTTTTACAGGCATTTTAGTCCTAAATGGGTTAAGCTTGTCTGGGGGGAACTCAAGCTGTTCCTTCTGCTCTCTTAAGTAATTTTACCTTGCAGAACACAGCAGTTTCTGGTCTACTGCTGCCTCGATCATTAAGTTTGTTTGTGTTATTGTGTGACTTTGGTGAATCCTGAACTAACCCTTTAAAAACACCAAAGTCACACAATAACACAGACAAACTACCTGATTGTGTCATCAGTAGACCACCAACTCCTGTATTCTGCAAAGTAAAATTACTGTTCTTGTCAAAGGAGCCTGGTGGTTTGGAAGAGAGCATAAAGTCATTGAAAAAAATATTAGACCATTGTTTTCTTCAATTTCTTGTTAATAACCAAAATCATTATCAAGAAAACCATGGGAAATGTCTAGATATCAGCTCTTAAATCAAACTCTTATGAGCTTTCTTTTGTTGCTCTGTTAATTGTTTCTTGTGGTGCTGAAGTTATTATTTTAGTGCTGACAGCAAAGTTATGATTTAGGATTCCTGCCAGCATTGGCATACAATGCATTTATGAGTGGTGTAAGAAGTCAAACTTTTAGAGAACACAGCAGTATTTTGAGGGGTAATTTAATAACAAAATAAAAATGTTTGTAGCTTTCTGCAAAAAACAAATAATTCTCAATACTTCACAGAGGGATAGCCTTTTTGTAAAATAATGTTAATTGCCTCAGATCTATCCAAATGTGTCATGACTTTAAAATGAAAAAGAAAGCCATTAAAACCATTAAGAAGCTTTTGGAGGACAGTTTAGTTTGGGTTGCAGAAGAAGACAGTCCCTTTGTTCTGCCCAGTGTCGAAGCTCCATTATTAAGACTTGAATTAAACTTTCTGTGCAGAAGTTGTGTTAGGACTTCTTCGGACAGTGTGAGGATGAGTCTGTGTTGAGAACCTCTATCATCGTTCTGGTGGACGGGAAGGTCTCTGCTACAGACGGAAGACTCTGGTACCAAGCTGGTAAACTGTTGGAGGAAGTTAAAGTGTTAAAAAATAACAAAGTCTCTGCCAAGAAGAGGAATAACACAAAACAAAGAACGTGTTTTGTCTTCCTACCTCTTTAGGTTCATCCAGTTCTTTGCTGTTTTACTGAAGCCGTCTGGACTGGGTGTGGTCATAGCCTCGAAATCCACCAGCTGAAACCATATTTAAAGAACACAGTTAAAAGGAGACAGACTGTGGGTGCATCTTCACATAAATAAATATGCATTTAAGGCTTACCAGGGCTGTCATTGATTAGAATTAATTTTAATTTAAGAATAAAACTGAACATAATGAAGGACATTCAACAAGCTCTCTGCCTGAAGAAAAAGTTCAGTTGAACTGTTCATAAACTTCAGTTTTCTGGAACCTGATCAGATTTCTTTATTCTTTTTTGTTTCTGGAACAAAACGTCTGCTGGCAGTTGTATTGGGTGAGAATTACAGCCAAGCCTCTTCTTCCAGACGGCTGGAATAAATGTGTTGGGGGTGGGACGACGACTTGTAGGGGCTTTGTTTTCATCAATGGAGTGGATGTCTGGCTCTTATGTAATGTACACCTTTCATTTGGACACCAGAAGAGAGATAGGATTCACTGATCCTCACCTACGTATCCTTTTCCATTCTGTATTTTATCCTCACATTAACACCCTTTTCAGAAAATCAAACATTGTGGTCTGTATTCAGCTGTAAAAGAATTGCCTATTGTGATTCAGACATAAGTGTCTTTTACCCTTTATTCAGATGAATCTCCGTGTGCTTATGAGATATTTGGCATCTGCCACATAAGAGCAAGCGATACTACAGCCTAAGAAAGAGGGTAGTATGGTAACAATGGAGAAGTAACCATTTGTATTGCTGCATAGTAGAATTCTCCCAAATGTGATTGTTTGTGTCTTCCGCTCAGTTGGGTTAAAGTCCCACCAAACCATCCCCTTGGTTGGGTTAAAGTTCCACCAAAATTTCCCCTCAATTGGGATTAAATCCCACCAATTCTTTCCCTCGGTTGGGATTAAATCCCACCAATCCTTCCCCTGTGTTGGGTTAAAGTCTCACTAATCCATCCCCTTGGTTGGGTTAAAGTCTCACCAATCCATCCCCTTGGTTGGGTTAAAATTCCACCAATCCATCCCCTTGGTTGGGTTAAAATCCCAACAATCCATCCCCTTGGTTGGGATTAAATCCCACCAATCCTTCCCCTTTGCTCGGTTAAAGTTCCCCCAGTCCTTCCCCTTGGTTGGGTTAAAGTTCCACCAATCCATCCCCTTGGTTGGGTTAAAATTCCACCAATCCATCCCCTTGGTTGGGTTAAAATTCCACCAATCCATCCCCTTGGTTGGGATTAAATCCCACCAATCCTTCCCCTTTGCTGGGTTAAAGTTCCCCCAGTCCTTCCCCTTGGTTGGGATTAAATCCCACCAATCCTTCCCCTTTGCCGGGTTAAAGTCCCCCCAGTCCTTCCCCTTGGTTGGGTTAAAGTCTCACAATATTTCCCCTCGGTTGGGTTAAAGTCCCACCAATCATTCTCCGTGGTTGGGTTAAAGTAATTGAATTCAGACGTGTCTCTTGTTAAAAGTTTTTTGTAAAATACATTGTCACTCAAGGACAGACCCAGGAAGAGTTGCATCAATGCACAGGGCTCATATTTACCTTTCCTTTCGGGATCCTGCCAATGACTTCTTTACCACTCGCCATCAGCGCCCCCATTACGACTGAGTAGGCCACCACACTGAAGAGAAGCACATCAGGAAAACACTCTTAAACACTAGCATCATCTCTACAGTTAAAGGAATAGTTCTGTTGATTGGGGTTGTATGAGGTACTAATCCATGGTCAGTGTATTCACTAGCCACTAGATGGCGGTTGATATGGCCGCAGTTTGGAGAAGCAGGCAGAATTACGGATATCGAAGCTGAGAAATATACTGCTATGAAATTTACTAAAGCCACATAAAACAAATCGTGTACAGTATTTTGAGAATATTTTCAGTGCTTTACCTTGCCGTCAGACAGTCCTGTTTGGGTATATGCTAGGGAACTCGTGTTGTTTTCTCTGCTCTCTTCAAAGCCACCAGACCTCTTTGAAGAAAACAGTAATTTGATCCTGGAGGTTGTTTTTTTTTTTTTTTACAGCAGTTTCAGGTCTACTGCTGCCTCCATCAGTTAGTGTATGATTATGTGACTTTGTCGAATCAGAACTATATAAACATAAAAAGGCCTGCATCGCAACAGGATGAAGCAGTAAAAAATACTCTACATACAGCGTACACTTAATCTGATATTGGGGTTTTTTTTGGTGGCAAAAATACATTTCACCCCTGCTCACGTACACAGCAGTATATTGCTTATCTATGTCCTTGCTCTTCCCCAAACTTGGGTGTGCCCGTCACCATCGACTAATATCTCTAGTAATACACTGACTGTGGATAAGTATCTCATACAACCCCACTTCAATATATTTGGCAGGTTTCATCACCAGAGACTTGCCAGAAACCCCATGTGAGTCAGAGGCAAACATCTCTGGTTTTATTACCTGTAATTACCATTTTTTTTCTCATGTTGTTCTCTCTGCTGTCTTCTAAGCCACCAGACCTCTTTGACAAAAACAGAAATTTGATCCTGGAGGGTTTTTTTATTTTTTTATTATTACAGCAGTTTCAGGTCTACGCTGCCTCCATCAGTTAGTGTATGATTATGTGACTTTGTCGAATCAGAACTAACAATTTAAAACACCAAAGTCTAAAGTCTAAACTGACCAATTGAGGCAACAGTAGACCAGAATCACCCATGTTCTACAAGGGAAAATTTCTGTTTTTGTCAATGGAGTCTGGTGGCTGCAAAATACATTTTGCTCACGTACACAGCAGTATATTGCTTAACTTCCATGTCTATACTCTTCCCCAAACTTGGGTGTGCCTGTCACCATCTACTGTAGGTAATACACAGAGACAAACATCTCTGATTTCTCATGTTGTGGTACGTGCAAGCCTAATGTCAACCAATCAATGTTGCTGTCAGGTATGCCACGCTGTTTTTGCCAGAGGTGAGCTGGCTCAAAGCCAATTAACTAAAGTACTGACATTTTAAAATGGGAACACAGATTCTCTTTGTCCCATAGGTGATTTCGTTAGGTAATAGTGAACGTTATTGCTTCAGGACTGTTTCATTGACACATTACCTGGATCCTCTGGAGAGGGGCATGAGGTTGCAGAAGTAATAAACCAAGGAGAGGATGAGGTTACACACGGCATCTGCATCCTGAAAGAACAACAGTGATCACAAGGTCAACTGTAAAGCCACAAACTACATGAGTTTCTACAAGCATGACTTTTTTAACCATCGTCACTGTGTGAAAAACACAAAAGGGAATATTCATACTGTTCCAAGTATCTGATTTCAGATCAGATTAAACAAGTGATTGATGGACTTTGTTAGACGTCACAGCTTTCAGCATAAATCAAGTTGCAAAAACAGAACGCTAAACAATAAGAGAAACTAAGCCAATGTTGACTTATTATCAAAGCTTGTACATTCCCAGAAAGTGTGTGCGGCAAAAATGCCATAAATTAGGTATTAAAATGATTTTCCAATTTAAGTCAAATCTTTTAGCCAACATCAGCCCTGATCCAACAGTGATGAAAAAGAAAAATTTAAGAATTGAATGATTTTCCAAAAGTTCCAGGATTTTTTTTGTTCTGTCTGGATATGTCAGTGATTAGCAACAACATTTATTTTTAACACTGCAGTGCTTCATAATACATCAGTAATCACCTGAAGGGGAACCAGGAAAATAGGATGTATTTTTTGCATAGGGCAAAACATAACAAAATGGCTCAATGAGGCTCAACTTTGAAGCCCGGGCTGTAGATTGAAAGCCTGATCAATAGAATACATAAGTGCTGTTCCCGGAATGAGGCGGGTCTCACTCGCCGAAACGCCCCTAATTTGATTGTGAGCTGTCCCTAGCGGCCGTTTGACCAGCCAATTTTTGGCCCTGTCGAAGAGCAGGGCCGTTTTTCTCCCCTGAAAAAAGCCTGGTTGCTTATTGGATAGAACGCTAAGCGGGATGTGACGTAGCACTCGACGCCACAAAAACATGCGCCATTTTTAAAAGCCGGTGAAGTAGCGAGTAGTCACAACCAACAAGAATCATAAGCCCCTTTCATAGTGCGGTCCTGCAAATGTCTGGCTATATTGCTGGAAAGATCTGTGCTGGTTTTTTGCCTTAGGGCGTTCATAGTGATCCCATGAAAGCAAAGTGATTTTCTTCATAGTGCAGTCCAGCGTTGTGGAACGAGGTGCACAGTAGCACAGTGCTAATAGGCTACGCAGTATTTGTCCACTTAGCGATCTCTGTTTGTTTACAACAAGCACTGGACACTGTGCACAGTTAGCGATGCCAGATGATTTACAACCAGCGGCGACCCTTTACCCTAATGGAAATGCATCTCATCATGTTATGCCATAATGGCAGTTGGAGCAAAAATTGTGGATTTTAATGGGTTCGAATGGGACACATTTGTCCTAAAGGTCCAGAGTGTCACAACAGTTTTTTATAGGTTCTAAAAACAAACAAAACTATCCACACATCATTGCCAAAGTTGATGTCATATACATCATTATATCCAAACTGATCACAAAGTGTCTTTCCAAGAATGAAAGAGTTGATCAGGAGCCTCTTTCACGCAGAGATGTTGCTCTATAAGTGGAATTAAGGTCGGCCGTTACGACGGCCTTGCTTTGTTACACTAGACAAAACAAAAGCGGCCTTATGTCGCCTGACAGTGTGTTATCTTAAAGGTCATGTGATCATGTGGCAGCATTTCTGGAGCAAAAGAGAAGTGACATGTATGCAATAGCAATGGCTTCAAAGTTGGTTTGTGAGCCAACCACCCGAAGCCAATTTGCCAAACTGACAACTTAATGAATAATTGTAGAACTCTCAGAAAGGTGAGAGAAGGACAGAGACAGACTGGTGTGTGTGTGTGTGTGTGTGTGTGTGTGTGTGTGTGATAATGTGTGGAAGGACTTAATACTAATTCTTAATAACTTAATAACTTTGACCCCCTGTCAGTCAACCTGCACATCACAAGACTGTGAGCATTCAGCCATGCTGGATGTGCCTTTTACACAAACATCAGCTCACCTCGGTATTTTTTTATACAGACAGTAAGGCAGAATATTCCTGCCTTGAACAAGGTGCGTCAAGAAAAAAAAGGGCTGGCTGAAAGGGCTGTACAAAAGTAAGCAGTAAAGATAATAAAAGGGGACGCTTAGAACCTACTTCCCAAACATTTTAAACTAACCATTAGCACAAAAGACTTTAAATTATTATTGAAAAACATCTCTTAAATTGAGACATATACTAGTTATTAATAAATGCACTCCATTAAAGGTATAGAATAATATGGTTCAGTAAAGAATACGAACCACTACGTAATAAACACAGCTATATAGTATTAAACTATATATAACATCTAGCTTTAAGTAATAAAGGGATATTAAATGTAAAGATGAAACAACATCTCCTAAATGGATATATATGGAAATTATTACTATCAATTTACTATTAAAAATATAGAATAATATGTTAGTAAGGTATATTAACTACTATGTAATGAATATAGCTACAGTGTATTAAACTATGTAGGAAATCTATCTTTAAGTAATGGATATTAAACACAAAGATGAAGAATGAAATTCTAAAATGTAAAGAATATATAAAAGAGTATATAGAATGTATAAAAGATCCTGATTTTTAAGCTTTGCTATCTTTTATATTCTTGGTTTTATTTTTGTTTTTCTTAGTTTTTTTGCTTCACTATTCCCATTGTTAACTCTTTAAGTTTGTTTTAATTTAGGTTGTATGTACTGTATATTATATGTCCGACCCCAGGAAGAATAGCTGCAGTTGTGCTGCAATTTTTATTTGTAAAATTACTGTGATATTCTTCAAAGAATTAATTTAATTCCCTCCTCCTGCACAGGGGAAGACAGGAATTACTTTCTGTCTGACCATCTCCTGCTGCAGTGATCCAGTTCACAGTATGTGGACATAAAATAATATGTTTGTGATGGATACAACTGCAACACAGGGTGCCACCTAATCATAATAATTAATTATTTTACCTTTTAATCAAATTGTTGTTCATAAAATCTCATGTTTCTTTTTCCCCCCAAAAAAGGTGACATCTTGAAATGCTTCGTATTCTCTGAAACCCAAAGATATTCAATCTGCCACAATATAAAACCGAGAAAAGCAGCAAATGTTCATGTTTGAGAAGCTGCAAGCAGAGAATGTTTGTCATCCTATTTTATTTTCAGAGATTAAGAGATCTCCTCCGCAGTCTGACTTCTGCCTACAGAAGCTGCCTAACTCAAAAATAAATAATTAAAAAAATGTTTTAAAAAATACTCAATAAATATATTTATATGCAATTAAATGTACCAAAATAGTATTACATTAAAAAAATTAAAATAAACTCAATTAAATGAAATGTAGATATTTATTTACTGATAAAATATGACATAAATTGATATTTGTTTTAATGTGCTTATTTCTTTACCTTTTTAATAATCCCTTTTTCTAACCAACTTTCTATATGATTTTCCATTTTTATTTATTTTCATACATTTTTAATTAATTATTTTTGCATTTATTTACACTTATTTAAAACAACTCATATTACGTCACATTTTATAAATTAATTAACGCTATTTTTTTCAATGCCAAATTAATGCATTTATCATTAATGTATTTTATTACCTCCCATCCTCTGAACAATACAACTCAGGTGAATGGAAGTTTGTTTGTGCTGTCTAAAGCATTTAAAACATCCTGGTAACTTTGGACTCTAGTCCATAAATTTAATATGTTGTCATGTCTCTAATCCCTGTAATAAAGATGAGTCTGCTCTCTGTTATGTGTGGAATGCTGATGTCATTTCCAGAAAGCAAAACTTAACTTCCAGTTAAGTGCAGAGATAAATCTTACCCCCAGTTCAGTGGAAAGCATTAAAGCTTTTCCTTTTGCGGTGAGATCTTTGTAGATAGACTCGATCTCAGACTGATACTGCTGCGTCCGCTCTTCTGTCGTCTGAGTCTCTACTGAGAACAACATGTTGCCCACCCTGAAATACACAAAACAGTTCACAAGTGGAAATTAATAATCAGTTAATCTCCTTCTGTCGTCATAGCTCAACCAAACTGTCGCTGCCTGCTGTAAGAATACGTTTTTCAATGTACTTTAACTCTGGTGTAACAATCAGAAACTCTGTAGATCCGTTAATTTCATTTATATTCAGTCAGGTTTGCAGAAAAGTGTTATTTTATCCTTGGATTATTTTCAAATTGGGACAAAATATCAACAAAAAGAAAGACACGATAAATTAGTAAACAGAAAAAAAACAACTAAGTAGTAAAAAATGGAAGATGTTATAAATAAGTAAACAGCAAAAAAAAGGTATAATAACTGAATAAACAATTTTAAAAAACAGTTAAAAAGGCATTTAATAAATAAACAGTAAAAAGCAAATAAACAGAAAAATATATATTGTAAATAACAGCAAAAAGATATAATAACTAAATAAACCATTAAAACAACAATATTTAATATATAAGTAAAAAAGTAAAAATAGTACAAAAAAGAAGTAAGATATAATACAAACAGTAAAAAGCAAGTTAACATTAAAAAAGAGAAAGAATGATATCATAAATAAATATAAATATATATAAGTTAGTAAAAACTGTAAAAAATAAGTAAATAATAAAAGCAAGATATAATCAGTAAAAACTGTAATAAATAAATAAAAATAAAAACACAAAAGCAACATATAATTAAAAAATAAAATAAAACGATTGAAAAAAATCAAGATTTAATAAACAAGTAAATTATTTAAAAAAGCGAGATACAATAATATACAATAAAAAACTGAAAAAGTACAGAAAAAGATTTAAGAAATAAATAAAGTAAAAATCAAATTACCAGTAAAAACAAAAAACAAGTAAACAGTTAAAAAAAATTAAGAAATAATAAACAGTGAAGAGCAAAGTGTAACGGTTGAATTAAAACATTAGTACTGCACCAACCAAAGAAATTATAATAATGCATCTTAGTATTGTCTTTCTTAAAATAAATACAGCAGAAGTTGACAGCTAAAATATTCTCTGGCAGCCTGTGGTGTCATGGTACCTGTCTCCAGTGATGGTGATTGTGAACCCGTCGTACTCTTTCCCGAGGTCCTTCATGCTCGGCACCTTGGAGTTGACCGTGAAGCCATCTCTGGTTTTACTATTGAACTGCTTCAGGAAATAAATCACACACAACCATCCTGGGTTTTCACTGCTGCACTGCTACAAAACATAAAACAACCTTTAAGAAAATAACAACTAAATGCTGCGCTGCTTCAAATATCTCAAACAGTCAATTATTTGGGCACTATAAACCAACTAAATGTTGATTATAGAGACATATCTTTTTTTCTGGTGCATTTAACAACAGGGGTGTCAAACTCAAATACACAATGGGCCAAAATTTAAAACTTGAATAAAATCGTGGGCCAACATTGAACAAATAAACCTTTTAATATATACCAAACATGTTTTGCTTTAACATTAAATATGGAACCAGCTACGCTTATAAACATACAATATATAACCAAATAGTGCAGACATGCAAAATCAAATTTCAAATTAAAAAACACATCAATGTCATTAATTTATTAAATAAAAATCGTATGCCTCTTTTCTATTTGCATCCTTCTGATTTAAATATCAAAATAAACTTTTTCAACAGGTTAATACATTTAAAAATAATATTAGCAGTAAATGCGCTGTATAATACCGGCGGGTCAGCTTTCATAGTACAATAATAATATAATAATTTGGTATTGCCTCGCGGGCCAAATAAAATTACACTGCGGCCCAAATTTGGCCCGCGGGCCAGAGTTTGACACCCCTGATTTACAACATGCGCACATTACTCTTCCCGCTTTTCGTCCTTACCTTCATTATAGGAAGTAGATCTTCCACTTTATTCACATTTTCGAGAGCCTGCCGGACCTCTAAGAGTCCTCTGGGGTTGTACGCCCTGACAAACAACAGCAACAGGAGCTTGTTAATTAAAAAAGTGGCAAGGAAACAGAAGAGTGAATAAAATATTCATTTATATATGCATCAGCACTTCCTCAACACTCTCATGTAAAAAAGGAAAACATCATTTACATAATCCTCATCATAATTCTGCTTTGTATGCAGCATACAGTGGGAAACATTAACATAACTGCTGTCAAATATTTTAGGTGAGACATGCTGATTGGCTTCTTGCATTTATGGCTCTTTTTTTAGATTCATTAAAGTGTTTTAATGAATGCAAATAATGCAAGAACTCAGGTAGTGCACATTATTATGATCAAGTGTGTTTTTGAAGTCACAGAGCATAAATCTGCATTTATTTATCTTATTTATTATATAATCTATACCTATATTTATACTGCATTTTTATACAATTCATTCCTGTATATATTGCAATATGTTTCACAATTACTGCTTAATGCACTTCTGGTTAGATGCTATCTGCATTTTGTTGCTTTGTACTTGTGACATGTGCAATGACAATAAAGTTGAATCTAATCTAATTTAATCTAATCTAAAAACGGCATGAAGTTTGGGTGTAATTTACCCGTGATACACCAGTATTCTGTCTTTGATGAAGTCGAGGATGTTGTCAAAGTACGCCAGGTATCTGATGTTGATAATCTGTCCCCTGAGGGAGAAAAAGGAAGAAAAAATGAGTTCAGCAGTGGTGTTTTCTTGTCAGACTCAAGGCTACTGTTCATTAAAAACTGAAAAAAGTGGGTCGTGTTACAGAGAATTTAGCTGAATGTTTCTGCAGTACAGAGTTGAGAAAAGCAAAGCTTGGCTCAAGGGACTGATGAATGATGAGTGTATGACGCCACCTGCAGCCAAGTTGTTACCTGATGAGGTTGATGTGATTGTTGAAGCCTCGACTGAGACTCCTGGCGGGCATCTGGTCTAACCACAGAACTGGCTGGTCTGGATCTGCGATCCTAGGAGGACAGGAAAAACCTTGTTAGTCTGTCAGCGATGAAATACAACCAGCTAAGTACTGAGGACTCCTTGGTGGAACGTGATTTTGGTCAGAAGGACAGAGGAAAAGTTTACTCTCTTCCATGTCTGCATTTGCTTTAACCCTCTGGGGTCTGAGACTATTTTGGCCGTTTTTTAATACTTTTGATTTTGCCCTTCATGTACCACATAAAAAATGTTTACTATACCCATATTTGGTATCTTTTTCACCTATATGATCTGACAATATTTTTTTATCACTTTAACCTACTTGATCAACATATTGAGCCCAAAAATCATGAAATCGGGGTTGAAAAATTATACTTTTTACGACAATAAAAACCCCAAATATGTCCAAGGCCATGTTTTGGAACTTGAAAATGTAAACATAGGATGCAAATATGAACATATAAAAAGGTAAACATTTAAATATAATAAAATTATATACAAAAAAGTCCCACAAAAACATTTTTTTCCTTGTTAGCTGCAACTCTTCAAAACAAACTATGTGTGAAATTACACAGAGAGCTACACCAACGCTCACATTTTTTGTACTATCAAATTAAAACTATCATATCTTTGGTTTTACATGACCTAGGAATGTCAAACAAAAACTGGGAGAAAGTTTCAAGTCTGTACTTTGGAGTGAAGTTGATAGCAGCGCTCCATATGACCTGGTTTTTTTGTTAAATGTCACATAATCTGATAATGCCTAAATCATTTATTTCTCTAAAGTTACATAATTTACACACAGTGTTATGACTATGCCAATAGCCATCCTTTGTTACATCCTTTTGAGTGAAATGATCAATAAATGTCATATGTTACACTTTTGGTGAAGTTTTTTGTGTTTCCTGCAAAACTTGAAAAAATGAGTTAGGCGATTATTTTAACAGGGTGACGATATTACGATAATACGGCCTGAAACTACTCAGGGTGCAGAGGGTTAATTTACGTACATGTCTAAATACGAGCTTCAGTCTAGACTCCTTTTTGTGAATTGGTGGTTATCACATATCAACATCTGTCTTCTTCTTCTCCCTCCTTTAATCCCGTGTGTTTCAGGGTCATTTCCTGCAGATGATTAGGATTCCACAGTTGCTCCTGAGCTGCACTTAATTTCTCTCCAAGAATTTTTAGGCGTTTTGGCCGTTATTCTCATCAAGCCAAACCAAATTCTCTCTTGGATGTTTAAAAGTAACTCAACACTAAATCCACCTTTTGAGTCAATTAATTATTTCTACAGTCTGACTTTTATTTGGGACAAACACAATGTTTAATCTGGACAAACTCCTTTTGGGCTTCTACGTTCAACTTCCACTCTCATTAAAACAAAATAATTACTTTAAATCTTGAGTGTAGCTGCTAGAAAAACAATTAGAAAGAAAAAAGCTTAAGACAGACTACATTAGAGGACTGGTATGATGTTAATGAAGTCTTTCTAATGAAAATAATCCCCTTCGACACGAGGCCTCGGGAAATTAAATTTGAAGAAAATAATAGAGAAGTGGAAAATGTGTATTTCCCCAAAACATCTTTCCTTCATTTAAATGTGTTTATTTAAACTTTTTCATCACTAATGAAAAACACCCAAAGTTCTGTTTTTGTGTTTTGTTACATTGTTAAAAGCTGAAAAGATGGAACATTTGGTAAACATATTCTGTGAATGATGACTGTGTGAACATCTGCTGTTAAGTGATCCCATATGCAAATAAATAAATAAATAAAAACTATTTCTACATTCACTGTATTATACTGGATCATACCCCATTGATCCTGTTCTATAGCGTTCTAAACAACACATTATATTCACTTTTTTGCATTTTTCCAAAGAAAGTATTCTCGTAATGTCCTAAAATGAAGTCCTGTTCACCCATCTCCCCCCATATATATACAGTGCTCAAGAAAACATAAAAGCTTGTTAAAAACTAAAATGTTATGTTATGTATTTGGTAAATACCAAACTGAATTGACCTTTTTATACCCAAATTTGAGCCTGAAGCTGAACATTCAACGACTAAAAGGTATTTTTCTGTTCAGGAATGCCAGTAAACAACTATAATTTGACATCTTAATCAAGAAATAATGACGTGCTTTACTATTTTTACAGTTTTTTGGGAAAACAGTAAATTTGAAAATTCATGGATAACAATAAAAATTGTATTTCATGTCTCAAACTTGCGGCCAATTCCGGCCCTCATGACGATATTTTGTGGCCCCCACCTTGATATGAAAGTTTAATGTGAGTTTTATATGAATGGCACTTTACTGTGTTGTGTGTGGAAGGTCCCTTTAATTATTTTTTTGGTAATTTTGTGTCATTTTAAAATAATTTTGTGTATTTTTTAAAATAATTTTGTGTCTTTTTTTGGTAATTTTTTAAAATCTTTTTTTGTTATTTTGTGTCCTTTTTTTAGTAACTTTGTGTCTTTTTTTTGTATAATTTTGTGTCTTTTTTAGGTAATTTTGTGTCTTTTTGTAATAATTTTGTATCTTTTTTAGTAATTTTGTGTCTTTTTTTGGTCATTTTGTGTCTTTTTTGGGTCATATTGTGTCTTTTGGGTAATTCTGGGTCTTTTTTTGGTCATTCTGTGTCTTTTTTAAGTTTTTTTTTTTCTGTTATTTTGTGTCTTTTTCTGGGTCATTTTGTGTCTTTTTTTAGTAATTTTGTGTCTTTCTTTGGTCATTTTGATACTGCCTCCAGCGGCCCCCAGGTAATTTGAGTTTGAGACCCCTGATCTAGGACATGCTTTATACCAGAACAGGTGGTTTTAAGAAGTTAAAGAAGTGTCCTCACCTCCTCCATTTGACAGCTATGTCGAACATGTCTCTCCACTGCATTTGCCTGGTCTTGCCGTTGACTCTCACTTTAGAGTTGCTCCACGTTCGATGCATGGCCTGCATCACCTCCAGAGTTGCTAAACCCATGGCTAAAAAAAGCACAAACAGCTCTTATTTATTGCTACTGCTGTTGTTAACATGTAAAGCAGGCATGTCCAAACTATTCCAGAAAGGGCCATGTGGCTGCAGGTTTTCCTTCCAACCAAGCAGAAGCACAACAGGCAAGAGTCATTTAATCAACTGATCTCAGGGTTCAAACAGCTGATCAGTCGAATCAGGTGTGTATGACTGGTTGGAACTAAAATCTGCAGCAGCACGGCCCTTTGTGGAGTAGTTTGGACCTGCCTGGTGTAAAGTATGTGTGAGAACATCAGTGGTACCTCTGTGTATTCTCCTGTTAGGTAAGAAACCAGGAGTGTCGTACTGCATCAGCGCCCCCAGGTGGTCGGCTGTGCAGATCAGCTTCTGGACTTCGTTGCTGTAGCTCTCAAAGTTCTGCGGCAACACGTCTCTGCAAAACCACAAACACGGGAAGAAATGCATTTTCTGGACTGTGGCTACCTTTCAACCCAAGAAAAAGAAGTTTCAGTGTGCCGAGAGAGGCATGAAAACATCTGCCCTGAACACTGGGGCTGTTATGCCTCGTAGAAAACATAGAAGGTGTTAGCTTTCAACCACAAGAAGCCGTTTGACTCGACTCTGGGCTGCAGAAAACTGGTACAAACTGTGGTGCAGGAAATAAGTTTGGTGATGGTTCCTGATTTCTTAGACTGAGTAATGATGACTCACTGGAGGTCAAGTGCAGGACACCCTATAATATCATCTAATAAAACCCAAGAAAATGTATAACAACTGGACTGGAAAATGAGAATCAAATCAAAACATTGCAGTTTTATGGCCTTCCCTGTTACCATTCAGCTACCAACTGATTCATCTCTTAGTAGTTTTGTTTTTGTTTGAACTTCCTTTTATTGGCTATAAAATGCTCCAGCTCGTCGAACCTACTTGATATGTGGCTGCAGGCCCGGCTGTTCTTCGTAGTCTTCTATTAGAAAAGGGAGGTTCTTGGCCCAGTGGTTCTTAAAGTTCCCTGGTAAGTCCTGGTCCACGTTGTACTCTGCCACCGGGATGTCGAGGTGGGAGTGCAGGTAGCGAGAGTACTCTGGTAGAGAAACACGACAGAGAGCAAAGGATTTTTATTAATAATCTATACTTGGTCTGCTTCCACCTTTACCTACAGTTCTACATCTTTAAAAAGAGTATGGGAAGTTATTGTGTTTGTTCCCAGTCAAAGTAAAGTCAGGCCTGAAACAGGGAAATAAGGTGATTAAGTATGCTTTAAACTTCTTTAAAACAACTGTTATCTGAGTAGTTGTGATAAAAGCATTTTAATAGAGTAGGATGTTCAATATCGTCACACTGTTAAAATAATCCCCTAAATCATTTTTTGTCAAAAAAATGTTTTTTGCCTAAATCATCTCCTCATAGCCACCTATGGTAAAATCGCCTACATCCTCAGTTGATCAGATCATGTGATTTTACCCCTTTAAGATAATGGCCTATGTCAAGTGTGTGACTTAAGCAGATTTATTATGCCTAAGTCAAAATAAAATGTGACTTAGGCAATTTTTTGAACATGCCCTTGTGACTTAAGCAAGATATGGTAACACTTTATTTTGAAGGTTTCTACATAAGAGTGACATGAGCGTGTCATAAACATGACATGGGATGTGTCATGAGCATTAATGACACTTTGAAGTAACATTAATAATAATTAATTAATTAATTAATAATTATTAATTAATAATTAATAATACAATAATACTTGTCATGTCATGTTTCTGACAGGCTTGTGTGACTCTTATGTAGACACCTTCAAAATAAAGTGTTACCATATCTTGCTTAAGTCACAAAGGCATGTTCAAAAAATTGCCTAAGTCATTTATTTCTCTTAAGTTACATAATTTACACACAGTGTTATTACTATGCCAATAGATATCCTTTGTTACATCCTTTTTGAGTGAAATGATCAATAAATGTCATATGCTACACTTTTAGTGAAGTTTTTTGTGTTTCCTGCAAATAAAATATGTAAATGTGTCCATTATATTATCGTGTGTGTGTGTGTGTGTGTGTGTAGGGACACCAACCTCTGAGGTATTTCACTTTGAGGTATTCAGAGCTGGCCTTCTGTCCCAGCAGAGGGTCGTTCAACATGACTTTCGTCTGAGCTTTGATGCCCTCGTAGAACTGCCCCATCGCCACGTGACTCAGACCCTTCATGTACTGACACACCTCGTTGTAGGGCTCCAGCTGAAGACACCTCTGCAGGACCAACAGGAGGAGAGACATTCAAAGTAGGTACAAAAAAAAAATTAGAAAGGTACAAAGGGCTGGACAAAAACAAATGCTAGAGATAAAGTCGGGGTTCGTACACTTTTTCAGTGGTCAAATTCAAGCACTTTTCAAGGACTTTCAAGGTCCATTTTCAAGCTTTTCCAGGACCTTTCAACGGTTGTAAGTTGCATGTTTTAGATGAGTACTTACATGCTAAAAGGGGTAATTTCACTCAATGATACCGGCAGCGATGGTTTTACGCTTTTAACAACCAAAAGTACAGTTTGCTAATTTCAATATTCAATTTAGTATTTTTTTCATTGGACATGTGATTATCTATTGTCAGACTGCATGAGAAATCATGCAATACAGAAAGAATTTCAAGCATTTTCAAGCACTTTATCCAAAATCCAAACCTTGAAAATACAACATTAAAATGTAATCATTTTCAAGGATTTCAAGCATCCGTATGAACCCTGTAGAGTATATGTCCTAGGGCTGCACCAAATAGTTTGAAGCTTCATTCATTAACAGTGCACTCTAAAAACAACAATCTAAAGCTATTATATTGAGGCTACAGTAGGCTGGTTGGTTGCATGTTCCCGAATTTACAGCCTCCATTCTTCAGACCAAAACTTCTGCACCTGCTGTTCGGACTTTAAGTTCAAAATGAAGCAACCACTTTAAGTTTTTATTGCCATGTGTGTTCTATTGTGACATAAAGTTGCTATAAGCCTCAGGGTGCAGTTATTATTATTTTATGGCATTATTGGCTTGGCTGCCTGCCTACGTGTATTTTCATGTTGACAAAGTTATATTAAAAAAGAAAGTCTTACTCATTTAATCTGATGAATTACTTTGTTCAAATTGTGGATTTTGTTTAGTGACTTTAAGAAGGGTGATGTAAAGTCTGACAAAAGACTTCCTCGAAGAAGCTTTATTCAAAAACCTCAATAGAAGCTTTGAATGTAAATAATGACAATAGGTGCAGCCCTGAACTATGGTATAAAAGAAGTTTAAATCTGTTGTCTAAATGAGTATTAGGCCAAAAATATGTACAACCCCGAATCCAGGAAAGTTGGGACATTGTTTAAAACGTAAATAAAACAGAATGTGATAATTTGTTAATCCCTTGTGACATATATTCAATTGAAAACTGTACAAAGGTGATACATTTAACCTCTGAAATGGGGAAGGGTAAGACAAAAGAGCTTGGATTGTGTTTTAGCAACATGCACAACACACACAACTGCAGAAACTAGAAGATGTTACCTTTCAAATAAAGCCTCATACATATATTTTGGTCTTAAAGTTCAAACTTTTATTGGTCTAATCCTAACCCTTCCCCTACCTCTAAACCAGGGATGCATTTGAGCATGAAATCTTAAAAGTTCAGTGTAAAAATGCACAAAATTACTTCTTGCAATTAATGTTGGTCTGCTGTTCTTGCACTGAAAAGAAAAAATCACAGTGGTTATTTTTTATTTGCTCCAAACCTTTTGTATTCCTATTTATACTGTTATACACTGCAAATTATAACAACGAACTTAGATTTAGAAGTGTTAGATAATTTACCTTGTTTTAAGAGTTCATTTCTTATTTTAAGCGTTCAACATGCCTTTTTCTAGATTTAACAATCTTAATTCATGACATCTTGTCAAGTGAAATTATCTGTCCATGCAGATTTAGTGTTTTTATCTTGTTTTTAGACACCTCTTTTTTGCTGTTATACATGCATTTGAGCATGAAATATGTTAAGTTACTGCACTGTAAACATATTTAAAATAGCAGTTTCATCATATCTGGTTAAGTGCACGGTCCTATATGCTCTATATGCAGCTCATAGCAAAAATCCAAGAGCATTGAATACATATTTTCTTTGACCCTTTATAACATATACAATCTAAAGTCACTGTAATATGAATTATAATCTATTTGAACATTTTTTTATGTATTTTCTGACATTTTTAGACACTGTGAGCAACAAAATTCATTACTTTAACACATTTTTTTTAATAGAAATAAAAAAAACAATGAAAGTTTTTTTTCTATTTTTTCTTTGGCAAGCACTTAAATATGCTCAAGGGTAGCTGGTATCACCAAAATGTATTTTATTAAAATGTACACATATTTTAATGCAAACAATTCTATCATTACCGTAACATTTAACCATTTTTTCTCAACAATTTTCATTCAGATTTTGTTCTTTATACATTGTTAAAAACAATTATATTTGATTATATTCTGTTAAATTATACATTTTTAAACAAATGTATATTTATTTTTATAAAGTTTATTAAATATTTATTGTATATAAGTGTGGGGAAACCATGACATTTTATCTGGACGCATTACAGTAATGAATTTGTAACTCAAAAATATGTTAAGAAATATAGAAAATATTATTTTAGCGCAAAACAATGAATTGTGCCTCATTATGGCTATAGTGTTCATTCATATAAAAGTGAAATATATTTAGTATTTAGTATTTTAGTATATTTTTATATTTAGTTTCATAAAGTATGTCCTTATAATCTTCACAGACAGAACTCAGACTGGCTACATGAGAATCACCCAGGTGGGTTTTAAGAGGTAGTTGTTTAAACTTTAATTTGTAGATTTACACATTTCTGTGGATTTTCTTTAACTGTGGTTTTTCCCACCTTGAAGTTGCCGATGGCCTCCTGCAGCGAGCCGTGGTGGTACAGCATCATGCCTCGGAGCTGCAGGGACTGGATGTGGTTCTGGTTCAACATGAGGGCTTTCTGGAAGCTCTCCATGGCTGACTCAAAGTCCCCCAGCTCTCTGGAAAGAGGAAGAAGAGATACCAAGAGAGCAACATGTTGTTAGTAAGGTCGGAGAGAGGAAGAAGAGGTAGGCACTCTCAATTCCTTAAATATAAAAGGGCACCTTTCATGTTTATCCACAGTGTAAAAATAGTAAAGTCTGTACCTGTAGGCCTGGCCGAGGCTCTTATAGGCATCTATGAAGTCGGCCTTTAACTTCAGCGCCTCTTTGAATGTCTCAATAGCTTCCTGGCAAGAAAAAGCACAATAACTATTAGCAGGAAATTGCAAAAGGGAACGTGTGGAGAGAAAATACATTCAGATTCAGCAGATGGTTCAGAGCTTTAATCAGAAATATCCAGATTGTGTTGTTCACAAACATAATCGCAGTGTGACTCAGACGTGGCATACTGCAAACTCTGGCATTATAAAAGAATGTGGAGAGTAAATAAAATGAAATGGAATAAAGAAAATATAATGATAATGATGGGGGAAGTGGGCCGCTGCTCGTTCAGCAGACAAAGGGCATGTTATTCACACTATTTTCCTTTCTCACAGAAAAAAGGCCTCAGCCACAGTTTGCACTGATAAAAAGCAGATTGTGCAATGTTGACTTTGCTTCCAGGAGGACTGGCTGCAGCAGATTCTACTATCACCAAACGGCACTTTGGTACAACTCTCACTTCAAAATATAGCTTCACGACCAGAGCGACAACTCTATCTGATGTTTAGTTGCAATGCTGGCTCTTTTTTTTTCGCTACATTTTTCAGTGTTGTTGTTGTTTGCAGTCAACTGTAGATGTTGTTCAGGGTTTCCCCCCAGGAAATTGGTTAGCTAAGGGTTAGCAGTGGTGATAGACATGACCACACACACACACACACACACACACACACACACACACACACATTCTTGTACTTCTATCTTTGTGAGGACCCTCATTGGAACAGTGAATCCCCTTGCAAGGTTATTATAGTTTTGGATTTTTCATTAGTTTTAGTTTTTTTTTTTCTTTTTTTTTTTCAAATTCAGTTAGTTTTTAGAGTTTTTAGAGTGAGTTTGCTAGTTTTAGTTTAGCTTTTATTAGTTTTAGTTTTTTGTAATGGGGTAATTGTTGGGTGGGAGATTAAAAGAGGTCACAGTAAATTTTGCCTTTATTTCCTTTGCCTTATCCATCTTCATAATGTATGAAAAACGCTGACAAAGACGAAAATGAAAGACATTTTCAATATAATTTTAGTTAGTTTTGTAACCACACAATACAGTTTCAGTTAATTATCATTATCATGTAACCTTTAACCCTTAAAACAAAGTCTGAAATCTCAAAAAAGCCTTTAAAGAAGTGAGGACCGGCTGAAATGTCCTCACTTTGCAAAAATGTCCTCACTCTGTTGGTTAAAAACGTGTTCTGGTCCTCACTATGTAGGAAGTACAAGAACACACACACACACACACACACACACACACACGTGACTGGATGAAACACAGCGACTGAAGGCGCTTTGCAGACATGCAGACAAGCTCTGCAGCTGAAAACCTGCAGATGAAAAAGCTTTTCAGAGTGACTTTTCAACTAAAATTGCAAATGGACTTATTTTACAAAACTTGGTCAAAATGGACAGAATATGTTAAGCCTACAAGTTCTGACTTTATGCAACTAACAACGACTGCTGCAAATAATGATGCTAGGAGAAAATGATGATGCTGTGTGATATGGGTACCCCCCACCCCAACTGTTCCTGTTCTTTGTTCTGTATAAAATGTTTAAAAATTCCTCAATAAAAAGTGAATTTAAAAAAAAAGAAAGAAAGAAAAAGCTTTTCGGTGCTGAATGAGGCTAAAATTGACTAGAAAAACACAATTAGAAGTAAAAGCTACTACAACTGGTTATGTAACAGCGTGCATGGAGCAATGAGTTTTGAGTTATTTGAGCTGCTTCACTGAATAAAAAGTATTTGCTAAATTAACAAACTAACTGATGAGAGGAAAGAGCAGTCAACTGTTCTGCTGGCAGCGAACTCTCTTCTTTTGTCAGTTTACTGAAAACAAAAGCACCACATTGTATATTCAATATACAGCCTTTAATGTATGAACTTTGAGGTTTATTAGGGCCATTAGACAAACTGCCTCCATAACAAATTGATACAGGAAACAACTCTTTACTGAGGCTCACTCATAAAAACTCAGCGTGATGAGGTTTCCTCTGGTAATATCATGTTAGCCGTTATAAATGAGGTAATATAACACACATATAATATGCATGCAACACCATCTGTCTGGTGCAAGTCCTCGTTGATACTGTGTCTCAATCTCTTCATCTCCTTTCAACATTTCGCTTATGACTAAATAATTCTGCATGTTTCAAACGTAGTATCAGTTAAGCTTGTAGTTTTTTGTTCTCATTTTCACCATAAAACAAAGAGTGCTCCAAATAATTTGAATAATCGGTGGTCTTTATAATCCTCTGGGGTCTATGATTTGTTTGAAGTTCCGAGGTCGTGTAAAACCAAAGAAATGATCGTTTTAATCTGATAGTACAAAATTATTTAATCAAGTATAAAAGTAGGATGGGACGGGGCAGACGTGGCATTTTGCAAAAATGGAAAAAAAGGGGGTCTAATAATCTAACACTGCTCCTATAAATAAACATATTTTATGGTAATTTTCTGTGCATAGTTTTATTTTATTTGAATTTTACCTTTATATGTTCATTTGCAACCTATGTTTACATTTTTTAGGTCCGAAACAGTTCATTGAGCATATTTGTGGTTTTTATTGTCTTAAATAGTATAATTTTATTGCAGATTTCATGATTTTTGGGCTCAATATGTTAATAAAGTGTGTTAAAGTGAAAAAATAATTGTCAGATCATGCTGAAGTTGTGCTGAGAAAATACCAAATACCAAACATGAGTATAGTAAATATTATGTGGTATATAAAGAGCAAATAAGCTCAGAGCCCAGAGGGATAAAGGGGACCCAAAATGACCCAAAACACACAAGACAATTTCTCAACACACTGAAAAAACTGCTCCACCAGTCTGACAATACTAGATGTCTAAAAAGAAAAAACAAATTTGCATTTTCAGGTTGTGTTCCAATGAAACGACTGTCCCAATAATATCGCCAATAAATAAATAAATAATGCAACAAGTTAAATATAAGGCTTCAAGTAGACATCATAATTGTGATTGGTGATTTTAAATGTTAAATTCTTTAAGTCCAATGTCATTTCTTCTTGTGGTTTTATTTTGTTGTTGTCAGTTAATTGTATTTGATCTGTTTTATTTCTGTTGCACAGCACCTTGTAACTTGTTTTTGAAAGGTGCTATATAAATAAATAAAAGTTATTATTATAATTATTATTTCTTCTATAATTGAATTATTTCTTCCAACAATTATTAAACAGACCGAAAAAATCCTGTTCGGAGTATCTTCATATAAAATACACAGATTTTCTTAAAGCAGAGCATTGATTTAAAGTGATTCATGTCCCTAAACGTGTTTTTAGTGCCAAGAGGAAACTGTTCACATCAGTGTACAGTAAACAAAAGCTTTTTATCACGTTGAAAGGTCATAAAAAGCAATAAACAGATTGTTTGTACAACGAATGGTATTTCAGGAGCCAGATTTCCACCTGATCCTTTCATGATCAACACATGCAAAACCAAATGTGAAGATTTGCATCCGTACCTTGAGCATGCCTCTGTGGAAGAAGGTGAGGCCTTTGTACAGCATGGCGATGGGCTGATTCTTCTTCAGCTCCAGAGACTGCTGGAAGTCTTCCATAGCTCCCACATAATCCTGGGGAAGAAATGCAAAGCACGGGATCAGCACATGAAGGTGTGCATGTTCAAGTGCATGTAGAGAAGATTTGATAATCACACCTCTGAGATGAAGAGCAGTGTCCCTCTGTGTCTGTAGAGACGGGCTGAGGGCTGCAGCTGGATGGCTTTGGTCAGATCGCCCAGAGCTTCACTGATACGACCCAGAGGAGACAGGATCTGCAACAGGCACACATTCAATAGAGGAATCCTGAAAATCATGTGTTTTATACAGAAATGCTGTTTTTTTTTTTCTTTAAGAAACATTTCTTGGCTATTAAATGTCTTTTCCTGCAGACTAGTATAACTCATGGGTTTCAAACTCGCGGTCCGTGGGCCAATTGCGGCCCTCGTGATGATATTTTGTGGCCCTCACCTTGATATGAAAGTTTAATGTGAGTTTTATATGAATGGCACGTTACCGTGTTGTGTATGGAAGGTCCCTTTATTGTGCAAGCTGGAGCTTTGTTTCACTTGTTTCTATGACGATGTTAACAAAAAGAAAGGCAGCTGCTACCAGACCGTTTATTATCTGCCGTGTTGTTGTTACCGGAAGAAGTGGAAATGTTATGTGATGTAATTTTGTGTCTTTTTTTGTAATTTTGTCTTTTTTGGTAATTTTTTGTCTTTTTTTAAATAATTTTGTATCTTTTTTTTTGTGGTAATTTTGTGTCTTTTTTAGTAATTTTTTGTCCTTTTTTGTAATTTTGTGTGTTTTTTTGTAATTTTTTGTGTTTTTTGGTAATTTTTTGTATTTTTTAAATAATTTTGTATCTTTTTTTGGTAATTTTGTGTCTTTTTTTGGAAATTTTGTGTCTTTTTTAGTAATTTTTTGTCTTTTTTTAAATAATTTTCTGTCTTTTTTTGGAATTTTGTGTCTTTTTTGGGTCATTTTGTGTCTTTTTTGGTCATTTTGTGTCTTTTTTAAGTAATTTAGTTTTTCTGTCATTTTGTGTCAATCTTTTAAAAAATAATGTGGGGTTTTTTTGGTAATTTTGTCTTTTTTAAGTAATTTAGTTTTTTTTCTGTCATTTTGGTTTGTTTTTTTTAGTAATTTTGTGTCTTTTTTGGGTCATTTTGATACTGCCTCCAGCGGCCCCCAGGTAATTTGTTGAGTTTGAGACCCCTGGTATAACTGGTTTGATCATTCCATCTGAAAATACTGAAAATCAATTTGCATGTGATCCATTATTTCTGGTTGATGTAAAGTTGTGCAGGATTTCCTCTTAGAGAGATCTATTCTTCTACAGGAAAAGGTGGAGTGAGCATTTTCAAAGTAAACCTGATCTTCAAGATTAGGATTTTAGGAAGACAAAAGCAAAAAACTATTTAGATCATGGACAAAGGTTGCCACGGTTAGAAAGTATCACAGTTTCACAGTATCATGGTATACGCTATAACACAAGTATTATTATTATTTTTTATTTTTTATTATTATTATCAGTTACAATTACCCTTAAAAGGAAAACTTATTTGGTTGAAAAGATACTTTATTATAATTTAAACTTGAAACCATTTTTTTATGACAGTATGTGTGAAAAAAATATTTTTTTAAAAGTAAACACAGAATTTGTATATATTTATTTATATACAGTATATGAAAGAAATTTTTTTTTTAACATTTACCATGAAACTGGTGAAATGCTGCAACCCTATTAACAAACTTGCCCTTTGGGTTGCAAAGTGTTTTTGAATTGATTTAACGATTTGTTGTTGATGAGTGTATTAAAATGTAACATAAAGTGACATTCAGTCTCAGTCAGAGTTGTGTAAGTGTTTCTATGTGACCTGCATGTCTGGTTGATTGCACCAGAGCTGCATTCAAGTAGCTGACGACTCACAAAGAGGAAGCAGCTCGAGCTCAGAGTGAAACCAGGGGAAGGAGACAGTGGTGAAGATAAAGTCACGTGACTTTGCGACCGTTTGTGTGTCTAAATATACACAATCAGAACATCGTATGTTCCTTGAAAACGAATGAACTCCTCTCAGGGAGTCCCCAGATCAGTTTGGTGTGAAAACGCCCGATGACTCCTAGAACATCTGCACACAATCTACAAATTATTTTGCCAAACAACAACTTCTGACTGGATCTGTAACAGACTGTGCAAATCACACGTTTCCAAGGAGACAGTGGTGCCCGACTGATCAACATCTAAACATAAAGTTGATCAGATAAACTGAAGAGGGGACTAATGTGCAGTTTCAGGTTAAGACTTGTATGAAAACATAATTAAAAAAATGATTTTCAGGGCATCTTTGATGCTTTTTCTTATATTCTATACAGGGTTCGTACACTTTAGCAGTGGTCAAATTCAAGCATTTTTCAGGACTTTCAAGTTTTTCCAGTATCTTACACCTGTTGTAAATTGCATGTTTTAGATGAGTACTTACATACTAAAAGGGGGAGATTTCACTGAACCATACCAACAGTGATGGTATTACACTTTTAGGAGGAACGGTCTTCATTTCAGATAGGCTACTCATTATTTTTTACATTGAACATGTGATTATCTATAGTCTATAGATGGATATAGTCAGATTGCAAAAGAAATACAGTAAGAGTTTCAAGCATTTACAAGCACTTTATCCAAAATCCAAGCACTTTTTAAACCTTGAAAGCACCCATACGAACCCTGTCTATCATATATACACAATGTTACAGTTTGTTGTTCATACCAATTGTGGCGAAAAACTTCAATTAATACGGTAAACATGTGTAAAAGTAATTCCTTAAAAGGAAAAACCAGGTTTCTGATGGTTCTGAATGCTCTGTTTCCAACAGTTTTTTCTACTCTTGGCTTAAGCTGACTTCTATATATGGTCATCTGATCCAGGCACGCTTCAGCAGTGATTATCAGGAAAACCTGTAAGCTTGGCTGTTCATTTCTCCCCAACTTCCAGTTACACTCCTGGAACATTACTTAGTTAATTTTTGTATTTAGCTTTTAATGGTGATTTTTCACCGCAAAAAGTGCTGCTTCTGTTTACAGTATTTTCACTGCTTAAGGTATATTCATGCAAACATCAGGGAAACCTGTAATCTTGGATGCTGATGTTGTTAATTTCTTCCCAATATTAGATCCTATTCCTGCTGCAACATGTTTGACTGAGTAGTTTTTGGTTCAGAAGCTTTAATTGGTGTTTTTTCACAGCAGCTATATGCTGTTATAGTCATCCTCAGATTGGCCGTCTAGCGGCAAAGACAGTAGTGCAGAGAAAAAAAAGCACTAATGTGGAAGTCCCGGAAACGCTGACCAATCAGAGAAGATTTGGCTTTTCAGAGGGTGGGCTTAAAGAGACAGGTGCTCAAACGAAGTGTCTCAATAGAGGTGCAGCAGCCGTGAGCAGAATGAGCAAAAAAAAATGTGTTTTTTGAACATTAAAGCATGTAAACATGGTCTTGTAGAAACTAAAAATACAAGTATGAACCTGAAAATAAGCATATAATGTCCCCTTTAAGCATCTTAAAGCACAGAGACACGAAAGCACTAATGTAGAAGACCCAGAAACGCTGACCAATCAGAGAAGATTTGGCTTTTCAGGGGGTGGGCTTAAAGAGACAGGCACCAAAATGAAGTGTCTCAAACAGTGGTTGAATAAAGGTGTTTTGAACATTAAAGCATGTAAACATGGTCTTGTAGAAACTAAAAATACAAGTATGAACCTGAAAATAAGCATATTATTTAATTAAAGGGTGCAATTAATTAAAGAGTGCAACAAAACCGACATGTGCAATACAATTGATATGTGCAAAACACTCAATTCACCTCATGTATAAATTATAGCATTTTAAGTAACCATTTATTTATTTTTATACTTATTTATTACATCACATGTCCTTGTTCTTGTTTTTGTCCTTGTTTAGCTCGGTATTTTTTAAATGTTTTTACTCATGTTGTTTTGTGTTATGATTGTCATAACTTTGCACCTTATGCAGTGGCACTTTCAATTTCGTTGTATAGTGAACTATATAATGACAATAAAGACTATTTGATTTGATTTGATTATGTCCCCTTTAAGCATCTTAAAGCACTTAAAATCTCCTATAAAATGAGTTTGTGTCTCAGAGGCCAACCCATAACGATGAGGAGTTACTGGCTCACCTCTGCTCTCTGTTCGTAGACCTCTGGCCAGTTCGGCTCGAGGGTGATGACTCTGTTGAGCTCGTACAACGCCAAGTCAGCATTCTTTATATCCTGGCACGGAGAGACAGGAAAGGGGGGGCAGTTACATTCTGTTGACATAAACTTTAATATATGGTGGACAAAAAAACTAGGAGCAGAGCCACGAGAAACTATGAAAACAAAACCGTCTGTCTGCCTTTTTTCTCCTGGAGGGCACAGTCTCAGAAGCGCAGAGTCCTGGCAGGTTTCATTTGCATTCACTGAATGACACGGTGAGTCATTCTGCCGTTACCTGAAACTGCTGCTGTCACCAAAATACACGATGCCTTTTATTTTTCCGGAGAAATAAACCAAAGGCATCCAAAAAATGCATGCAGACAACAACTATCTGTGCTGCCGAATGGTTTAAAATCTCATGCTGGCACAAAAAGCATGAATAGGAGTGCAGCAATTAAAGCAGACTGAACTTTTAATGCAAATAAAGGCAGTGGGGTGATTCTCATGAAGACAGTCTAAGCTACGTCTGTGAAGATTATAAGGACATACTTTATCAAACTAAATATATTTCACTTTTATATGAATGAACAATATAGCCATAATGAGGCACAATTCATTGTTTTGTGTTTAAAATAATATTTTCTATATTTTTAAACATATTTTTGATTCACAATTTCATTACTGTAATGCATCCAGATAAAAATGTCATGGTGCACTCTGTAATCTAATTTAATTATTTTTCTTCTACAAATCTATCAGTGTTTTTGTTCATTTTCGTTTGTGTATGTGTATATGTGACTGTTTACATGTACATATATGTATAAAAAATAAGAAAAGGATAATTGTATTCCTGTAATTGGAAATGTTTTTATTGTATTTTTCAATAAAAATATAAAAAAATAAAAATAAAAAAATGTCATGGTTTCCCCACACTTATACACAATAAATATTTAATAAACTTTATAAAAATAAATACACATTTGTTTAAAAATGCATAATTTAACAGAATATAATCAAATATAATGTTTTTTAACAATACATCTGAATGAAAATTGATGAGAAAAAAATGGTTTAATGTTACAGTAATGATAGAATTGTTTGCATTAAAATATGTGAATATTTTAATAAAATACATGTTGGTGCTACCAGCTACCCTTGAGCATATTTAAGTGCTTGCCAGTGTCTCTGAAAATGTCATAAAATACATTAAATTTTCAAATAGATTATAAATTCATATTAAACAGTGACTTTAGATTGTATATGTTATAAAGGGTCAAAGAAAATATGTATTCAATGCTCTTGGATTTTTGCTATGAGCTGCACCATGTTCATGAGAATCACCCAGTGGATCAATAAAAAAACAGACAGAAACTCTGGAGCTGGTGAAGTATGAGTCACCTGCTGTGATGAATAATCTAAAGACCTTGATTAATGCGACAGCAAAGTATTGAATTATGCGTTTCCAATAAATAATCGAGCAGCAGCATTTTCTCCAAGAAATATTATTCGGGTTAGAAAGTGTTCATATCTTAATGAGAGCAATAATAATAACTTAACTCCAGCTATAGCTTTATCATTCAGTTTATTACATTGTAAATGTACTTATGGACCTAAAGACAGTTTAATAACTGGCTGCTCATAGTTAATGTGGCTCATTTCTCCTGTATTTTAATGGCTGGTAGAGAAGTAAGTAATTATCTTTTTATTGCTTATTTAAAAAGACAGTTATATTAAAAATAAATCAATAAATGACTTGATGAATACATTATGCCATTAAATTGACCAAAAATAATATTACACTTTAATTTAAATAAACACATATATACAATAAATTAATATATCATGTTTAAAAAGCAGGAAAAGTAAATAAATGGTGGAATCAGTGCCAGGATGAATAAATAAAGGGGCAAATTAAAACAGAAATATCAATAAATATCACATTTTATCAATTAACTATTGCCTACATCTATTTTTTATATTATTTTGGTAAATTGAATTGCATACTTATTGATCCATTTTATTTTTCTATCAAATCATTTATTTATTTATTTGTGATTTTGCAGCTTCTGCATTTCATATTACGAGGTGGCCCATTAAAAACAACAAAAAATACAACAAAAAAATTGTTGTATCGAGAAATAAAAAATTAAAATAAAAAATCTTAAAAACTTAAATAATTCTAAAAGAAAAAATGTACAATGCACATGTGCACAGAACTTAATTACAGCCCCATAAAACCCAACAAAAAAAATCCAACAAAATTGTCAGATAATAAAAATAATAATAATAGTAAAAAATAAAAAAAACATCATTATTATCAAGAAAAAACATTTATAGTGCATATTTCAGGGAACTGTCGACAAATAAAAGAAAATATAAAAGCCATTATTATTATTATTATAAAGAATATTCAAGGTTCATACACTTTTTGAATGGTCAAATTCAAGCACTTTTTTGGTGGTTTTACACTTTGAACAACCAAAAGTACAGTTTGCTAATCTCAATATCAAATTTTTTTTTTCATTGAACATGTGATTATCTATAGTCAGATTGTAAGAGAAATACAGTAAGAATTTAAAGCATTTTCAAGCACTTTAACCAAAATCCAAGCACTTTTCAAACCTTGAAAATACATTAAAATGTAAGCATTTTCAAGGATTTCAAGCACCCGTACGAACCCTGAATATTATTTTTGAAAAAGATGTTTTAAAAAAGTGTTATTCAGGCCAGACAGTGCAGTTGTATTCCACGTCTTTCACTCACCTGAAGACTTTTCTTCCCGTAAGCTATCCCTCTCCCGTAGATGGCACTGACCAGCTCTGGGTCGCCCTTTAATCAATATAAAAACAAGTCAGGAAAAAAATGTTTGGCTTCAAGACAAAGACAGTAAGTTGTGTTTTGATTTTAGGTTGAAGCAAAATAGCAAAGTGGCGCAAAACAGAACATCTACTGAGTGAATATCAGACACACCTGTAATAAGAGTGAGAAGTGTTTGATGGCTTCATCATAAAGACCGTTGCCTATCAGAACGTAGCCTATAGCTGCAAAGACAGAACAAATGAGGGTGAATAACTGGGAACATGTGGCAAAAAATCATATAAATCCATCCAGCATAAATACAGTTTTTATTCAAAACAGCATGCAAACTTACCTAGTTCCTCGTTTGTGTTGTGGTTATCTACAGGGAAGGGGATTTTTTTCTGTTCTATAAACAACTTGGCCTGGTTCTGTGAGAGATAGAGGCGAGATAAAAACATAAAGGTGAAAAAAGGGACACAGATCAGTAGGCAGCACTGGCACGGAAAAAATAAAAATAATGGTTTCCTGTGTGAAGAGCCAAGAACTAGTTTTATGTTTCTTTGAAAGTTTAGTCACTGCTGACACTTTGCTGTATGAAAAAGTATATTTAATATATTTACAAAGCAGAGAAAAGTGCTGTGAATTAATGTCTTTGTCAAGAACATTTTGCTCAGTAAAAAAAGGTTATTTTTTACAAGCTTTCCAGCATCTCACAAGGTTATTCTGAGAAATTAATCCCCGGGGAACGGAGAACACAATCCTTTCAAATGTCAAGGGCGTTTACGACTGCCAAGCCAAATTCTTTGTGCAGCAATAAATATTGTGTGTATTGCATCTTTTCCTCCTTCTCACAGTGCCACATTGTATTCGCTGTGTAATCCCGAAATGAAGAATGGCAGCACGGGATGCAAATTTGACAGCATGCAAATGTTGCTGTGGCGGCGCTTCGGGTTTCCAAAACGGCAACGAGACAACTGACGAGGCGAATGCTTGCTGCATTTCTATCATCAGGAAGCCTTACATGACAAGTAGCAGCAGCCACATCATCACAATGACACACTCAGGAAGATATTTTCTTCACTGCTCAGATATAAACATTACAGACTTTTGTTAGGCTTTTCTAGGGATGAAACAAAACCTCCAAGTCTTCTGATTTCCAGCAGTGATGTAAAGGTTTACTAAGGCTGCATTCACACCGAATTAGACAGTGCAGCACAAACGCCAGCAATCCCATTTATTTGAGTGGGGGTAAGTGTGTTTGTGCTGCAGCAGCCAGCAGGCAGAAAAGTTGAAATGAATTAAACTTTTGGAAAACAACAGCCCGAAGTCACACTGCAGTGGCCAACCACGTAAGCAGCGAATTAGTGGGTAAAGTAAAAATCCCTGTGTCTCATGGCTAGGGTTGTCAAAAGTATCGATACTTTTTTGAGTATTAGTAAAACGTTGTATCCGGATACAGTACTCATTTTCAAAAGTATAGAGTGTCTGAAGCTTGTTATCATAGTTGCAGTTTCTTTTTTGCACAACTGTTTTTTATTATAAATATTTAACCTGTGGTTCTGTTAATGTTTACATGTTGCATTTTTATTGTTAATAAAAATATTTCTGTTAAATTTTGGGGTCTTTGTTTTGATCCTTGTGGTATCAAAAATGGTATCGAGTATCAAATATTTTCCTGAGTATCAATATCGAGTTGAAAATTTTAGTATCGTGACAACCCTACTCATGGCCATGAACAGCTTTGGCGTAGGGGTGCACCGATCTATCGGCACCAATTTCATTAATTTTGCGGAATCGGCAATTGGCCGATTCTTTTACGTCAAACCGCAAAAGTCTGAAAGTGCGTCTGCACGTACGCGTTCTTCTGCATGACTGTGTTGTATGTATGTTGTATTATAACAAAACCAAAAACTCAGGACACTTTATTTATGGTTGCAGTTCTTTTGTTAGTTTGTCCTGTAAATTGTTGCAATTTATTTTTAGTTCAATATTTTATTAACTACCTCAGACATTGTGATTTCCTTTATTTGTTAAAGAAAAATACTGCTGTGTTATTGTTCTTCAATAAAATACGATTCAAACATTGAAGGTGTATGCTGTGAGTTGTAAAAAAAGAAAATCGGAATCAGCAGGTCAGGCTTTTTAAAAATCGTGATCGGTGATCGGCCAGAAAATTGCAATTGGTGCACCCCTACTTTGGAGGAAGAAAGTTTTAATAAACTATAATGGTAAAAAAAAAAACAGAATAAAAGCACCTAGCATCTTTCCTGCAACAAGCTCCTGCAAAACAGAGTCTGTCCACCTTTTCTTTCTTAGCTGTTGCGATATGAAGTCGCCTTTAAGTGTGCAAAGAGGTGTCAAGATCTTAGAGACACTCGGAATCAAAAACAATAATTGTGAAAGGACATTTTTCCCACACCCTGCAGCTAATCGTTGCATCACCTGATGGTGTGACTGCAGCCTCAGGGTGTGGTCAGCACACTGACATTACTGCTGGCTGTTATCACAAGAGCAGATTTGAAACTGTCAACCAAAGAATGTCACTGATTCTGTTCAGCTTGGTAATAAATCAAAATGCTTATTTATCGTTGATATGCATGTGTTAAATTGTTGTTTCTGTGAATCAAAACTGTCTTAATTTTGTCTCAAAAGTTGTTGTTAAACTAATAATCAAGGAAAAAGTATCAAACTAAAACATGAGCATAGTATAATGCTTCATCTTAAAGAATGAGAAGTTTTCTCACTTAATTCAAGAATGTAAGACTGGAGAGCTTGTAACGCTGCTTTTTAGATCAAATCCAGCTGTTAGACACACACTCGACTAGAAATTATATTTTTAGAACAGTTATAGACTTTGGATCTGTATAATGTGTGTGTGTGTGTGTGTGTGTGTGTGTGTGTGTGTGTGTGTGTTTGCATGTGAGATCTCACCAGTATCTTCTCGGCGTTAAGTGAGAAAACTGACTCGCAGGGCGGGTTGCTTCCCTCCTCACAATCTGGGTCTTCCAACTGTAAAATGGAGGATTCTGAAAAGAGAAATATTCAGCATTTAACAGAGGAAATGTTATATATTTGAATTTCAGACCGCTATATGAATGTTAAATACATTTTTCAAGCTCCAATCCTGCCGAACCATTACTCCTTTAAGTTAAATTTAAACAGTTTTATACTTCCAGGAAAAACGTGTCTCAGATGTCAAGCAGACCTGACCCAGTCCTGTTGGCATGTCAGCAATGTGGTTTCTAATAACTCCATTAAGTTCTGCAGACCAAATGTCACTTCACTGAGGAGTTGCAAAAATGTAATGTAATGGATTCGTCTACAGCTTTTTTTCCACATTTAAAAATTAGTTTGATCAGCCTATGGCAAGACCCATGCACCAAACTCTATTAAAATCTTGGGTGTTTAAAAATGCAATTTTTAACAAAAGTATTTTCGCATGTTTTAGTCAATTTACTGCCAGGCATGCAGATTTTGTTAAACAATTTGTCCCATACACTAACGTTTGTGAATTTTTCAAGGTGGATTTTTGCATGGCAACAACTAACACCATGGCAAACACACCATTTCTTCAGGTTTTCTTCAGAGATAAAAATGGTTTAAAACATGCACAGGTGCTGATTTTTTAAGTTGTGATTGAATTTCCAAACAAAGATGTAACTTTGATAGTGATATAAACTGACTCTTTGTTCAGAGAGATGGATTACACAACACGACTGCAGAGGAGGAAGAAAAAACGCTCTGAAAAGGTCAAAATCTATGTTACACTTGGACTGAACCATGCAAAAAAAACTGTCAGGAATGACTTACAATATTCATTTAGCTCAGTTCAAAGGCATTGAAACAAGCAGCTGTAATCTCAACAGAATGTCAACTTGTTCAACCAGTTCAACTGTCAATGTCTTACTGTCTCCTCACCAAAAATACAATGCCATCTGTCCACACAACCAGTCCTGGACACATCTTTCAACATCTTTAAATGATCTGATACATAACTGCACTACAACTTTACATGATGTAACGTATGTATGTACAGAAAAACTCTCCTATTTTTCATTTAAGTCATATTCTTGTATATTGCCGTTAAGTATTGTCATATTTTTGCTCTATTTTTGCCTCCTTTTTGCTTCATTACTCAAAGAGTTGCAGGACAAATTATATATCAAAACGTGCAGTTTGATCGGGATTGGTGTGCTATTACTTTTCTCAACGGAATATGAATTTTTAGCAAAAAATAACAATAATTAGAGATTTTCAAATGTCTACTTCTCCGGCATAATTTCACCTAGAGACTCCATTTAAACTTTAAACAGTAGACACAAGTCTTGCGTATTGGTGTGTTAACGCACGTTTCGATAGGTCATATACTTTTTTATCAATCCCTGTTCAATGACCATGATCATTTTTGGAGAAATTCTGAGATTATAATGGGTGTGTATTGCATGGAATGTTCATGTCAGAGTGTGTGACATCATCGCTCAGAGTGGGAGAAGTGGTCTGAAATTGTCTGAAATGTTTCTCTTTCCACACTCCTCCTGGCCACAATTTACACTCTATACACATTATTTTTTTCAAATTTGTAGACAAACTTGTTATGTCTCTCACAATGTGCTCAAAAAATCTGAGAGACATATGGAATTTAAATGGGCAGCCTCCAAGTGCGGCCACGTATTTCTCTGCTCCTCATTGACTGTAATACAAATATTTTCTGAGAAAAGCAGAACGGACCCGTTTTAAAATTGCACATGTTTGTAAAGTATTTACTGTAGAAACACCAAAATCATATCAAAACGTTCAGGAAGTCCTTGTGATGCTCACGGTCTGGGTTTTTTTCTGATAGGAGCTATCGTTTGGTCAGAATAAGCCCAAATGTGAGACGAACGCAGAGGAGGAAAAAACTCTTTTTCTCAATGTTTCTGTGGGTCTCTGCCTAGGTTGCCTCTGTCGTCATTGACAACCACCTGAAGTTGCCATGGTAACCTCTGAGCCTCAGGCCAGAGCCACAGTTAATTTACGGCTGACCCCTGTCTCCCATACAAAAATATCAAGTCTCTGTCAAACACACACACACACACACACACACACACACACACACACACACTTTCAGAATTTTCCCAGAGGAAATGTTCTTGTTTCTACATTTCTACACACTGTGTCATAAAAGCTGCCGCGATTTTATTTTTTTAATTCTAATAAAAATAAAAACTATACAGCTTGGTGCATCAGATTTAAGCAGAATCCACCAGAAGCGAATTGCCTTCAGAAAAATGTCTCATTTACACTCTGATAAACGTGTGATTTTTCAGTGGAGTAAAACAAAAACAAAATCGCGTATTTTTTTAATGGAGTTTGGTGTTGACCTCTTGGGGTAAGCTAAAACATGCCGGGTTTTTTTAAACCGTTTTTTGTCGAGTTTCCTTATTGTTTTGTACACAACAACACACTCCCACTCCTTCGTTACTGCTCTGCCTCTTTTGTCTTCGGGTTTAATTCCCGTTTAACCTCTTCCAGCTGTAAGAGCACGAGCTGATCTCAGGTATCTCTTCTCGGCTGTCACCGCTTGTTGTTATTAGCTTATCTCTCAGTTTAGCTTAGCTCCGCGGTGACAGTCGGACCGGGGAGGACGTGGCAAAGTAGCCGAGCAAAGGAGAGACTTTTACCGCAGTCAGCCGCGTACTCTTCCCACTCGGACAGCGAGCTGCATCCCTGCTTGTGGAGCTCGTTGTTGAACAGAGTGAGAGTGGAGAAGAACTCGGAGGAGAAGATCGCCCGGCTCAGGTAGAGCACAGAGAGCGCCACCACAACAACAGCCCGGCTGGCAGGGGCCATGTTGTGCTACATGTGTGTGACGCCAGAGAGCGGAAGCTGCTGCAAAACCCGATCAAAGCCGAGCGGACACGCCCCCCTCACGAACGAGTCACCGCAGCCGGAAAGGGCGGTTGAACTACAGTTCCCAGCGTGCTCTGCGGCTGTCAAACCGGTTCCTCTACTGTTAAGCCGGACAGAAAAGAAACAAATTGTTTCCGTCATAACTTTCAAATTAAAACCAAACTCATACTTTGTGTCGTTGTTATAAATATTTTTTTTCAACAATCTACACATACAGTATATTTACAGATTCATGTGTTATTTTCAGACAGATATCCCCTCCCTGTCCAATAAAAAAATAAAGATAAATAAAATAATAGTGTGCACTCCCAAGGCAGCTTTGTGTTTGGTTTGCTTGAATTTGTTTAAATAAAAATGTGTCAATTAAAACTTATTTACTAATATATATATATATATATATATATATATATATATATATGCATATATATATATATATATATGCATATATATATATATGCATATATATATATATATATATATATATATATATATATATTCATATATATATAAATTTTTTTCATATATATATATATACATGAAAATTAAAAATACTGATATTAATAGCAATCAAATTAAGACAAACATGTCATTTGCTTTTCAGATTAATTTAGTCATTTAGCAGATGCTTTTAGCCAAAGCGTCTTACAGGAAAAAAGGGAAACAATCAAGGTATAGTGCAATAAAAGCCATTAGTGCAGCAATAAGTGCTAGTGACGATTCTTTAAGAAGTAGAGTTTTGGTTTGGTGCTAGGAGAGAAGGTGCTCTCTGAAGAGCTGGGTCTTCAGGAGGTTTTTAAAGGTAGAGAGGGACGCCCCTGCTCTGGTAGGAACTGGTAGTGTGTTCCACCAACGGGGAACAAGAAATGCAAAGAGTTTGGATTGCCTTGGATGAACAGGTGGCAGAGTCAGGCGCCGTTCATGACAAACATAAAATATTCTTAAATAAAAAGTAGCTCAAAATATATTTTGTATAGTATAAAATTGTACTATAGTATGAATATATAGTTTTTGTGTCCACAGTATTTACTTTATTCTAACATGTCAGAGGGTGTAAAGTATAATTTTTTGTTATTTAAATGTAATTTTTTATATGTTTATAAATGTATAACCTTTAATAGACTGTTATACACCACAATATCAGAAATCAAAAGCATACATTAGTGGATTTTAACTACTGATGCTGATAAATAAATATTTGCCTCTGAAATGTAGTGGAAAAGAGGTATAAAGTAAAATAAAAATGGAAATACTCGCGTAAAGTACAAATACCACAAAATTGTACAGTATAGTAAATCTGTACTTTTATTTTGAAGGCGAAGCTGTTTGGAACCGTCTTATTTCCGCTGTGGTTGCCTCACATGCTAGTGGTGTGTTTGTACAGTTTCCAGAGTAAATAATGGGGAAAGATGGCTTTAGATGTGTTGAATGTAACGAAAAAGCAACGGAGTTACACCGGGATTACAGTAACGGGATCCTGACGATAACCATATGTGTGCGTCCACTATTCTTCTTGTATTTGAGTCGTTTTGGCTTCTGTTTATAATGAAGATGCTAGCTAACAGCTAACGTAGATCTGTCATTCCTCTTCTCTAAAACTAAACTTTACTCTGTGTGTGTTTCTGCAGGAGTCCTGCCACAAACCAGTGGACAAGTACATTGAATATGACCCAGTTATCATCCTGATTGATGCCATTCTGTGCAAGACGCAGGCCTTCAGACACATTTTGTTCAACACAAGCTTGAATGTAAAGTAACATCCAACTATTTTAACTCCTTTTGCAAAAATGCACAAACAGTAATATTTTAATCTAAACTAGATATTCTGACAGTGTGTAAATACATGCATGTCTTGTGATCATAACACGACTAAGCACATTTAATTAAGTATAAATTCGAGGCACTTTATTTGAATATTGAGTATTTAATGCAAGTTTCTATTTCACTTTAAACTATATTATTAAGTAATAAACAGTTTGAAAGGGATCATTCTGCATAATTAGTACTTTTTTGTACTCTAATTTTATTTTGACTCTAACACTTTAGTTAAATTCACTCAAATGTTTCAATAAATGACTTTTGCTCAGTGTTTGAACATAAGTATGTACTTACGTTCTTATACAAATTTGAGGTACTTGTATGAGTTTTTTCATTTTTTGCAACCTTACACTTCTACTCCACTATACCTCAGAGGTATTTATTGCACTTTTAACTCCACTACATTTATCTGACAGCTTTAATTACTTACTAGACGCTCTTTATCCCCTTCCTGTCCAGTGAAAACCATCTCCAGATGTGTTGATATTGAATATTTGTGTTAAACTTCCTCATGTGTTGATGAAATTCTCCTACTTCTGAAGCTAAATAAAGTTAACAACCTTAAACATCTAAAGCTGTAATGTACAAAATGCAAATTAATGCAGCAGTACTATTGATACAAAAAACAGATATGATAGTAAAACTGTAAAATAGTAAAACACAGAATAACAAACTGCACAAATAAATGCACTTTTACTTTGGATATTTTAAGGACATTTTGCTGATGAGACATATTTTTACTTGAGTAAGGTTTTAAATGCAGGAATTTAACTTGTGGTGGATTATTTTCACAGTATGGTATTAGTTTTATTTATACTGATGTAAATACTGAATCACTGGTGTTCAGGTATACTTAATGTGTGTGTTTGTGCGTTTTCTCCAGATCCACTGGAAGCTGTGTGTGTTCTGCCTGCTGTGTGAGGCGTACCTCAGGTGGTCTCTGCTCCACGGCTCCGAGCCGAGCAGCGACCCTGCTGACATCATCAGGTACACCAAGGAGTGGGAGTTCTACGGCATGTTTGGATTGGCCGCCCTCGGTAAGACGATGAACCCAAAAGCTACATTATACATCTGTTATTCTGCTGCAGTGTTAACATGGAGCTCCAGAACCACAAATCTAACTGGAACACATGGATGTTTACAGACTGTGGTGAACTGTAACAAAGTACATTTACTTAAGTACAGTTGGGTTTTTTTAAATACTCTTATTGGTTTTTCAATTTTATAAGCACAAAAAAAAACAATACAGACAACAAAGCCCAAAACAAAAGAAGTCCCACCCCAAACTAACAGAGCGTTGCACTATATATTTCTATTTTTACATAAAATAAGTAAGTAAACAAAAAGACGACAAGAAACGGGTAAACGAAGAGTACATACATAAAATAAATGAAAGGGCAGACAGTCCTCATCTTCAAACAAGCAAATTAAGAGTTATAGCTTCTGTAAAAAGCAATGCAATGGTTCTCAGATCCTCCAGAACTTGTCCGATTTGTGATTAAGGTCATGAGTCAACTTCTCGGGAGGAATAAGAGCAGAAATCTGTGATATTATCCACATGTCAACTGTAGGAATCTGGGGAGTTGACCACTGCACCAAGATACATTTTTTAGCCAAAAACAAAAGATTTTTCAACAGAGATTTTGTGTCCGTGCCCGAGAAATTGTCTGAAGCATGATTAAGTAGATAGAAAGAAGGAGTCAACAAAAACTGTTTACCAGTGACCTCCTGGATTACAGAGTGATCCCCCTTTCAGAAAGTCTGGATGTGGTCACATGACCAAAACAAGTGGATAAATGTACCTTTGTGTATATTACATTTATAACAAAGGTTGCAGGTGTTAGTGAACATTCTCTGGAGGCGATCTGGTGTGTAATAAGTTCGGTGAAAAAAATTAAAGTTCTGTTCATGTAAAGTACAGTTTTTTTAAGGTGGGCCATTTTGCCTCAGGGGCTGCTTGATTATGGAAAAAACTTCAAATCACGATTATTTCAGTCAGTATTTAGATTATGATTATTTAACATGACATGAGCAACATTATGGCTTTAATATATATTTTTTTAAAGTTTGGCTTTTTAACAATGGATTGTCTTTAACTTCAAATAGGAATCATCTGAAAATAAAATAAAATGATCTTAAATAAAAAATTATGAACCGGGTTCGTACAGGTGCTTGAAATGAAACCCTTGAAAATGTTTGAATTTTAATGTTGTGTTTTCAAGGTTTGAAAAGTGCTTGAATTTTGGATAAAGTGCTTAAAATTTTATCTGCATTTCTTTAACAACAAAATCCTATAGAATAGAAATATAATTAGTTGGAGAACCTGTAATGAAAATGTAAAATAATCATTTTCAGTATGTATGTATTCAAAAAAATATGTAATAGCTGTAAGATGCTGGAAAAGCTTGAAAATGGACCTTGAAAGTGCTTGAAAAGTGCTTGAATTTGACCTCGGAAAAGGTGTACGAACTCTGTATAAAGTGTTAAAAGATAAATTGAACAAATAATACACAATATATAATGACAATAATTAAAATAAAATAATAATAATAAAAATACAAATAAATAAAAAAATAAAATAAAATAAATTGGATCAAAATAAATGAGATCAACTATGATATGATCAATCTACATAAGATATATTCAATATATAAAAATAAAGAAAAATAAATGAGACCAAATAAATGAGATACTACATAATAAGTACTAAGTATAAGTACATTTTGATGTGATTTACAGTTATTAATCTATTCATGTGTCTGTCGTTGATGCAGAGCTGATGGCGTTCTGCGGTGGCGTGCTGTGGTTCCTTTGGGTGGTGGTTGGCGGTCTGCAGGGCGGGACCCTGGAGCTCCGCCTGCTGCTCAGAGCGCTGCTGCTGTCCTGCTACGGGAAGGTGCTCCTCATCCCCGCCGTCATCTGGGAGCACGACTACTCGCCGCTCTGTCTGGGCCTCATCAAACTGTTTGTGCTCACCTCAAACTCCCAGGCCGTCAGAGGTAGGAGGACGTTTTCATTTGAATCATATTCTGTCATTTATTGAAAATAATAAGTATTGAACCAGGGTTCGTACGGGTGCTTGAAATCCTTGAAAAGGCTTGAATTTAAATGTATTTTCAAGGTTTAAAAAGTGCTTGGATTTTGGGTAAAGTGCTTGTAAATGCTTGAAATTCTTACTGTATTTCTCTTGCAATCTGACTATATCCATCTATAGACTATAGATAATCACATGTTCAATGTAAAAATAATGAGTAGCCTATCTGAAATTAAGACCCTGTTGGTATGGTTCAGTGAAATCTCCCCCTTTTAGTATATAAGTACTCATGTAAAACATGCAATTTACAACAGGTGTAAAATACTGGAAAAGCTTGAAAATTTACCTTGAAAGTCTTTGAAAAATGCTTGAATTTGACCACTGCTAAAGTGTACGAACCCTGATTGAAGTAAAAACTAATTTAAGACATCAGCAGCAGCACCGTTTATAGATAAAATGTCCCTTTGACTCTGGTTTACAGTCAAATTAAGGTTCACTTTTAAGTTGTTTTTATTAAAATACCTTGATAAATATTAAAGGTATTGTGTCGAAATGATATACCATTTAAGATAATATTAAATAAATAAATGAATATACCTACGAAATGAATAAATATGGCTACTAAATTAATCCTGAAATGAATACAAAAATAGAAATAAAAGTAAATATATAAATGAGTCAACATAGTTAAATAAATAAATAAATAAATAGTATTTTATTCAAATTTTATTTGAAATTTCAAAGTTTTTCAAAGGATTACTTTTATATATTTCAGGGAAGTTTTATTCCATTTTTTGACATTTATGTTTCTTAAAAAAAAATCTAATAAGAAAATACATTATTTAAATAAAAACAATATATCATTAAAAAATAGTGAATTATTTCAATGAAAAAATATATATATTTAACTATGTCTACCCATCAATATTTGTTTAGGATTTTTAATTTACCCAATACTCACCAAGAAAATTATGTTTTAGAGAAATTAGCAGTAACTTTGATTTTGAATTTGAATCCTGAAATAAATACAAACATAGAAATAAAAGTAAATATAAATATATAAATGAGTCAACATAGTTAAATATATAAATAAATAAATAGTATTTTATTTACATTTTATTTGAAATTTCAAAGTTTTTCAAAGGGTTACTTTTATATATTTCAGGAAACTTTTATTCCATTTTTTGACATGTATGTTTCTTTAAAGAATTCTAATAAGAAAATACATTATTGAAATAAAAACAATATATAACAAAAAGATAATGATTTCAATGAAATATAAATATAATCAATAAAGATATTGATGGGTAGACATAGTTATATATATATATATATATATATATATATATATATATAAATATAAATATATATATATATATATATATATATATATATATATATAAATATATATATATATATATATATATACTTTGTCTACCCATCAATATTTTTTGTAGGATTTTTTTTTATTTTTTTTTTTTATTAATTTAAACAAAACACAACATAAATCACCAATGGACAAACACAGTAAAAAAAAAAAAAAAAAAAAAAAATAGGATTTTTAATTTACCCAATACTCACCAAGAAAACGTGAGTTTTAGGGAAATTAGCAGTAACTTTGATTTTGAATTTGAATAGACACATCAGGGATGAACATTAAAGCTCCAGCAGGTGGCAACTAACTCTTTGTTTGAAACAAATCCCCCCTGCTGCTGCTGCTGCTGCTGCTGCTGCTGCTGCTGCTGCTGCTGCTGCTGCTGCTGCTGCTGCTGCTGCTGCTGCTGCTGCTGCTGCTGCTGCTGCTGCTGCTGCTGCTGCTCAGAACCCCAGACCCTGAGAATAAATACATTACATAACAGAAAGGTTTCAGTCCACGTTTTTCCACATTGTGCAATTATTTCTTCCTCTGCAGCAGCTCTGGAAACATAAATCTGCTCGCTGTGCTTGGCAGCAAACAATGACATGTTGAGTGATTGATAGTCTGCTGCTCTGACGAGGACTTTCTGTCCGTCATATTCATAATCCAGAACAGCATTTCTGCTGTCAGCTGGAACAAAGTATTGAAATCAGCCTTTTCACTGATACCACATCGACGTTCAGTGTTTCAATAGGTGACTTTCACTCAGTGTTAGAACATAAATAAGTACATTTACTTATGTGCTTATACAAAATTGAGGTATTTGTACAAGTTTTTTTAATTTTATGCAACCTTATACTTCTACTCCACTATACCTCAGAGGTATTTATTGCACTTTTAACTCACACTACATGTATCTTTCAGCTTTAATTACTTTTTAGACAGTTTTTCATCCCATTCCTGTGAAAATCATATATCTTCAGATGTGTTGATTTTGAATATTTGTGATAAACTTCCTTCATGTGTTGAGGAAAGTATCTTACTTATTAAGCTAAATGCAGTTTTAAACAACCATGAACATCTACATCAGGAAAAACCAACATACACATTACTGCAGCAGTAATGTTAATCCAAAGATACCATAATAGTAAAACACTGACAGAATATTTTTTGCTGATTAAACATTATTTTACTTGAGTAAGATTTTAAATGCACTACTTTAACTTGTAGTGGAGTATTTTCACAGTGTGGTATCAGCACGTTTACTTCTTGACTCATTGACATTCAAGTTTTAAATCAAAATTTTTTTGGCCAATTTACACTCTGTTTGAACTCAGTATTACTGTACAGTTGCACTTAAAGATTAGATGCCTTCACCTGTACTAACAGCAGTCTAACAGCAATCTAACAAACAAAACTGACGAGTTATGTTCATTAAAGAAATCTTATTAAATTAGAAACCAAACAGAAAAAGACTAATAAATTTAATCAGATGAATCACCTTATTCAACTTGAGGATTTTTTTAGGGTGAAAATAAATATGAAATGTGACAGACATTCAAGGGTTAATTCAAAAACCTCAATAGAAGCTTTGAATGTAGAGTAAATAAAGTCATTAAAAAGACATGACAGCTTTACTCTTTACTGCTTTATTTTGATTCTCTATAAATGCATTGCCTCTTGTTTGTACTAGGGATGCACAATATTATCGGCACGTTATCGGTATCGGCTGATATTGGGCTCCTGTTTTAAGTTAAATTTGAATTTAAGCAGCAGTCTGTAAGGTACATGTAGTTTTATTCAATTTGGGTTTAATTGCTCTACAGTCACATGTTCCCAGTGAACACAGGTTATGTTTAGGGAAAAAAATATCAGTATCGGTAATCGGCTAAATGAGTTGTAAAAAATCGGCATATCGGATATCAGCAAAAAAATCCTATATCGTGCATCCCTAGTTTCTACTGTACATAGCAGCAGGTATGAATGTGCTTGGTGAAGGTTTGTAGGCTTAGTAATGTTAAATCTCACAATATACTTTAAGACTGTCATGGTTTGTAGTTTGTTGCCCCTACCTTGCAAAATTAAGGGGTAACTCCTAAAAAGAATGGTGTGTCAGTCCTAATTTTAGGACTCTTAAAAGCTCTAAAAGTTTGATAAAGCAGTTTAAATCGGCTCCTAATTCTGTGTAGAAGTAGTCAAGAGGACTCAATAATCCTAAAAATGGATGGAGGACAGTTTTCTAGTGGTCAGATAAAGTGTTTTTTGACTACAGACATACCTTAACTAAAATAAAAACAAAAACTTTCTCTCGAAAAATAAAATGTTTTTATATTTGTCTTATCTTCTGTCTCTCCTCCAGTGATCCTGAACAGCAGCAGACGTTTATCTCTGCTGGCTGTGTGTGTGGGACTCCTGTCAGAGACCTGCGTGGCTCAGGCCTGCAAGAAACTTTCATGGAGCATCCAGGACATGTTGATCTGAGTGAAGGACACAAATGTCAGCTATCTCTGGGAGGAATATATATATATATACGTCTGTGGACACCAACCTGTGCCAGAGAGAGACGGTTTAATGAAGCCAGCTCTGAAACAGAGACAGAAAGCTGCAGAAGAGACGTTATTCCTGTTATTATCGTCACCCTGTTAAAATAAAAGCCTAACTCATTTTTTCAAGTTTTGCAGGAAACACAAAAAACTTCACCAAAAGTGTAACATATGACATTTACTCAACACTCATATGACATTTCACTCAAAAAGGATGTAACAAAGGATGGCTATTGGCATAGTAATAACACTGTGTGTAAATTATGTAACTTAAGAGAAATAAATGACTTAGGCTTTTTTTTTGAACATGCCTTTGTGGCTTAAGCAAGATATGGTAACACTTTATTTTGAAGTTGTCTACATAAGAGTGACACAAGCCTGTCAGAAACATGACATGACAAGTATCATGAGCATTAATGTTACTTCAAAGTGTCATTAATGTTCATGACACATCCCATGTCATGTTTATGACACGCTCATGTCACTCTTATGTAGACACCTTCAAAATAAAGTGTTACCATTGCTGAAGTCACAAAGGCATGTTCAAAAAATTGCCTAAGTCACATTTTATTTTGACTTAGGCATAATAAATCTGCTTAAGTCACACACTTGACATAGGCCATTATCTTAAAGGGGTAAAATCACATGATCTGATTAACTGAGGATGTAGGTGATTTTACCATAGGTGGCTATGAGGAGATGATTTAGGCAAAAAAAAAACAATTTTGATAAAAAATGACATAGGCATAGATTATTTTAACAGTGTGACGATTTGTACTCTTTATAGAGAAATAGATCAATCTTCATTTTGGAGGGATATTTAAGACGTGGCGGCGGTTGTTTTTCATTTTGTTTTTAAAGTGGACGACAAGCTCAAGATTCCTGTGAGATTTTTATTTGATGGAGGGAGGAGGTGCATCATGGGAACGTCCCCGGATCTTAATGATTGTTTCTCAGGGCGGCTCTCTCTCTCACAAACACGACTCTGAGGTTGTAATGTGACAATAACTACTCCTCTGTTTGGACACGACCCAGACAACACTCCTCACATTCTGCAGCTCATTGCTGAAATGCTTGGCCTAACTGACACATACATAAACACACACACACACTAACACACAGGGTGAATTGTGTGTAAGTGAAATAAGAAGAAGTGGATAAATAAAGCAGACAGAATTTACTTTCCCGGTATTTATTTCTATGCTGAAAGTTTTTGTGTCAAAGTGACATTGAAATCCAGGTTTAACAGGGTTTAGTCTTTTATACTGTCAGTTATCAAGATTTTATTTTTATATTTGACATTATGAGGGCTGGACCTAACGACTCATTTTTGAACAATCAATTAATTGTTAAAACCTGTCAGGAAATAATTGAAAATGAAAAAAGACCAAAAGTGAAATGAAATAGTGTAAATTAAAAGCCCCCTGTCCAAAAAAATGATATAAAAATAAGAACTTTGTTTTTCCTGAACAAAGAATTGATGAATTGAAACTTAAACCATTGGAACTATTAAAAAAAAATAAAAAAATAAAACTGATGAAATTCTTAACTCAATTCAACTTTATTTATAGAGCGCATTTCATGCTTCACAATGGATATACATAATTACAGTTAAAAAAACAAAACAAAACAACAGAAAACAAACAAACAAAAACAAACAATTAGAAAAAATCAATTACAAATAAATTGAAGAGTGCAATCTATGCCATATTCACCACATACACACTTACTTACTCACACATGGGCACCCACTCCTACAACCACACATGCACGCACGCACACAGTTCAACCGAATGCTGTTGAAAAAAGATAGGTTTTTAATATATTTTTTAAAATGGCTACTGATGTGGCATGTTACAGCAGGGTTGTTTATTTGTCACGTTTTACTGAATGTCGGCTTAAATTCCTTCAACATCAAACTGCTGCGTGAATCTCCCCAGACGTCTGATTCACAATCACCATAATTAAACACTTTACCAAACCTCCACTTACTGCCCCAGGACGGTATTTGTCTGTAAACAGAACAACGTCCAATCAGTAAAACAAACATCTGCAGCCGTCCGAGAGTCTGAGGAATGAGGGGAATGTATTTACTGCACCTACAGTATGAAGGGACAGATGAGCGGCCCCGGCCCCGGCCCCTGGCGTCGGCCCCCAGGACTCTCTGCTGCCGGACACGATGACGAGAGGAAAGGAGGAATTCTCTCTGAATAAAAACCATCTGCTGAAGCAGATCTGACCAAAAGATCACAGATAAAGTGATGGACTTTGGTGCTTTCAGGGATAAAGTTTCAAAGCTTCTTCTTTGTTTATTTCCCTTTAAATAAAATATCTGATATCACTGCAACTGTTCCTGTTTTTATTTCTTCTTTTTTTTTGTCATTTCCTTTTTATTGGTTTTTGAAATGAACAAACGAACAATCAACACGAAGACTTATAAACAAATACAGAAAATATCAAGGAAAAAAGTAAAAGTGTACAAAAGGGGATTGGAAAACACCCAAAAATAAATGAATAAATAAAATAAAAAGGGGAAAGGTACAAAGAAATGAAAGTATTCTGATCGTCCAGTCTGAGATTCCTGTTTTTATTTCTTAACGTTGTCTCTCTTCCTCCTTCTTCAGTGTTTGTTTTCTTTATCTCAGAGATAAAAAGAGACATTTTACCATCTGAATCTCACTCCTTCCTCCATCTGGTGTCTATAAAGAATCTCCGCCTCCTTCTGCCGAGTTTGTTTCGTTCACCTCAGATGGTCCTTTATGCTGTTATTTATTTGTTGTGCTGTGGATGTAATGTGTGTGTTATTTGTGGCCTGTATGATTTGATTTTGTGGCAATTAAGTTTCCCCCACTGAGAATGAATAACGTTTTCTAATCTAATCTCAAACGGCACTTACAAAATGTTCTCCAGTTACAGGAAATGAACAAAAGCGACTCTGTTGAAGCCACTTTAGGTCCTTTGATGATGGTTTTGAGGGCAGTTGTGTGTGTGGATTCCTCAAAAATAATCATATTTTCATGTTAAAATTCTAAAAAAATTTTACAGAGTGAAAGTTTTCTCTCTGGAACTCCTGAATGTTTTTTTGCACCAAAGTCCTGTGTCAAAAGTTAATATTTATATCAGAGAAATTATCCTAAATATTCTGTTATATTCAATGCAAATCAAAGTGTATTTTTCCTTTGTTGCAAAATAAACTAGAAGGACATTTACACTGCAAAAAAGCCAACTTGTATTTTTTTGGCCTAAAACAGTGATTTAATTTGCTAAAACTTGGAAATATAAATTACTGACATTTAGGGCAATAATGTAAGTTAGCACAACAAAGGAAGCCAGTTGTCTGCTCAAAAACAAGTTTGTGAGTTGTTGTTACTTATATCTTTAAGTTGGGGTTCAAAACAAGGGACAATAGTTCTGCTAACTCTTATTTCTTTGTTGTGAAATGCGGGAAAGAGGTGAAATTAATTCGCGAAAGCGGCTAACTGATGCTAGCGGCGCTGCTTGTTACAGCTACAAGAGTAGCCATTAGCGTATCAATGCTAACTCAAAATTGTGGTCACAACATTAGCTGACATTCATAGCGGCGTTACAGTCATGCCAGAGAAATTCAGAAATGAGCAAACTCAAAAACAAAACTTAAAATATTTAGTTTAATTGTCCAACTTAAAATTTTATCGAAGTTTGTTGCCTTGAAATTTTGAGTTCACCCAACTTTTCTTTTTTTTGCAGTGCAGAGAGCGTAGATCACCAATGCAAAATCTCTATCTTGCAATTTGAACGCAACTGAAAAGATATTTGTGTGATTTGCATCCACTCAATGAAACTAATCCCTGCAGTTTATCTGTAATCCTCCTGACAAACAACCCAAACTGGAAACATAGCATCCTTGGTGGAGTTAATAATATTAAAATATCTGTGGCTTTCTGTAAGAGACGAGCCCTGAAATTTGGCAGCACCTTCTGTTTCTGTGACAGATTAAATAAAATGAACTTGTAGAGCGAGTTGGTCAGGAGCTGCAGAGAAACTCTGGTAAATACTGCAGTATGTGCTCTCTGAACTGTCTGTTGATGACAAGATTAAATACAATATTTCTATTTTTAACACAGTAGATGTGTATGTGATTGGTGCATGTATCTATATGTGTGTGTGCTGCGTCTGCGTGTTATTACAGGCCTGTGAATAGTTGAGAGACAGCACACGAGTGAGGAATGTTTTGTTAGGTGTCCTCACCCTGGGTGGATCTCTGCTCCCGTCTCACTGGAGACAAACTCAGTCTGGATCATTATCAGCTTTAAGGCAAAACACTACAGGCAGAACAAATAAAAACATTGTTTACTGTCATGCACTGGGTCATTTTTTAGAGATTTTGGAGACTTTTTTGCTTACATACCATGAGTGGCTGAAATAAAGCTTCCGAAATACACATTTAGGTGTTTATTTTACAAACACACACAATTTTTTCCTTTTTATATTTTTATTTTTGTTGCATTTATTTTTATTATTATATTTTTTATTTAACTTTTTTTTAAACATTTTCTTTTAGATAACGATATCATTTGTTGTTTAAATAATTATTTTATTGTATCATTTTTTATTTTATTTGTTTTATTATTATTATTATTACATTTATTTATTTTACAATGTCTTTATTTTAAATAATGAGGTATATATTTTTTGTGGTATTTATTTTTATTGATGTATATATATATATATATATATATATATATATATATATATATATATTATACACCTTTTAAAAACACTTATTTTACATAATGATGTAATTTATTATTTAAATTATAATTTTTTATTTTATTTGTTTTGTATTTGTTTGATTGTTAATATTATTACATTTATTTTACAAATGTTTTATTTTGAATAATGATATATTTTTTTGGTATTAAATTTATTATATTTATTTCTTTTTAAAAACATTTCTTTTAAATCATTATTTTAGTAATCATTAGATTTGTTATTTAAATTATTTTATTGCATTATGTTTTTATTGTATTTTTTATTATTTTATTTATTTAACAATTTTTAAAAATCTTTTAAATATTTATCTTTAAATATATTATTTAAATTAAGGGTTATGGGAGACTCTTTTCTCAGGTATGCTGCAAATTTTCAGATGCTTTTCTGACCTGTTTTTAGTCTTTTACACTCTTCAACTGACACACAAAAGTGGAAATAAGCACAGTGCTCAACATGTGTTGTGTCTGTCTAACTTGTCTAACAGTGTTTGAGTCCTCAGGACAAAATGTTTGTCAGCAAAGCAGGTTTCTAAAGGTGGAATCTGGAAAGTGTTGGTCAACTACTGTGGCGTGCAGAGGTTTAATCTGACTAATGAGATTACTGTAACAGCAGTCACCTCTCAGCCGTCACCAGTCTGGACCAGTGAGGCAGCAGCCAAGGAGCTGGAGGCTAAATCCAACCTTCACTCAATTTAGACTCTCCTGGTACTAAAAAAATGATTGCTTTTGCTCAAAATTTAAATTAAAATGATTTTTACCTCATAAGATTAGACTGGAGGTCATATCTGATGTCATTTTTCATCTAATAATGCATCATTTCAGCCTTTTGTATAGCCACCCTCTCCCTCTGGAACTCTATCCCTAAAAACATCAGAGACTGCTCAGACCCATCCACCTTCAAAAAACGTATCAAATCTGTTCAGTGTGTCTAACTAAAAAAGACAAAACAAAAAAGACAAAATGACAAAAAAAAAACACAGAAGAAGACACAAAATGACTGAAAAAGACACAAATTAACTAAAAAAGACACAACAAAAGACACAAAATGACCAAAATTGTTACGCTAAACACACAAGACACAAATAAAATAGAGTCACACTAGAATAAAAACCAGAGTTGATGACAGGATCACACACAATCACAAGATCACATTTATGTTGGTTTTTCTTTGTTTCTTTTTGGTTCAAAATGTTGATCCAGTAAGTCAGAATAAAAAAATCAATTATTATTAGGTCATATAGGTGAGGTTGTGCTGAAAAAAATATACCAACATGGCATTTAAACATTTTTAAGTGGTGTAAACAGGCAGGATAAAAAGGGTTAAAAAATGGACTAAATAGCCCAAGACTCCACAGAGTTAATGCATGTACTATGTGTTTCTTTGATGGAGAATCCACACCGTGCAGCTCTGATGTGTCAGTCTGTCCCTCCCTCCCCGCGGAGAGAGTGATGCGCACCTTGGATTTGCTCGCTCAGTCAAGATTATGTTAATCTGCTCTAATCTCCCAACAGACGCTCAGACGGGCAGCACGAGACCAGAGCACAGAGCCCAGAGCAGAGAGGCAGGAAGACAAACAGGCTTCACATGATGAAGCACACTGCACAACTGTCTGCACAGCAATAACACATCAAAGCCCCTCTATGGAGCTTTAAATGGACACTTGTTTTCTGATTCAGTCACTTCGTTTGACGTCAGCTCTGCTGTAGTGCAGCTGCAGGGAGGTTTCACTGGTTTGTTTTTCAATTCTGGCAGCAATATCTTGACTTTGAATGGCTTTTATGGACCTAAATGCTGTTTTGGATCTCTCCCAAACTGATAAGGAGAGTGGAAGGACAAATACTGAATAAAAAACACTTAATTTTGTATTAAAAGCTTACATTTAAACATGAATGTATATGAGGTTGAAAATAAATTATAATGGACAGCTTAAATCAAAAATATATTGCACGGCCACAAAAAAATTAAGCAACAATACAATGAAAAATAAAACAGTTAAGATGCCAATAAAAGGATGAAAAAAAGACCAAAAAAAAGATAAATTACAAAATAAATATATTTTTCTTAATTTAAGCTCATGAAAAATGTGTTGCGTTTGTGTTCAATCAACAAAAGGATGAGAAAAATACACAAAATATGAAATTTAAAATTTACTTAGTTTAATTGAGTTTACTTGAGAAAAGTGTATATATTCATTTCAAAATATATGTATAAAATTGAAGACTGAAAATGCTCAGTGAAAAACAAAGCCTGAAAAACATTTAAAAAAATTATTTTAACTGCCCTTTTCTTTTTTCCTGTTTTTTCCACACATTTTTAAAAAATGTTTTAACTTACTAACTAAATCAATTATATTTCAAAAATAAAGAAATATATATTTATTTTAATAAATACATTCTATAAATGTATTGAAATTTTATTTTATATATTTTTTAATATATTTTATATTTTTTTCATTACAATTTTTTTATTGTGGGTTATGGGAGACTATTTTCTAGAGTTTTTTCCAGTTTTTTTTTTTTTTTAGATTTTGTTTTTATTTAAATCTTTAACATTTCTCCAGTTAAATGAATTAAATTGTTTTTTTTAAAAACCCCACCTTTCTGATTATTACAAACTCTGTGATTTTAAAAGAACAATAATCCCACAGCAGTGACACCAAACCAGCAGAAACATGCTGCACACATGCAGTCGAAACAAGTGTTTCGTGACCCATTTCTTCAGTCTCACAGGAAGGTTTGAGTGTGAAAATATAAACAGTGTTACCATCATCAGTAATTCATCTGCAGCTTCCCCAGCACGACGAGCTGCTACATCAAAGCCGTCACATCCTGCTGCAGTAATGATCAATTAAAGCGGAACCGCTCCGGCACCACAGACTCAGGACCAAAATGCAGATCGGTGCATTTAAATGCAGGTCAGAGGGAGATGCATTCAGGAGAGAGAAAGGAGGAAGTAGGAGAAGAAGAAGTAGGGCAGCAGAGTAGAAGAAGAAGAAGAAGAAGAAGAAGAAGAAGAAGAAGAAGTAGGGCAGCAGAGTAGTAGTAGAAGAAGAAGAAGAAGAAAAAGAAGGAGAAGAAGAAGTAGGGCAGCAGAGTAAAAGAAGAAGAAGAAGAAGAAGAAGAAGAAGAAGTAGAAGTAGAAGTAGAAGTAGAAGTAGAAGAAGAAGAAGAAGAAAAAGAAGGAGAAGAAGAAGTAGGGCAGCAGAGTAAAAGAAGAAGAAGAAGAAGAAGAAGAAGAAGAAGTAGAAGTAGAAGTAGAAGTAGAAGAAGAAGAAGAAGAAGAAGAAGAAGTAGAAGTAGAAGTAGAAGAAGAAGAAGAAGAAAAAGAAGGAGAAGAAGAAGTAGGGCAGCAGAGTAGAAGAAGAAGAAGACTGCAGTTTGGTCCGAGAGCTGTAAGGTTTAGATTTTGTGGAATGAAGATAACAGCTGATATTTTTATTGCTTTATTATATTTAATTGGCTTTTTGGAGGCTGATCCAAACTGAAATATCTCAACATCTATGGGTTGGATTGACATGAAATTTTATAGAGACATTCATGCTCCCCAGAGGATAAATCCTACTGACTTTGATGAAGCTATGAGGTTTAAGTTTGTAGTTTTAAAAGAAATATCTCCAAAAATATTGGATGAATTGCCACAAAATGTGGTTATTTTTTCCCCTCTGGGTGGATTGTAATGATTGTGTTGATCTTTTAATTTTTTTTTCAGGTCAACATTTATATTTGTCAAATTATATTACACATATTTAAAGTATATTATTATTGTAAAAAAATGTGTTTTCTATTTTACAAGAAATAAAATAGTTCATGCATAAAACTGCTTGCAACAAGGCATCTGGAGCTGAATAACCAGCTCAGGAATTCTGTTTTTCTATTATTTTTAATTATATTTTTGCGCTTTGAGTACCATAAAAAATTGCCATCTAGTTTTATTATATTCAAAAGAGGAAGATTTTGATTCTGGGTTGAACTGTCCCTTTAAGACTCTCAAATGAATCCAAGATTGATATATTTGTCATGCAATGTTCCAGTTTTGTTTTTAAAGAAACTTGACAGCTATTCAATTAAGGAATATATTTTAATAAGTTTAAGATATGCAAATAAAACCAACTTTCTACAACTTTTTTTTGCATTTTGTCTCCTGGTCAAAGACAGACTTAAACTTGATTTACGGCCAATTTAAATATTTATTATATTTAAAATATAACTGAGTACAGCTTTATGCAGCTACCATAACTTATTGACTTATGTTGATTCAATTTCAAGTAGAAGAATTAAAAAAAAAAAAAGCTCACAGCAAACCTGAAAAGTATGGAATCACTTTATTAAATCCATATCAGTTTAATAATAACTATGATAGCATTGAGAGTAATTGTCCAAAGAAACAGTAGTATGGTCATTCATAGATCAAAGAACAGGAGAGATGAAAACAACACAGGCTTCACATGTTCCAACACAAAGCACATTTACACCTTTTTCCACTATTATTTAATGAATGATTATGATGAATGATGATATACAGTATAAATATGAAGTCAGACATTTCACTTTTCTTTTGTCTCAGATTCAGATGATTTAAATGGCTGCAGCCAGTAATTAGAAAAGGTAGATAATAGGCTGATTATTCAGCATGTCGATGCTAATAATTGGCTGTAAAAATGATTAAATTACATTTAATACCTCTTTTATTCGTCTCAATTACAAGCTACAGTTCAACTGATATAACCCAGGTCTTAAACCAGGTCTAGTTAAGGAGAATGAATTTGACTTTTAGTAAAAAAATTCACATTTTTTATGTATTTTTGGAGTTTTTCAGGAGGAAAATGTTTGTCATTTCACAGCTCATCTCCATATAAATCAACACGATTGGAGTTATTTTGTGTCTGCATCTTTCCTACATTTCCCAGAGTTCTTAGTAACAACCACTTAAGCAGGGCGTGAAGCGAACACTGAGGCGTGGTTGTGATTACAGCACTCACTTTAGTTTTAGGCCACTCTGAGTAGAAAACTCTCGTCCCGTCTCTTCTAACAACTGATTTTTCTTCATGCGATTGTCAAAGTTGGTGCAAAAAACGGCAGCTTTTGAAAGCGGCTTTGATTAGTCAGAGAGTCGCACCAAAACTTGACACTTACAGAGAAATAAATCCATTATAGTTGCTGAAAATATACCCAGGTGAAAAGAAAAGGACACTGAAGTAAAGACTCAATTTAAAGGGACAGTTCACACCAAAAAATCACGAAAATAGATGTTTTTTCTTTACTGTAGTTCTGTTTATCAATCTAGATTGTTTTGGTGTGATTTGCAGACAAATATCTGGAAAGAGGCATTGCTGTAAAGTTCTTTAAATGTTTTTCTTCTTTTATGGCTTTTTAGCACTACAAACAGAGTGGAATAGGAATTTACAACAAGAGGTCGAAAGGCTTGGAAGACTTATTGATTTAAAGGCACTTAAATATACTTAAATAAAACTTTTTACTAATAAAAACCTTTTAAAAATACACCTTTTCCCAACTTTGTCTCAACTTAAGGTACATTTTAATTATATTTTAAGTGCAAAATCATTCCAAATTCTAGTAATTTATATTTAAACAGTATCAACCACACTTTTTGAGTAAATTAGAAATATATTTCTAATATCTTAGTGCATAATTAAATCAGAAAACTACATTAAAATAGACTTAAAGTTTTAAAAAAAGTACTTAAGTATATTTAAGTGCTTCTTAATTGTGTTTTTAAAATAGTAAGGTACACTTAAATTGTATTTCAACACATCTTATGTATCCTAAGTACATTGTACATTTTAAAAAGCACATTTTTAGTATATTAATCACATGGAAATATGCTAATATTTAACTTAAACTAAGTGTACTTCAGTGAGCTTTTATTCTTTACCTGGGTATATGTTTGAGACATCACATTATGTACATTTGGTTTTCTGTGTAAATGTTAAAAAACACCACCAAATAACAGCGTGTCACATTACAATCGTGTTCAAATGTTTATAATTTTTTTTTTTTTTATCCCTCCAGGGTAAAAGACATGTTGGTAATTTCATCAACAAAAACAACATTTTGCCATGTTTACCCTGAGATGACATCACCACGTTTACACATCCAATAATCACGTGAAAAGGGGGCGGGGCTGTAAAAGTAGGAAACAGACAACAGTTAGCTGGTGTTTAATTTAAAACACGTTTCTTACTCTTTCTTTTGTGCTGGATTTAGTTACTGAACAAGGAGCACCGTGTGCCACATGTGTAATAACACAAAGAGGATCAGGTAGTCGTACTTTTTGGGGGGGAGATTTAACACACAACAACCACAAACAAGTGCAAAATCTTAGTTAAATACTTGTTTGAACAAGTGAGGAGTGCACCATGTGGTTTATTTTTGCATGCGACATGACTGGTTTTAAGGCTGTTAACAAGTTCTGGGAGTTAAAGCTGCTTCGTGTGGAAGATTTTAATGGATTTCGGGAGTTATTCCATGTCCACGTTTGTGTACAATGTCTGGAAAACATCAACCAGAGACAGGAACTCACATTTCAGAGGGAGGAAACATTAGAAAAACACGCCACTCCCTGCAGCTGCATCCTCGTCAGTAAAATGAAAAACCTCCAAATCTCTAAACACCTTTTTTAATCAGCTCTTGCTTGTATTTTCCGGATTTGTGTATTGCTGTAATACACCACCGGTAAGGGATTAAAGCAGGTTGCAGAAGTCGTTCAAATTCTACACGTAGCAACTTTAAGTGCATGTCGAGCAATTCAAATGATAAAAACAGTTTAGGTTTTTTTATTCTCGTCCTCCACTTGAACAGCGAACCGCAAGTCTGAAACCTGCCGGTTCACAAAGGCACTGATTGTGTTGACATCCAATAAAACATGTGGGGGTCAAGTTTGTAGAGAAAAAAAAACGGCATCAAATAGATTTGTTTGATCAAATGTGCTTCAGATTGGGTTGGAGGGATACAACAACAAGGTTTTAACTGGAAATACTAACAGCATTCAGATTAGGGCTGGGCAATAATTCAATACATCGTCCTTCATTGGCATCATATGGTGATAAAAACAAATATCAAGATATCGTGATACTATATTACAGTCTGATTTGATACTAACAAGCACTATGGCTGGGTGATATGACAATATTTATCACCTGAACAATATAAAAATGCTTCTTGTATAAATTTTTCTATAATACTTTTACCACAATGTCAAAAACTAGTGGCCCAAATTGCATTACAACAAGGTTTACGTTATTTATGTTCTTATTCTTGCAGGTTGGGGCTGTAGTTTTTTCATATGGACAATTTATCAACCAAATAACCAGAAAACATTCTATATTGTGATATGAATCGTTATTGAGATAGTAAATTATCTATATAGGGATAGAAGATTTTGGCCATATCGCCCAGCCCTAATTCAGATGCAGATTTACTGCAAAGGACAAAATGTTGAGTTTTATAAACTGTGGCCCTTTAAGGACTGGGATTTGTATTAGAAAACATTCAATCCACCCACTGGTTTCCCCTCAGTTTACACTGTTGCTGTTTTTAGGATTATTTGTGATTTTGTTAGCAACATTAGCTGCTAATCGCTGGTTCCCACTGCCATGTTGAGATCCTTAAACAGGCAATCGATATGTTCTGAATTCAGTATACAGCCACTTTAAACTTCAATACAATACAAAAGATACTCGATACATTGTTTCGATACCACTTTCGACACCAAGTCCTTGGTACACAAAAAACAATGTTTTTCTTCTTTTTTTAAAATTTAACCTGCACACAATGCTGAAAATAGTGACGAAACAGAATTTTCTTCCCTTTGTGCAGCATCAGGTTCAAAAATTGAATTATTTCTAAACTTTAAACACTGTTGCATAAGTAAGAAAGATTGTATCATTTAAAACAGGTGGTATCGAAAAAAATATCAAAGTATCGACAGTTTTGGCAACTTTAGTTCTATTGCAGACTCTTGGGATGCAAAATGTAACTAAAAACAGAACGTATCCAATTCAGAATTCATAGTGCATTTTTATAAAAAAATAAGGTTTGTCAGTTTGAAGATTAAATATTGTCAGTTTTTTTAATTGGATATGTCAAAAAGGAGTAGTACATTCTGGTTTTATTTATGTTTTAGACAACATCCCAATTTTTTGGGACTCAGGGTTTTATTTAGAAACTTGTATTTTGGGCAAAAACATGACAAGTTTTCTTTATTTTTGAGTGACTAGATAGTGATATGTTGACTTGTATGAAATCATGGGTTTGCTCACACTGGCTGATACTTTACTTTGGATCCAGGGCTCTTTACACACTGTTTAGTTGCAGATTTGTTCAGGAATAATGAAGCAACTGAGACTTTCACTTGTCATTCAGCGACAAAAAACATAGGAAAAAAACATTTTCTGTCTGTTTGAGAGGGCTAAAGGCAGAGCTGTCACTGCTAAATGACAGGAAACATGTTGAGAACTGTGGAGACATTCTTCAGGACATCAGATGTCATTAGGAACTTTTGAAATAAAAATGTAACCATTCATGATCAGTTGAGTATGAGAAACTTTTTCCAGCACTTTTAACCAAATACATTTCATTTTGAGTGCTCTAAATTTTCTTTGGTTTTGTGTTTCACAAGCACACAAATAGTGGAGCGGCCCACGAACAGATGGCGTCATACGATCCGTACAGACACAAAATCAAAACACGACTGAAACGTTCCGCACCTTCTCAAAGTGGAGGTGGGCGCTGAGTGACACAACAGCTGCTGAGTGTTGCATGCTACAACAAGTCAGAGAGAGATGTTTAGATATTTAGGAAGACTGCACTGATAAGTCATATGTGTAGCAGAAATATTTGCACATCCAAATGTCTTTGCACGTCGCTGGATAACAGCATAAAAACAACAATTTAGAGTCCATTTTCATTATTTTTCCGCCATCCGACTCATCGATAAATGGACTAATCGCTGCTGCTCTAGAAGTTTTTAAACAGCAAGCAGAGATCCAACAGGAACTCCTGAATTAAAAACACTAGCTGTTATAATATGAGCTCCCTTTTTCTGTCTTTACTGTGTAATAAAACAGAAAATATTTTGCAGTATCGATAGTATTGCTCTCAATCAAAAATGCTCCATTGAAAGTCGAATAAATGTGATTAAAAATGTATAAATGCAAATCAAACATTAAAGTTTTCAGAGTCTGATTCAAATGCAAAACTTTTAGATTTGCAACTAAAAGTTTTTGATTCATATTAATACATTTTTTATCACAAATTTGCAATAAAACATTTTTTAATTGCAGCGGCCAACGTTTTTCGCTCAAATCTTTTGTTTTATTACATAGTAAAGACACAAAAGTAAGCCCGTATTACAATATTCTTAGTTGTCTTGTATTATAAACTCTCCATCTACTTCAGTTTTAGGAGGCTCAGATACTTAAACAGCCTGTAGAAAGTTTGCAGGTAAGTTGAAACAGTATAATGATATCCATATGCGTGAAAAGCATATAAACGGATGGATATATTCCTGTATATTACCCGTTACATGCCTCAGATGTAAGTTAAATCGCGTCCAGCCTGGTGTCGAGCCTGTATAGTGGAACTCCAGGTACCTGCTGGATGCTGCACAGCATCAGTTTAATGTAAAATACAAAGTATTAGTAGAAAGTACCCTGTATTCAGCTCAAAGCTGCTACCAAGCCTGCAGCTCTGTGTTTACAATGCGGCAACATCTGAAGGTTACCGTGACAACAGAACACATTAGTTCCAACAAAAATTGAACTTTCCCCATCAGATTTAACGTCACTGTGATATATTAACAGACAATCCAACTGCAAGTATGCGAGAAGTTGATCACAGTTTCTCATTTCTTGGCAACATTTATTCGATAGAGCATATTTAGAAGAAAAGTCTCAAAGCTGGTTATGTAGGAAAAAATGGCAGAATAAGTCATTTTTCCTGGTTATTTTTAATCAATGCTGGCTAGTTAACATTTGCTACCTGGCTGTGTTGATGTTGATTATAACTTCAGCCTTATTTTTTTAATAGTTTTCATAGTCGTTTCTGTCAGTTATGATGATTTTGCGCAACTTAACTGCTGACTTCCAAGATTTCAGAGCCGGAGTAAAGTGTTATTACTGATAGGAATGACGGCAATGACTATGAGAACCAAGTTGCAATAAGCTAGGATTATGCTTTAACTCCTCAGTCGATGCTTCATGAAAGAGATTATCCACAGCTGAGTAGAAAACAGAACTTTCCCAGATCGAAACCATCTGGGCCTTTCACCAAACCAGCGAAAATTTGCCCGTAATGCATCCAAACACTGTGAAGGTTAAAACTGTTTCCAGCATTTTGAACATTTCACATTTTCAGAGCAATATCTGCCCCGTCGAAACAAAAAAAAAAAAGGCAGAAAAGTGTCACTCCTGCACCGAAACTCACTCAGTTTCAAGCATTTTTACACTGCGAGCGAGCCGATACGAAGACTTCACCTCTTCTTTCTCCATTCTTGAAGTCTGAAAACTTCTCTTCAGACCTTCTGGATTTAGATAAATGAATGATTTCACCACTTAAAAAGTAACACACACACACTGTCTCCATCGGCCGATCGTACGTTTGCAGAGTTCAGGTCTTCCGTCCTCTGTGCGTTCACTTTTGAAGCCCCGTTTTCGGGACCTCCCCCAACCTGTAAATGCTGTACCCTTGTTGCCGGGTAGAGTTGCAGTACAAAACTTCCGTAGAGAGAGAGAGTAACAGGAAAAGCAAATATCTTGTTATTTATATTATATAATAAATAATACAACTTTGTTCATATATTTTGTATATGTAAAAAAAAAAAAGGTTCTGCCAAAAAAGGGTGACTGGCGAGCAAAACCACTGGATATAGAAGCAGCAGCAGAGCCGTTTATAAAAAGAAATTATATATATATTGCCTAATTTTGAGTATATGGAGCCTTCGAATACAATCCATCCACAACTCCTGAGTTTTAGAGCAGCCGGCCGATCAGCTCTGCAGTTTGATGAAGCTCCTGGTCGCGCTGCAAAAAAAAAAAAAAAAACTTCTGCAGCACAAGCAGGGGCGTGTTTCACCTGAGGGGGCAAGCTGGAGATCCAATAAGCTGCTATCGCTAACCATCTAGTTCATTCTCAGGTCTTTCACCCCCAAAAATATGCATACATCTGCAGAAAAAGGCCGAGAACGAGGCCTCAGATGGTGACGTGAAAGGAGTCCCAGCTGTCGTCTTTGCCGCCGAGGCTCCCGTTCTTGGCGGCGCCGTCCCCGACGTCTCCGTCCGGCTGCTCCCCGGTGGGCGTGGCGCCGGGCTCCGGGTAGTACTCGTCGTCCTCGTCGAAGTAGCCGTTCTCCATCATGCAGGAGGAGGCGGCGCTCAGGTCCTGGCAGCTGCCCTTGTACTCCTGGATGGACTCGTGCAGCGACCACAGCTGGCACAGCAGGGACATGTCCTGCTGACGCAAACCCACCTGGAGGAGAGACGGCAGCAGGGTCAGGATTAATACGCATTTATGGTGGAGTCATTTCATGATTTGTTTCAACAATTTTTTTATGACAATGATTTTTAACTGTGAATTAACAGGCACACAAACAATAATACAAAAAATATATATATACATATACATATATACATACACTACTGGTCAAAAGTTTTAGAACACACCAACTTTTCCAGAATTTAATTGAAAATTATGCAGTTTAATGTCTCAGTGTACTCTGAGATTAATGCACATTTGCAACATTTAAAATCCTTTATTGAGCATGATAGTGTTTTGAAAGTAAAAAAAAGATTCAAAATCACATTTTATGTTGGACTAAAGGACAAAAAAAAAGACACAAAATGACAAAAAAAAGACACAAAATGACAAAAAAGACACCAAAAGACACAAAATGACCAAAAAAAGACACAAAATGACAAAAAAAAGACACAAAATGACTTACAAAGACACGAAAAGAATTCAAAAATGGACAAAATAGCCCAAGACTCCATAGAGTTAAGTTGTTAACCCACTTCTTGTTCCCTGAAAAAGGCCTACTTGTATAATTCTGAAATGTACATTATTTTTCAGTTTTGGTTAAGCTTACCTTTTTTATTTACCTCTGGCAGTTCACCACTTACCTTTGTACCCTCCCTAGCTGTTCATTTGACTTGAACTGCTTGAATTTCAATAAAAAACTGGAAAAATTGGGGTGTTCTAAAACTTTTGACCGGTAGTGTACATATACATACTAACTTCAGCTACAAGGAAAAATGCGAAGCTGTGTAGTGTAGTTCTGACACAAACTGCAAAAATCAACTGTATGCACATGCATGCATGACCATAAAGTATCAAAAACACCCAAACTAAACATTAAATCTGCTTTTAAACAATGATTTTAAAAGTAAAAGTGATACAAGATCTTTCTTGAGATAATCATTATGTCATCATTTTGTCCGACCACCAGTCAAAACTTAATAAATCTGATATATTTATTTATTTTTTACTACGAAATGCAGCAAATCCTCAGACTTAAGAAGCTGGAACTAGCATGTCATTGTATCTTAATGGTTAAGTTATTAACAAAGGAATTACTGAATTACTTTTTTGTCAAAAAAGCAATAAAATCGATAATGTTTTCAGCTTTTCAGACACCTATTAGTCAAATTACATCAATAACACACCAACAGTGCTAAAACAAAGAGTCAATCCATTGATTATTTGATCAAGAGAAACATTATCTACAAAATGTTTACAATTGATAAATCATTTAAGTTATTTAACAAAGAAAAATGTCAAAAAAATTGACTGGTTGCAGCCTCTAAAACCTCAATATTGGTGCATGTGTGTATATTTTTGCAGTTTGATCTTTGGACTATTGCTCAGACAAAACAAGTGAAGCTTGATGGTTTGTGTTGACTTTATCATGTCTTGTATGAACTTTTCTTTCATCCAAAAATATAAAAACAGGATAAACAGGAGATGATAATAATCCTTAGTTGCACGCACCCCTAACTGACATTATGACATTATATATTCAGGGCTAAAAAAAGGCTTCTGACAGGGTTGAAAAGGGCATTTCTACTGCATACCACTCAGCTGACAGTGCAGTATGAACTGAGGGTCACTGCATTGTCTTGCACACAAACTACAGAGGCAGACATGAAAGTCAGACACAGTTAAAAACAGCTGAAAACGAGCGCTTTGCTCCATAAACCAGAGGAGCGGCCTGCAGATTCTAACATATTGGACCAAAACAAGTTATTAGACAATGAACTGCAAACTCATAGTAATACATTAACAGCAACAATAAAAGCAATAAGCCTGCAGTAATGAGGGAGCTGCTGCAGGGAGGGGGGGGGGGGGGGAGCATGTGAGGCAGAAATAGGATTTACTAAAGCCTGTAACAAAAATCCAAATGGCAAAGGGATAAAGTTTCTGCAACAGTTTAACCTCTTTCATCTAAATTACTAGCTATGAGAAACAGCCTGTTGTTATGTATTGACCAACAACCATTAAGAAGTCTGCCCTGACAATGAAATCTGGTCTGGTTCTGTTATGAAAAATCCCTGCCACAGGCAAGGGAGTGTGAAAGAGTGTGCCATAAGTCTTTCTCTGTTTACACCTCAATAAATGTGACATGTATTAGCTCACTGCAGGGTTTAATGCTTGCTCGTGTGCAATGAAAAAAATTATACAGAAGCTAAAAAGGTATTAAATTGAGCTTAGAATAAAAATCAGCACGAACCTAGTGGCTTAAATTGTCTCATCCAGTGCAAAGCTGTTCCTTATCCTGGTTTCTTTTGACTCTGGGGTTCTTAATGCCAGACTTCATTTGCAAAAAAACGCTTTTTATCTTGTCATGCTTACAAACGACTTTGTACACTGAGCAGCATATAGAAAGCCACACTTTAGGAATCAATAGGTCATTTCCATAAAATCGGCAGACATACTAATCACAAAACAGAGCTGATGACAATGCACAAAGAGGCTAGTCATTTTGGGCTTTTTTTTTAAGCATGAAATCTTAAAAGTGCAGTGTAAAAATGCACAAAATTACTTCTTGCAATTAATGTTGGTCTGCTATTCTTGCACTGAAAAAAAAATCACAGTAAGTGGTTATTTTTTGTTTGCTTCAAACCTTTTGTATTCCTATTTATACTGTTATACATGCATTTGAGCATGAAATATGTGAAGTTACTGCACTGTAAACATATTTAAAATTGCAGTTTCATCATATCTGGTTAAGTGCACGGTCCTATATGTGGCCCTGTGGTAGTGAACATGAAAAATTGTGGCCCCCTCCAGTATTTAAGTTGCCCATCCCTGCTCTAATATATAAGAGGGCTGCTGCTGGAAAAGCGAGATCCATACCAGAAAGTAGACATGTTCTTTATAAAATGTGGTTTATGTTAAATTGTATGCATGCCGAATTTACCAGGAGACTCTATTAGTTTGTAAAAGCCTTAAGTTGGGTGCTAAAAAGAGTGCAAGTTTGTGCAAAAGCCAGGAAACACCAAAGTACCCGAGTTTCTTTAGGGAATTTGGCTGTATGCGAATGCAGCACATAGGGATTAAACGGCGTGAACAAACCAGGGGTGAAAAACGGAGCACTTTCTGTTCGTCAAATAAAAATGAACACAGTGGTTGAATTGTTACCATTTCTTTCCGCAGGAGAGCCAGAGCAGCGTCGAGGTTGGCCGGCTTGTTGGCCAGCAGGTTGTCGGTGTTGTTCCTGCCCCGGCTCAGGTCGTCCTGGATCATGGTTTTCTTCACGTACATCCTCTCCATTTCTCTCCAGGAGCCGCCGCTCGAGTTCAGCAAGCCGCTCAGGCTCTTCGGCAGCGGGGGCAGACCCTCGATGCAGGCCATCCCCCCCAGCGAACCGTTCGTTGACTTACCATTCATTGTCCCGTGAGTTGCTGAGCGAACAAGTGCTGCGTTTCAACACCGAAGTTGACTGCTGAGTGATTAAATCCTGTAAACGCTGAGAATAAACAGCCGCCTCCCGCACCAAACAAACCGAGCAACAGCCGTGGTTTTCTCTGCCCAGGGCGGCCAGCGACGCCACGTCAAGCTACCCGGATTTAAGTTATTGGATTTCCGGTACGAGTATCAAAATAAAAGCACCGTTGATTTTTATTTTTTTAACTAAAAAGCAGTGGGTTCTGAAAGCATTTTTTAAATGTCTCAATACAAAGCTTCATTTTAATGCTGGGTTAGGTTTGAATAGACATATTGGTTTTCCAGTGTACCATATGACCACCTTACAAATTGACCTTCTCCATCCATTGATATATGGGTCATTTACGTGATCTAACCCAGTGTCAGTTGGTGTAACCAGTAATTTTCTTCCCATAAAAATCTGATTATATACAGGAAAATAATTGTGAACTAAAATGAGAAAAAAAAATACAATCCACGTCTACATTACAACACTGTGGTATATTACACATTTGACATAATTTGTCAAAAATTTAGAAAAAAATGGTTGTATTTAGAATATATTCTGCTCAATATTGACAAAAATGTGTAAATGTAGAAATGCTAAAAAAAAAAAAAAGTGATGTTTTTTAAAAATTATTTATGATTTATTAAGGACACACAATTATCCATAGTGCATAACTTAAACACACAATTTATGAAAAACAAGACAAAAAGTAAATACATATGACTATATATGCAAATTCATGTAAATAGGTAATGATGAATTAATTACTTAATATGGTACACATGTGTCTTTTATTTTAATCATGCAGTATTTTGATAACCATCCCACTCCAAAAAAATCTTAAAGTATTACTATTAAATAGCAGCAAGAATAACACTGACAATTAAAAACAAAACAAAAAAGATAAAATGATTTGGAGAAAATTCTGCAAAATTATATTTCGTTTTTTTGAGGGTCTCAATGTGGTGTTGACATTTTGTGGGTGCCAAATAAAATCAAAACAATACTAGCTATTTGGTTTCAACCAGGTCATTTTGTGAAAATATCTCCAGGCTGAAAACTACTACCAATGCTAAAATAAATTTTTCACAGACTATGGTGGTGTTAACCTTTTGATCACCAATACAAATCAAATTTAAGACATATATCTTGTGGTGTAGCCATCAATATAGTCTGCCATTCCATTTAAAGTACTCAGCTTTTATTTAGACTTGTGACTTCCGGTCTTGTTATGTTATTGTGGTATACTTGATGATGCTGGATTGTGGCTGAGTAGTAAAATCCGCTTCCTGTCCTTTTAACACAGTGGCTGTTGGGCGTCTCCCTGCCAACACTTTACAGGCAGGAAAACTGTGTCTATTTTTTCCCAACTGTCATGTTAATTCATATTTCATTTCACATAATACACATTTAATAAATTATTTAAAAAAATATTTATTCAAGTGTGTGATCTTTTGAATGTATTAATCTTTACTGTGAAATAACCTGTGTAATGTTCTCTCTCCAATAATGAAACATTTAGTTTTTAACATTAAACTGAAATGCCTGCCTATTGTTTTAATGTGAAATTGTGTTCTGTCGAGTCACTATGATAAAATGAACTGATAGATTTTGCCCCAGCAGAGTGCAGACAGAGGGTTTGAGGTCATGATGGGAGTGTGTGTGTGTGTGTGTGTGTGTGTGTGTGTGTGCAGGACAATAGTTTAGAGTATAAAGGACAGATGGTGGGCTTCACTTCCCCCCCAGCCTGCAGTCCCGTCACAACAATAACACAACAATAACCCTGAAATCAACACACAAAAGCATCACACACGCTCCTCTGCAAAAGAGGAGCATGTGCTGTACCACACACACACACACACACACACACACACACACTGAGTCAGGCAGATGGATGACGCCTGAAGCCTGGTATTTCTAATCGTTCTACTGAAATAAATTAAACTTGACTCATTTCCCCACAGACAGTTAAGACATAAATACTCGTAATGTGGTTCTTATAATTACCCCGCAGAACAGCCAAGTGTCAAGTTTAAAAAAAAAAACACAAAGAAATAAATATTTGATGATATTTAACTTTCATAAATCAAAGTATTGGTCAAAATTTAATTGGCTGTTTCTAAAGCTGGCAGATATTGTAATTTCTTAATAGGAATAGTATAAATTTGCATATATTTGATATTTATAAAACCCTGAAATACACAAAATGTAGTGGAAGGTCATGAGACAAGTCAGAAATACAACTTTAATAAATAGTATTTAAAGTTAAGTAATTAAAATAGAGTTTTAAAAGGAATATAAATCTTTATCATTTTCCTTCAATCAGTTAGTAACAAAAGCTAACTAGCTAATGCTACCTAGAAGCTAACGATAAGGAAGTTAGCTAGCTAACTCCTTTGATATTTCTTTGATACTTGGGGAAAAAATTAAGTTAAATTAATAACACACAAAACATAAACAATAAAGTTCAATTTATTATGTTATACACCAAATTAATAATAATAAGATAGTGGCATATTGTGAACTTCTAGTTAGCCATAGCTAGTTAACTTTGTTAGCATTAGCTTGCTTTTTTAGGTATCGTTACGGTTACAATAATTTATTACTTAATGCTACAACCATATCCAGTACAGTACATAAATTATTAACACTGGGTAGTGTAGTTTTATGAGTAAAGTTAGCCAGGGTAATAGTTAAATAAATATCTAACTATTTTATTGGTGTGTTAACTGCTATGTAAGCTAGTTAAAGCTAGTTAGTATATTAGCTTGTTGGCTCCATGGAAAAATTCTGGACTGGGAAAATTCATGCAAACGCCCAAACAAGTCAGAAAAATACCTTGGAAACATTTTTGTACCCGACTTGCTAAGTTGACGTCATGTTTGGTAGAAACATGGTGGATGGAAGAATCCTAAAATAAATAATAAATACGATAGAAATGTTGATTTTAGGAAAGTTTTATAAACACTTTGTAGTTGGAAGAACTCCTTCCTGACTTGGGAAACTGGGACCATCCAAGGAGTTTGTGAATGCACCATTAAATGCACTATAACACACATATCTATACTGTTTCTCTGTTTATAAGTTTTGCCAGTTTCAGGCTCCATATAACAATAATAGGACCAAAGTTGTTTTTAAATCCACCTTAAATATAATCAGAATGCTAAATGTGGACATACAATACAAAACCATTAACTGTGATTGGTCTGGGATGGATAATCAACTTACTATATTACTTTTAAACCATTTTAATTAATGTTATGAGCCAACACAGTATTATATGTTCGACCTTTAAAGCATCACACCCCTGTGCATACAGCCTAATCCTGCTCTCAGAACAATTAGCCATCAGCTAACGGTCCACAGCTGCACAGTTTAACGAGACTGATCAAGGACAATCTGTTTGGAGTGAGGGCTTTATGAGCAGAAGGACCCATCACCACCATCACCACCATCACCACCATCATCATCATCATCATCATCACTGCCCCCTGTGATCAGAGGATTAGGCGTATGATGGCACCCCCTGGGGATGCTTGTAACCGTAGCAGGCTTTTGTTAATCTGCCTTGCTAAAAAGCACAATGCATCAGTTAACGTAGGCCGGCTAATAATGGTATAAATATATCCGCTTATGTCTCTGCTGGAAAGCAATATATCTTACTAAAGACAAACAAAATTGCATGAAGCACTCATGTCGGCACACGAGAGCACTTGATTTCTCTTTTGTTTACCTTCATTTTACTTTATTTTGATATTTTTCTTCTTATTGTGTTTTTAATGTTGTTTTGTGTCTTATCTTAAGCTACTTGAACATCTGTTTATAAAAGATTATATACAATTTGTCCATCAGCAGGAGATTTACTCACAATTTTGATAATTAAATGATAATTTAAGCGTTTTATCAAACTAAATGTCATGTGTTTGCCGACTCCAGCTTCTCAAATATGATGATTTGCTGCCTTTTTCTGCTTTTATATTACTGTTATTTGAATATATTTGGGTTTTAGACTTTTGTTTAGACAAAATGAGCAACTTCAAGACGTCACCATGTTATCTTTTGGGAATTGTGACGGGTATTTTTCACTATTCTAACATTTAATAAAGTCATTAATTGATTAATTGGAAAGTATAGAGTTTCAGTTACAGAATAGCTGATCATTAAAGTTAGCATTAGTTGCAGACAAATAGTACGAATGTTGTACATTTGCTTTGCCTAGTAAGTGCCTAATAGTATTTCCACCATGCACAGAATGTACTATTAATATTTGCCATAATAAATAAGTCATTTGAGGTTTTCCACTACACTTTAAATCACGGATATGGCATCTATTATAAAAAAAGAGCATAACTCGTCTTTAAAAAGCTGCTGGAGTTTGGTGACTTGAAATATTTTTACATAATACAGACTGCAAAAATATATTTAAAATTCATAAGCAATATAATTTGCTGATAAATGATCTTTGCTGTGAAAAGAACTGGTGCCTCTACCAGAAACAATCACCCCAAAGTGTGCTTCAGCCCCAAGCAGTCGGCAGAACAATATTGCATTGAACTTGGAGCTTGTCTGGGATGCATCATTGTCAGAGAGACACAATAGGGTCTGAGGGGAAGCAGGGAGGGTGTGTGTGTGTGTGGTGTGGTGTGTGTGGTGTGTGTGTGTGTGTGTGTGTGTGGGAGGTCAGCTTCCTACGGTGTGTCAGTGTGCAGCAGGTCAGGGAAGCAGAGTGTCCGGTAAGAACAGCTGCTGTCACTGACGTGAGTTTTCCTCTGCTGAGGGGCCTCTGGAGGGGAGAGGGAGCAGGATGACGTATGGTAATTGTAGGAAAAAAGGGTGTATACTGGTATGCTTTATAATGTAAAACCACTAAATAATGTATATCGTCACCCTGTTAAAATAATCGCCTAACTCAGTAACTAAGTTTTGCAAGAAACACAAAAAACTTCACCAAAAGTGTAACATATGACATTTATTGATCATTTCACTCAAAAAGGATGTAACAAAGGATGGCTATTGGCATAGTAATAACACTGTGTGTAAATTATTTAACTTAAGAGAAATAAATGACTTAGGCAATTTTTTGAACATGCCTTTTCTGACCTAAGCAAGATATGGTAACACTTTATTTTGAAGGTGTCTACATAAGAGTCACACAAGCCTGTCAGAAACATGACATGACAAGTATCATGAGCATTAATGTTACTTCAAAGTGTCAATAATGTTCATGACACATCCCACGTCATGTTTATGACATGCTCATGTCACTCTTATGTAGACACCTTCAAAATAAAGTGTTACCAGATCTTGCTTAAGTCACATTTTATTTTGATTTAGGAATAATAAATCCGCTTAAGTCACACACTTGACATAGGCCATTATCTTAAAGGGGTAAAATCACATGATCTGATCAACTGAGGATGGAGGTGATTTTACCATAGGTGGCTATGAGGAGATGATTTAGGCAAAAAAACCCAATTTTGACAAAAAATGACTTAGGCGATTATTTTAACAGTGTGACGATATGTGGAATCAATGTATGCAATAAAATATAATAAAAACACTAAATTATGCGTTCAGGTTCAAAATGCACTTGACATTCCTCTGCTCTGATGGGTAAAACAGCCTCTTCCTCCTGTTGAAGTCAGGAAACAACAGATTATTTCTCACTGTGGTAATGTGTCTGCTGCCTTCAAGTTCTTCCCCTTGTCAACAACGTCTGAATTTAGAAGACAATGGGAAAGTAACAAAGCAGATTTACTCTACTTCAGTACAATTTCTGAGGTATTTTTGTTTTACTTGAATATGTCCATGCTACTTTTAACTTATTCTCCACCCCATTTTCAGAAGAAATATTGTACTTCTTACTCCACTACAATTATTCAACAGCTACCTTTTGTTGTTACTTTTCAGCAGTGGTGAAAAGTAACATTTACTCAAGTACAATTTCGGGGCACTTGCACTTTACTGGGTTTACTGACACTTTTCTCCAATTTAAGCTACTTTATCCTTCTACTCTGCTCAATTTTGCAGGAAAAACTAGTATGTTTTACGTTCCTAAAATGTCTTTGATAGCTTTTGTCAATTTGTTTTTTTATATTAATACAAATCCTGAATCAACTAATAAAGTATCATATATTATTTTTACATTAAACTGCCCAGCAGGATATACAGGGACACCCATAAAGTTGTAATAATTTTGTTTTCGGACACAATCCTCTGCTAATTGTGGTTTTATTTTCATTGTGATATATTTGGAAGTGAGTAAAAAAGTGCTGAGGAGATATACACTTTATCTGTCAAGAATAAATCCATTATTAGTAAAACAATATTTAGTATTATATTAGTCACAAGAGCCACTTTTTGCAGAGCAAATACCTTAAAATTTGATATCCTAATTTTGATGCATATACCTAAGTAGGATTTTACTTATACTTGGAGTATTATTGTTGTATTGGTACTTAATAAAGTCATTCTTATCATTTTTAGGCATTTTAAAATTTCACAATTTTTAACAAAAAACGACATGCTATAGTATAACTTTTTTGTTTTGGTCCAAATTTTCTAAATCCCATAATATGGTGTTTTTCTGTATAGTTCGACTTTTTTTGTTTCAGTCCAATTTTTGGACAAGTGAAAATATGGTCTTTTTCTGTCATGTATGGACAAATTATATTCTAATATGTATCAACAGACTATAATAAAGTCATTTTTTAAAATCATTTTTAGGAATTTTAAACTTTCACCATTTTTGATAAAAAACAACATGCTATTTTAGTTTCGGTCCAATTTTTGGAAATCCCATAATATGGTGTTTTTCTGTCATTTATGGACAAATTATGTTCTAATATGAATCAACAGTCTTTAAATGATCTTCAGACGTCTGCCACACCATAAAAGTGGATATGATCAAGGAGACAGGGAACTGCACTTGTGCTCACTTAGGCCTTCATCAGGTTAAATTAAGTTAAAATGACTTGTTGCTCTTTCAAGTCCAGTATTTCACTCTCAGTTTCTCCTTGTAAGGCGTTACTTCCAAGTGCAAACGTCAGAAACGTGCCTTATCTATTCCAGCAATGAAGGTTGGAAATAACAAAGCAAGATCCTTTTTCTTCCTCTTTGAACGTCACATTTTGGGATCTCAAACATCAGAGGAAAAACCTGCTTTCTCTCAGATCTTGTTCACTTCAAAGTGTGGTGCACATCAGCTGTGCACGTGCAGCCAGATGGTAATCACAGATCTGAGCAGCAGCAGACTGTGGTAATTGAAGTGGGATGGCTGTATGCTGACAGGCTTTGTCACTGCTGCTGGCCTCGCTCCAGTCTGTCCTGCAGGGACACGAGGGCGTAGTCCTGATCAGCAGCTGGCCTCCCCCCTGACTGACCTCTGACCCCCCCTCCTCCCCCAGCAGCTCTGTTACACACTCTCATTCAGATTTTTCCTCTCAGTGAAACTTCTTTTACTATGAACAGTTTTGAGCGCTCAACGTGGTCTTCAATTGTTTTTTTGATGCACTCTATATGAGACTTAGCATTTTTAACATGTAAACAGGTAAAATTAAGTGTTTTCCAAACTTTTCAGAGTTTGTACAAGCCCTGAGATTCATCAAGTGTTGTTGTAATATATCATTTCAATAGTTTGAGGTGAAATATTATTATATTACTATTACATATTATATACTGTCTAGTCACTATAACATTATTACCATATCATCAGTATAATTACCATCATCTTGCCACTGTACCTTACCCACCAACTTATCTTCTTTTTAATTCCTTAAGTGTCCTTGTTGTATTCTGTGTTTTTTCTATTGTTGTTTTTATTCATTCTACCTTGGTATTTTATTCTATTGTATTTTATTTGACTTAAATATTGGACTACTGTGTCAACCGAATTTCCCTTCGGGGATGAATAAAGCTATCTATCTATCTATCTATCTATCTATCTATCTATCTATCTATCTATCTATCTATCTATCTATCTAGATTATTAACAGTTACATACTGGCATGAATGATGCTCCACACAAAATTCTCAGGTAAATAGAACAGTAGAAATATTTTATTTGGCAACAAAATCTAAATATATTTAGCCTTAAAAACAAATGCAACACATAACAGTGGAACATAGATATGCTTTAACAGTAAAATCAGCATTTCCAAAATACAAAAATGTCAATAAAAGAACATCCTCTGTCTTTCTCCTGCAGATCTGCTTGATGAAGTACATCAGTGTCTCCGTGCACTGTCTGACCCTGCAGTGTGAATGCGAAAACGTGCAGAAAATAAATAGCTTGCGAGCTTGAAATCTGATTCCTGCAGATCAGCAGAGGTCAAGTCAGTGTCTCCTGCTGTCTGAAGGACAGCAGATGCAGATTTGAGGTGAAGGATGCAGCAGGCGACAGGAAGCAGCCAACACATCCATCCATCCGCCCCCAGAGGAGGCTGGAATAACCTTTCTGCACACACAGCTCTGCAGATTCTGGTTTCATATCGATCAAATTAAGTCTCATCAGTTGCTTCAATACTGCAATACTGCTGTTTGCAGCCCTACAGTGAAACTACAGAACAGATCAGTTTGATAGAAAGTTCTATAAAAATGTTGTCCTTTCAATATTTAACATGGTTAAAACAAGGATGCTTCAGTTTCCGATACATAAAGTCGCACTTGCCACCAGCAAGTTTACAAAAAAACACCAACAATTCAGTTCTATGAAACAAATTCAACTAATTTCCCATCTTACGATGTTGAATTTGCTTTATGGAACCAATTAACTTAAAATGAGTCAAAGTAAATAAAATAAGCCTGGCTTATTTAGTAAACTGGCTTCATGGAACATGTCCCAGACAGAATTGACTGAAATTGTGTGTTTTTTGTCTGAGTAAAATGACAATTAATTCAAGTAAAATCCAGTTAAATGACATTATCTGTGAAGCCCTGCTGTTCTCTTGGTACACTAAGGCACAAACTTACAACAGGCTCTCCTGAGAGAACAATCACCATAATTACAGTGAGGTTAAACTGACGACCACAGAGAAAACAATCCAATCAGGTGGTAACAACTGTGTGTAGCCATTCATTTCAAAACCAAAGTGGAATCATTTCACTTAAAAGGAGAATCTGTGCAACACCAGATGACCTCAACACAGCAAACTCTCTGAAACTCAGTTAGTTAGTGCACCTACAGTACTGGACACACCTTCTCATTCAATGCGTTTTTCTTTATTTTCATGACTATTTACATTGTAGATTCTCACTGAAGGCATCAAAACTATGAATGAACACATATGGAATTATGTACTTAACAAAAAAAGTGTGAAATAACTGAAAACATGTCTTGTATTTTAGATTCCTCAAAGTAGCCACCCTTTGCTTACTAGAATATAAGACATGTTTTCAGTTATTTCACACTTTTTTGTTAAGTACATAATTCCACATGTGTTCATTAATAGTTTTGATGAATTTACAATGTCAATAGTCATGAAAATAAAGGAAACACATCGAATGAGAAGGTGTGTCCAAACTTTTGGCCTGTACTGTATGTCCCCTGTCACTGTCTCAACCTGCTCCGAGGCACGAATCAAGATGCTGGTTGATCTTTGACTCCTGCACCTTTGCTTGGCACACAGGACAGCTGACCATCAGCGCAGAGGAGGAAGAGGAGGAGGAAGACGAGGAGGAGGAGGGAATACTGTGAAGAGAGGAAGCTGAGGAGGATGAAGAGGAGGTGGCAGTGGCGGTGGCAGTTCTTTGCTGCATTGCAGGTGATTTCGTCTCCCTGGACGCTGCTGAGCTGCTGCTTAATGTCTTCTGGAAGAAGTCAAAGATGCTGGAGGAGCTCCTGCTGTCGTCCCAAGACCTCTTCCTCGACGCCTGATTACCAGCAGCAGCACCTGATGTACCGTCACTGTTAGAGTGGCTGAAATACTTTGACTGTGTTGGTTTACCAGGACTACCTTTGGTTCCTGAAGAAACTACAGAATGGCTACTAGGCTTAGATGTTCCAGGAGAGGAAGCTGAATGGTTATTTCCCTGTTTAGAAAAGATGGAAGATGTACTGTTTGTTGTCAATGAATCTCTGGTTTGTGTGTTTGAGGCAGAGGTTTGACTCTCTGACCTCCTGAGGTTTGTACTGTTGAAGAGGTCTTGAATAGACTTCTGTCTGTTTTTATCTGCTGCTTTGCTGCTGTGGGGTTTGGGGATTTTCACCGGTGAGCCGTTGATGTTGATAAAAGCTCTGGTGTTACCGACAGACCTCTTAACAGGGGGCTTCTGCCCCGAGGAGGTAGCTGGTCTGCCGGAGGGAAAGACAGGAGAGATTCCTTTGTTATTCAGACTAGGACGAACCGGAGAGGTGAGACTTTTCGCTGGAGATGAAGGGGTGAAGGGTTTCTGTGGAGATGAAGGCACTACTGGTGACTGAGAAGATGTGGAAGACTGTGATTTCCCTCCGAGTAGGAAGCCTTTGCCACTGAATGGGATGATGTTCCTTATGTCCTGTAATCCAGGACCTGAGGGGAAAAATAAGCAAATTTGAGTCAGAAAACAGACTTTTTTTAGATGTATGTGGATGAGTATATGTTTTGTGTTTATGTAAATCTTGTAGGGTTGTCAAAAGTATCGATACTCAAAAAAGTATCGATACTCAAAAAAGTATCGATACTAAAACCTTTTATCCGGATACAATACTCAGTATCTGAAGCTTGTTATCATAGTTGCAGTTTCTTTTTGCTGTTTTACTGTTTTTTATTATAAATATTTAACCTGTGGTTCTGTTAAATTTTACATGTTGCATTTTTCTTGTTAATAAAAATATTTCTGTTAAATTTTGGGGTCTTTGTTTTTATCCTTGTGATATCGAAAATGGTATTGAGTATCGAATATTTCCTGAGTATCGGTATCGAGTTGAAAATTTTAGTATCGTGACAACCCTAAAATCTTGTGGTATTTGTTTTTAATTAATCTTAAGGTCATATTCCCAGCACACGAGTAATGAGTTCTGGGTTTGAAAGGCATGTTTCTCAACAAAAAAAAGTGCCAAAATTACACTTATTTTCATAGCCAGAAACCGTAAAGACAGAAATAATCATCAGATGGGCAAATTTATGAATCTCCTCGAATGAACCGTGCAGGACAACCACTTCGCTCAGGAAAAAATAACAAGATAAAATCTTAAAGTAGTGATATTTAATCCAAATAAAATATTGCCAAACAAATTGCACTAACCAGATCCACTTAAAAACATTCAATTCTGAGCTTCACAGTGCACCCGGGAAATCATGAATGACTCAGCTGAGACGAACTGTTGTGACTAAAATTAATCGAAAAATTAACAGAACTGCAAGCTGTTCTTAAGGAAAATTAAACTTCTTTCTGACTATATGTTCTCTACTTTACCTAACTGATTGTGCAGTTTCCATACTTGGGGTTCAGAGGGTTAAATAAAAAATATTTCCTGCCTTTTAAGGTTAATAGCTACTTCAGAAGAATATGCAGAAGAGGATCAAGCTCATCACCTGGAGTTGTACTTGTAGGCTTTCCATTTTCTGGGGCCTTCTTCTCCGAGGTCTTCCCGTCCTTTTTACTGTCCTTCTTGCCTTTCTTGCCGTATCCTTCAGGCTCTTTCACCTTGGTGTAGGTCCCTCCACACGTCCTCCTGTGGTCCTCCCACCAAGGATCCTGAGCAGATGGAGCCCGGTTCATGGCCCTCTTCACAAACCCGAAATAGGGCTTGCGGTTTTGACACGGCCCGTTACATTTCCACCAGTGCTGCCGGTACACATCAACCTCATCGTGGAAGCTGTGGTAGACCTGAGAAGAGGACAAACTTTATTTTCTTCTGACAAGATAAGACAATATCAGCCAAATATCGTCACACTGTTAAAATAATCGCTTAAGTCATTTTTTGTCAAAATTGGTTTTTTTTTGCCTAAATCATCTCCTCATAGCCACCTATGGTAAAATCGCCTACATCCTCAGTTGATCAGATCATGTGATTTTACCCCTTTAAGATAATGGCCTATGTCAAGTGTGTGACTTAAGCAGATTTATTATGCCTAAGTCAAAATAAAATGTGACTTAGGCAATTTTTTGAACATGCCTTGTGGCTTAAGCAAGATATGGTGACACTTTATTTTGAAGGTGTCTACATAAGAGTGACATGAGCATGTCATAAACATGACATGGGATGTGTCATGAACATTAATGACACTTTGAAGTAACATTAATGCTCATGATACTTGTCATGTCATGTTTCTGACAGGCTTGTGTGACTCTTATGTAGACACCTTCAAAATAAAGTGTTACCATATCTTGCTTAAGCCACAAAGGCATGTTCAAAAAATTGCCTAAGTCATTTATTTCTCTTAAGTTACATAATTTACACACAGTGTAATGACTATGCCAATAGCCATCCTTTGATGCATCCTTTTTGAGTGAAATGATCAATAAATGTCATATGTTACACTTTTGGTGAAGTTTTTTGTGTTTTTTGCAAAACTTGAAAAAATGAGTTAGCCGATTATTTTAACAGGGTGACGATGTGTCAAACATGTAATAGAAGATTCACCTACAGATATTTTTGTCCCAGTGGCATCGTTGATCCGGTTCATGTGTTTGCAGAACTCAGGGCCGTGACCATCTCTGTCTCTGTTGTTCTGGGTCACAAACAGCAGCGCGTGAATCATTTCGTGAAGGAGAGTCTGCGGGAACAAAAGAATTATAATAATGAATAATGATTCATCTGGGAAATTCTGTCAAAGGAAGGACATTTGTTCTTTTTCTTTGCATTTAATAATCTGCGTCATACACTGACACACATTTACAGCTGGAACATGGGAGCTGAAGGCAAAAAGTCTCTGACATTAAGAGGATGAATTGTTGTTATTAAGTATAGAGGGAATTTCTTGCTTACCTCTTTAAGTATTCAGAATTTTAACATCTAATGCCATGATAAGAAAACCGTTTGTTTACATTTCAAGCCTTATAACAAGTAATTGTACCAGTGTAAAGAAAACTTAAATGATACTCAGCTGTGTGGTCTATTTTCAGTGTTACTCTCATCTTTTTATCTTTAAAGGGATTGCTATTTTGAAGCAAATCCTTCTCTGTACTGCCGATTTAAAAAATATATTTTTAATAACAGATGTCAAAGAGGAATTTGATGAAATCCCTTTTGAAAATTGAACATCAATGTAACCTTTCATCTCACCTCCACCAGGTCTTTTCTTGGTCTCAACTTCAGCAGAGGCTCACTGAGTCTTATTGAACATAGACCACCTCGGCCCTCATAAGAACAAACACCAGCACACCTGCAAAAAAGAAAACATTAGAGACCGACAGTCCTTTCATTAACCACACTAGAAAGATAATTGCACCCTACAGCCCTGGTCTACTGTGTTGTATAACCCTTTGATGCACCACATATAAACACCTTCTAATGCACAACATGGGGCAAAAATGACCCACGTTAATTTCCCATGTTATTTAATGCTGGCTGTGTGTTTGAATATGTATTTTTTATTACAACAGATCATTATAGCCATTTTTCCTTTCATACTTGAAGAAATATAGTTTTTGTATTATTACATCAAGTTTACACACGTGGGTCAAAAATGACCTTGTGCATTAGAAGCGTAGTGATACAAAAAGTGATACACTAAATTAACAATTTGAGGATATGTGTAACTATGTTTGTCTTATTTTTAAGGTTTAACTTTAAAATAGTTGTTAGAACCACCAGATTACATTGGAAAATCCCATATTTTAACATTTGAGACTTATATTTTGTCATTTTGTGTATTTTTTTAGTAATTTTGTGTCTTTTTTAAAAAGTAATTTGGTGTTATTTCAGTCATTTTGTGTCTTTTTTTGTTGTAATTTTGTGTCTTTTTAAAAAATAATAATTTTGTGTATTTTTTGGTCATTTTGTGTCTTTTTTTAAAGTAATTTTGTGTCTATTTTTGGTCATTTTGATACTTCCTCCAGCGGCCCCCAGGTCATTTGAGTTTGAGACCCCTGACTTACAGTGTCATCCTTGCGCTCCACTTCACCTCGACACCGCTGAGTTTCCCCCAGAAAAACGTGTCATTAAACTCCAGAAACATGGCTCTGACATCGGGGTTGGGGTCCAGTGTCTCCCAGGACGAGTCCACGATGGACAGCGGCCTCTCGGGCTGCGCTTTCGGCTTCCAGTAGGGAACAACATCGCTGCCACCTCCGGCTACCTCCACTTTTCGTTTCTTGCTGCTTTGTCCGAAGTCATTATCATCAAAGCCGCTAGATGAAAATGATGACGTCTCGTATTCATTGTTAAACTGCTCCTGAAGTTGGATGGCGAGCAGCAAATCCGCATCCATTAAAACAGAAACACTAGAAACAGGTGACGTAAGCAGAGGTAGCTAACTAGCCACGTAGCTGTTGTTTACGTTGAGTTAGCTTGCTGAAGCTAACCTAACTGGCTAACTAACGTAGCTTGTACAGGACTCTCAAACAAGTGACAAATTCACCAGAGCAAGAGTACAGTCAAAACATGTACAACCCGTACAAATACTCAGATTTTATGTCATGATTCGATTAAAAACATTCATATATTCATGCTGGACGAAGGTGTTACTGCTGTCAGTCCAGAGCTAGCGCCAACGGTTGGTGCGTCAAGTTTACCACAATGCAATCATAGAATATCCGTTAGGGATTTCAAAATAAAACTCCAGTATATGTCTTTACTGTAATTTTAAAAGATATTTTCACTTTGACGATGTAGTATTTTTTTCGTTTTTTTGAAGTACATTTTAAGCAAAATATATTTGTACCTCTTCTATAACTGAGGGTAGTATACTAATGCTGTTACAAATCGTTGTAATATTTGAATGACAGTTATTTCCGGTTTAGAGTTGAGTAATTCTCGCACACTTGATAAAACTTCCGCTTGTTTCGAATCACAGCAAAGCATTCTGGGAATTGTTGTCCTCTTTATTTCCAGTAGTTGGCCAAACTAAAAAGCACTCGGGGTTTTTCTTTTGTAGGTTAATAATTTATAATTACCTACAAATCAAGTCTTATAATCTAAATTTAAAACGCCATGATGAAAGAGCGTCTTTGACTTAGCTATATGATCGAGAATGGGAAACTACTATACACTTTAGCTTACATTTACAAACCAAATGCCCCTTTTATTTTAATTATAAAAAATGTTAACATAAAAACTATTAAATATTGTACGGTAATAAAAAAGTAAGGACATATTGCCTGTAGAGTATGAATATAAATATAGAATTAAATACTATAAAAAAATATTTTAAAAATATATTATTTCGCTTATTATTAATATGCAATTATTATTTGAATTTATTTCTGTCTATTCGTCTTACATTCTCACCCCGTCATATTTTAATGTATGATTTTTTTGTTTTTTAAACCATCAAAATCTATTTTATACAGCCAATGGTCAAAATTCAATTGTGTAATATTAAAAAAAGTAAATAAAAAAGCGATTTGTTGGCCATGTCATTCTGTGAATCCCGTGACGTTTCAGGGTGTCAACCGGTCACAACTTCCTGTTTGGTTTTAGAAGCGGAAATGAACCGATGAGCTGCTCCTCTTGTCTACATTCATCACTAATTTGTGAGCATTTAGTGTAAATAGGTCAACAAACACACGGCAGAAGATGTCGGAAACGGGGAACCGACTCCGGAAGCTGCTCGAATCGCCAAATTTCGACCCTCAGAATTACGTGAAGCAGCTGTCCCAGCAGTCCGATGGCGACAGAGACCTGCAGGAGCACCGCCAGAAAATCCAAAACCTGGCCGACGAAACGGCTCAAAACCTGAAGAAAAATGTCTACAAGAACTACAGACAGTTCATCGAGACGGCCAAAGAGATCTCGTACCTGGAGAGCGAGATGTACCAGCTGAGCCACATCCTGACGGAGCAGAAGAGCATCATGGAGAGCATCACCCAGGCCCTGCTGTCCACAGATAAAGATGAGACCTCCAAAGAGATGCAGGCTGCTTTCCCCAAGGAGACGGAGGAGCTGAAGCAGAGGACGCTCACCTCCCTGCTGGAGAAGGTGGAGGGGGGGAAGAACATCATGGACACCCCAGGGAGGCACCTGGTCTACAACGGGGACCTTGTGGAGTTTGATGTTGACAACATGTCCCCCATCCAGAAGGTGCACGCTTTCCTCATGAACGACTGCCTGTTGATCGCCACCTGGCTGCCGAACCGCAGAGGAACCGTGAAGTACAAGTACAACGCCCTGTACGACCTGGAGAGCTTCGCCGTGGTCAACGTGAAGGACAACCCTCCCATGAAGGACATGTTCAAGATCCTCATGTTCCCCGACAGCCGCATCTTCCAGGCGGAGAACAGCAAAATCAAGAAGGAGTGGCTGGAGATCCTGGACGAAACCAAGAAGAACAAAGTGACCAAGGACCGGCACAAGAAAGAGGAGGAGGTGGTCCCCGTGTCTCCCGTGAGGGCCGAGGTGTCCACCAACCCGTTCGACGAGGAGGAGGACGAGCCGGCGGAGGCTGAGGAGAACGTGGACCTGACTCTGGAGTGGATCCAGGAGCTGCCGGAGGATCTGGACGTCTGCATCGCTCAGAGGGACTTCGAGGGCGCCGTGGACCTGCTGGACAAGCTGAACGAGTATCTGAAAGACCAGCCGGTCACGCCCAGAGTCAAAGAGATGAGGCTGAAGGTGGAGGAGCGCGTGCGGCAGCTGACGGAGGTCCTGGTGTTCGAGTTGTCTCCGGACCGGTCTCTTCGTGGTGGACCCAAAGCGACCAGGAGGGCCGTGTCCCAGCTGATCAGACTAGGTCCTGCCTCGTCTCTGTTTTTATCATCAATACCACCTCACACAACAAATACTGAGTCTATAAAACTGTTTCTCCCAGTGGTGGATGAAGTCAGATCATTTACTTTTTTACTTTACTTTACTTTTTTTTGCCCTATTCACCTGTGGTGTCTTGACTTTATTGGCTTATTATGTTAATTATGCAAATTGCCCAAAGTGCAACTTTTAGCAACCAAGTTAAATTCCATCCATTAGGCCTATAGATGACATTTGCAAAAAAACTTTAGGATTCTCAACATTTCTGGGTTCAAGAAATTACGACTAGACTATTTAGTAAAACTATTAATACCACACTATAAAATACTATAAGCAAAAGTATTACTTAAGTAAGTACTTAAAGTATCAAAAGTACTAGTTCTGCAGAATGGACCCACTCAAATTGTTATATATATGTACATATATATATTATTACTATTGATACATTAAATAAACAGCATTTTAATCTTGTCAAGGTATTACTTATTTTAACTATTTAGTATATTGTTATGTGGGTTGTTTTATAAGAATTATTTTCAAATTAATTATGTGTTTTTCATGTTAAATCTTCACATAAAAAGTAACTATGTAGTGGAGTAAAAAGTATAATATTTGCCTTTTAATGTAGTGAAGTAGAAGTATAAATATCATAAAATGGAAATACTCAAGTAAAGTACTTTAAAATTGTCCTTGAGTACTGTGTGAGTTGAATAGTCTAAGTTATATTTGGTTTCTCTGTAGTAAAACATGCAAAAACATGGGAAAACTCTTAAAAACTTGTGTTTATAAAGTAATAAAATAGTTGACTAATTGGCCAAAAAGTAATTTGAAAGTCATGTCCACACTTCTAGGTATTCAGTGTATTATTATGGTGAGAACTAAATTCCTTTTTATGATATTTAGTGAAAAATCAGACAGAATCTGACTTGTAATCTCCTGTCTCACATCTGCTCAAATATTTACATCCAATGTAAATGTTTTTTCTGTGTTGCAGGTCAGTCCACTAAGGCCTGCGAGTTGTTTCTGAAGAACCGCGCCGCTGCAGTCCAGACGGCCATCCGGCAGCTTCGTATAGAAGGAGCCACGCTGCTCTACATACACAAACTCTGCAACATCTTCTTCACCAGCCTGCTGGAGACGGCCAAGGAGTTCGAGATGGACTTTGCGGGGAACACGGGCTGCTACTCCGCCTTCGTGGTCTGGTCCAAGTCTGCCATGAGGATGTTTGTGGACGCCTTCAGCAAGCAGGTAGGAAGAGGCTCACACAGAGAACTAACAGACAGGAAGATACTTTGGTAATGATACCAGTGATAAAAAAACAAAAAATATCTAAATAAAGATAACATTAAAAATAATGTAAATAAAGTATTGCTATTATCGTAAAACCTTAAATTACTTATTACCTTAAAAAGCTCTGGAATCATATAAAACACAATTAAACTGCAAGTCAGAAGAGGAAATTTGAGCCTAGACTCTAAAGTTTTCTCTCTTTTTTTCTGCTCTTTGATTTGGACTGTAAATTCTGACATGCTGTAATGAAAAAGATGGCTGTTTGCTTCAACACAGAGAAGAGTCAAGTAAAAAACAAATGTGGGATGACTAATTCACTTGAAAACTACATGGCAAACTTATTTATCCCTTAGATTTAAGGTTATTGTTGACAAGAAGTATACTTATTCTTCAGGGTTGGTACAGGTGCTTGAAATCCTTGAAAATGCTTGAATTTAAATGTATTTTCAAGGTTTAAAAAGTGCTTGGATTTTGGATAAAGTGCTTGTAAATGCTTGAAATTCTTACTGTATTTCTCTTGCAGTCTGACTATAGATAATCACATGTTCAATGAAAAAAATAATAAATTGAATATTGAGATTAGCAAACTGTGCTTTTGGTTGTTAAAAGTGTAAAACCATCGCTGTCGGTACGGTTGAGTGAAATTACCCCTTTTAGCATGTAAGTACTCATCTAAAACATGCAACTTACAACCCTTGTAAGGTCCTGGAAAAGCTTGAAAATGGACCTTGAAAATCCTTGAAAAGTGCTTGAATTTGTCCACTCAAAAAGTGTACGAACCTTGATATTTATTCTTGTGAAATTGCAAAAAAATCTCCTAATAAAGTATGTCTTTGTGTCCGTCAGGTGTTTGACAGTAAGGAGAGCCTGTCGACAGCAGCGGAGTGCGTTAAAGTGGCGAAGGAGCACTGTCAGCAGCTGACGGAGATCGGCCTGGACCTGACCTTCACCCTGCAGTCTCTGCTGGTCAAAGACATCAAGGCGGCGCTGCAGAGCTACAATGACATCATCATCGAAGCCACCAAGCACCGAAACTCTGAGGAGATGTGGAGGAGGATGAACCTCATGACCCCCGAGGCTCTGACCAAACTCAAGGTGGGTTTTATATGTATATTTTTTTATGTTTTGTCTGGTCTTCTGTTATTGTGTCTGTTTGTTTTATGAAGGGATTGGATGTCAGGCAAATATTAAGTTGTTCAATTGAATATTTCTGCATTCTTCTTCTTCATTCATACTTCTTCATTTAAAAAAAAATAATACTACAGTCAAACAAGCGTTTGGGTTTTTGACTGTTGGTTGGAAAAAAACTGACATTTAAAGTTGGACTTTGGTAAATTGTGTTATGCATTTTACCTACTGAAGCTGTTCTATGCTCTCGTCAAAGCTACCAAACTCCTTTGACAAAAACAGTCATTTTACCATGCAGAAGTTGCTGGTCTACCACTCGGACTCGAGTTTATTTGTGTTATTGTGTGCCTTTGGTGTTAGTTTTGATATATAAACCCCTAACCCTAAACCACAACTTTGCAACCACATACATACTTATATGAGTAAGTACTTAACCCATTGAAGCCTGGAAAGCGGATACGTCGTTTTGTAGTATTTGTATAAGCTCTCAAATACTTTTTGAATTTAATTTCTATCTGCTACAGAGGCTGAAAAATCTATTATTTAGTAGAAGCGTTGACATTTCTGTTGAATTTCCAGAAAAACTTCAGGTTTTAGGAGCTTATTTTAAAATCGCCCAGAGGTTTTACAGGCGTTTCAGGCGTCAATGGGTTAAGTGAACATATTATGGCATATTAACACAATGATCATATTGTAGAACCTTGTAAAATCTTTAAAATATGGCAAAAACATCAAACACTGGTTAAAAACACTCTAACTTCATGAATAATTCATTTTTTCATTTTATTTAAAATACTGTATACATAGTCATTTCATCATTTTAAACTTTTTAACCCTTTATCAGGCAAAGAACTATATTTGGTAACTTAAGGTAATATTTCGAGAAAAAAGTTGCAAATTTAATAGATTAAAGTGGCAAATCTGTGCAAAAAAAAGTTGCAGATTTACGAGAAAAAAGTGGTAAAAAAAGCAACTTTTTTCTCCCAGATTCACCACTTTAAATCTCATTAATCTACGCATTTTTTTCTCATAGATTTGCCACTTTAATCTCGTAAACTTTTTTCTCAAAATATTATTAATTTCGTATGTTTTTTTTTTTATCATTCTGGCAGTATGTAATATCCTCCAATATTCTCTAGGGTTGAAATTTGGAATTTGCAAGTATTTCAATGAGTGCCCTATTAAAGGTTAACAATTTAATTTCAGTTTAGGAGCGTAAGTGGACTTGCGCCCCCTGGCTCCAAACAATGCTCAAACTTTTGTGTTAGGTCTTTGTTGTTTTGTTGTTTTATTCAATACAGGCTGATTTCTGATGCATCTTTTTGGCACAACTAGATAGAGCTCATCAAGACCTTTAATTTGATATATAGAACTCATTTTCACCCAAAATGCCACTTACTGGTTCAAAGCCCTCGATATCGTCTTTAAAAAATTGTTATCATGACAGGCCTATGATGAAGTATATGTTATTGCTACCAACATATAACATATTGATATTTTCCTCTGCAGGACGAGATGCGCGGCTGCGGCATCAGCAGCTTCGAGCAGTACACGGGAGACGACTGCTGGGTGAACCTGAGCTACACCATCGTGGCCTTCACCAAGCAGATGATGAGCTTCCTGGAGGAAGGCCTGAAGCTCTACTTCCCCGAGCTGCACATGGTGCTGCTGGAGAGCCTGAGGGAGATCATCCTGGTGGCCGTGCAGCACGTGGACTACAGCCTGCGCTGCGAGCAGGACCCCGAGAAGAAGGCCTTCATCATGCAGAACGCCACCTTCCTCCACGACATCGTGCTGCCCGTGGTGGAGCGGCGGTTCGAGGAGGGCGTGGGCAAGCCGGCCAAACAGCTGCAGGACCTGAGGAAGAGCACCAGGCCGGTCCGGATCAACCCGGAGAGCACCACGTCGGTGGTCTGAGACCGCAGAGATGGATCGTAGTGGCCAAAAAACTCTTAAATGCTCTTTTACTGACTGATCTCCGACTCCTATTTTATAAATAACTGCTAGATGTTGGTTATTTTCAGGTTTCAAGACAAAAAAAATGCAGGATGCATCGTGGAGAACAGCAGAATATGATACCTCATGATAGGTATGTGTAAAAAAGTGAATTTGCACCTGAATTTGCACCAATTCCCACAAAGATATTAGAAATCCCTATAAGATGAAACTTTAAATTCATTTTTTTAATGAATACATGGCTCTTGAGGACATATTTCACACAAAAACTTGATAAATATGTTAAATTGTGATCAAATTTATGATGTAAAGTTCTCTCTGAAATGTCATTAACACAATTGACTAGACAGATTTAGTCAGAAATCCTTATGAAATATGTGCGTACTCGTGAAACGCTAATGTTTATGCTTAAGTTGGAAGTAATGCATAATGATGTTTTGATTCAAACTCACCCAACTTTCATTTGTTTGATGCTACTGGACTGTTAGGAGACACTAAATAGTCTCATAGGACTGATTAAAAGGGACGACTGAAAAGAAAATGCACTGGTGAATGTTTAATGTATGATAGTCAAAGTTTGTGCTTGACAAAAACACATGAAATTCAATAAAGATCTTCATGCACAGCCTATGTTTTATGTATTTATAGACAGATATAAGGTGCACTTTACAACTTACTTTTTTTTCTAGGGATTTTTGAGCACTATTGTCTTTGTTCCTGCTATATATATATAAAAAAAAAATAGAGGGAATTTTCTCTATATAATAAAAGATTTGTAGTTCCAAATAGAGCCTTTTTTACAGAATATAATGCAAAAAAGATGGGTAATTTAGAAATGGTGTTATCACATAGTTCCTCCAGCAGAGTGTGCTCCAACTGACAATCTGGTGGCAAGCGTCTCTATAATATCACTTTAGTTTTTGGAACATAATATCACAAACTTAAGAAACTATTAAGCATTAAACCTCTGCAGTCCAGGAGATTTTGGTTCAAATATGTCAACTTCCTATGCATTAATTTCTGTCTCTGTTTAGCTGTTTATCACATACATGGCTCCTTTTTCTCCACACAAACTTGGCTATCAGTCGGATTTTTTATTTTATTTTAATTAACAAAGTATAAAGCTGCCAGGAACTGAAAATACAAACAAAAGACACAAGTGTCTATGGAAATTTAACATTTTTTTTAACCATTTATACACACAAAAACAGCAGAAATAATAATAAATGATAAAACTACAAAACAGTCTATTTGCATGTAAATTATAAATAATAATAGTTTTCATTGTAGAAAGAAAATTCACATTCTAGAAATGGTCTAGAAACATAAATGACACACTGAAAACTCCTATGATTGACTTTCAACTGGCTTTCTCAGCGTGTCTACATATCATATATAAATAAAGTTATTACTGTAAATAAAACGTGTATTTTCAATAAATAGATGGACTCCCGAGGGTTAAGTACCAGAAAGAGAGGTGTAATGCTTATGTTACATGTACATATACTAAATCAGCCAATAAATCCCATATCAGAATTTCTTTTAATCTCTAATATTGCACGAAAAATTTAGAATCAGATTTTTCTGTCAAGCCCAAACTAAAGATTTTACACTCTTCTCTTCTAGATAAAATGCTTGTAACAGTATTGGGTAGAATTTTGTAGAATAACAGAACATGAACTGTGTGTTTCTTTTCCCACATTTCTTATTATTTCTGCTGTTCTGTTGCCAAAAAAAACAAGTTTCTCCTGCAGTTTTAACAGTGACCTCAAGGGAAAGATATGAATTTGACTGATGTGTTTGCTTAAAAAGGATCACCAGCTTTTCCATTCTTTCCTGCCAAAAAAGTATATTTGCAACTTGTACATCTTCTGAATCTGAATTTGAAGAGAAAACAATTCTATTATAGTACTACCTACTGCTCTATCTGTAATAGGCAGAGATTTCAGCATTTGTTGTATCATCTTCTCCGTCATTAATGTTATTCATTATGCCTGTGCTTTCATATTTTGAATGAAAGTGTCTCCAACTTTAGTTTTTCACATTGCACATTTCTTACTCTATTATTGCATTATAATGGCTCTGCACTCTCACTGGGGGGTCCACCAATTTGGGAACTTGTGAATGAAAAAAAGATCAAGGTTCAGAGGATTTCATCAATCTAATCCACAGATTAATATTTGGCAGAGCGATCATCCAATGCACATTCATTGTACTGCAACCCTGCTTAACAAGGACATTTATATCTAGAACTAAAGTAATAAAATCTTCATTAATGGATACTGAGAACAACTGAAGCATCTGCATAATATAGTACATAATAAAAAACATGTTTCTGTGACTGTAAAAAATAAAAACGCTGCAGAAAACAAAACAAAAACAATATTTCTTGATCCTTGTTTCATGACTATAGCGCCCTCTTGTGGCAGCTCAGAATCAGGAATGATTGAATATGATGATTGACTTAAATTATGTGGATGTTAACCCTCTGGGGTCTATGATGGTGGCGTCCTGATCAGATTATGTGACATTTAGCAAAAAAACTAGGTCACATGGAGCGCTACTATCAACTTCACTACAAAGTACAGACTTGAAACTTTCTCCCAATTTTTGTTTGATATTCCTAGGTCATGTAAAACCAAAGATATGATAGTTTTAATTTGATAGTACAGAAACATTTGAGCGTTGGTGTAGCTCTCTGTGTAATTTTGCACAAAGTTTGTTTTTGAGTTGCAGAAAAAAGAGTTGCTTTTTTGAAAAAAGCCTGTTTTTATGGGACTTTTTTGTATATAGTTTTATTATATTTAAATTTTACCTTTTTATATGTTCATATTTGTATCCTGTGTTAACATTTTCAAGTTCCAAAACAGTTCATTGAGCATATTTGTGGTTTTTATTGTAGTAAATTGTAAAATTTTTCAACTCGGATTTCATGATTTTTGTGTATTTTTGGGCTCAATATGTTGATCAAGTAGGTTAAAGTGAAAAAATAACTGTCAGATCATATAGGTGAAAAAAAATGGATACCAAATATAGCTATAGTAAACATTTTTATGTGGTACATGAAGGGCAAAATCAAATGTATTCAAAAATGGCCAAAATAGGCTCAGACCCCAGAGGGTTAAGGTTTCTTTCGTAATCTGTTTTTGCTTATCAGTTCAAGTGTATTTCCTGGAAAACATCCTTAAATTCCCTTCATGAACTGCCTCGGATTCAAATAAAACCTGTGCATCCTGTTTTCTCAATCATCTGACATGTCTGCCCTGCAGTTGTTCCTGCAGTAAAACCCAGTTAAACCAATTTATATTGTGTCATTGCATCATGAAAACAATTGCTCCTCTCTGTGTGTGAAGCGTTTCCCTGCAGAAACATTGGCCCCGGCGTGCCACGATGGCAGACGCAGATATTTTTAGACTCCCTTCACGATTCAACACATGATTGTTCTCTCTGCTTCACAGCTCATCTCATTATAATCACGATGTGATCGAGGGCTCGAGGAAAAGCCTTCGGGTGAAGTTATCAGCTTATCCTCGGAGAAGAAGCATCAGGCTGGTGGGATTATACCAGAGGAATTCTTTCAGTCAACATGCAGGCAAGATTTCATGTGATGAATAGATGGTAATTTGGATTCCTCACCAGCGAAGACTGAAGTGAATGTGATCTACTTTAATACTTCCAACCCAATCCTCCTTCAACCACAGAATAAAAATGTCTAAGATCAGTTAGATAAATGTTTCCAGACTCATTTAGCTTCACATGCAATCCAGTTCTGCAAGTTTAGATTTGGGAAATGTTTAATACAAGCTGCTGGATAGTTAAATACAGTGATGCATGTATTGTTTTTTGGAAAAAAGTGACTCTTTTGCACTCAAATGAATACACTTTTAATGTTAAACTCACCAGAAACTTCTAGACTGCTTAACTTACAATATAGTGACATTTTATAAGGTTTAGTTTGCTATATCTTAAAGAAATATATACCTTTTCTATATGTTTAATGCATGGAGAGTACATTTACTCAACTACTATATTTAAGGACATTTTTGAGGTATTTGTAATTTTTCTGCTTCCCCAACCCCTAAACCTGCCCATGCAAGTTGGTTTGAATAGATTAATGACTCTGAAAAATGAAATCATTTTAACCTTATCAATCACTAGTTTCAGCAGCCTTTTTTCCCTCCCAGTCCCAGCTGTGGTGGAGTTAGACACTAATATTTGTTCTTTCGAAACATGATTTCTTATTGCGCTTTTGTATATAAACTGTAATGTTTATCTGGACCCTTATGAGGGATGAAAAATGACATAAGTAGAAATAAATAAATAGCCTCCATAAAAAAGTGAATAAATGTATAAATAAATACAAAAAAATAAAAAAAAAAAAAATAAAAAAGTGAATAAATGTATAAATAAAAAAATAAATAAAAATTAAATAATATTAAAAATAAATATATAAATAATAATAAATAATAAAATAATAAATATTAAAAAAATAAAAAGTGAATACATGTATGAGTAAATGAATAAATAAAAACGTAAATAAATGTATAAATAAATAAATAAATAATTGCAAAAGATACTCGTAAATGTAATATATATTTTTAAAGGTCATACATTATTTATTTATTCATTTATTTATTTAGTTATTTCCACATTTATTTTTACATTTCCACGTGTAGCCTATTTATTTATTCCTACATTTATTTATTTTTTCTACATTTATTCGCTTATTAATGTATTTATTTATTAATGTATTTATTTCTAATTATGTAATTTCCCCCTCATAGACCCTGAGTCTGTGACAAAGTTTTGATGAAACACCACAGCAAGCTCTGCTCTGTGTCTGCTGATTGGGTAACACCTGTGACACACCCACCAAACCTACCGGGAGAAAACTTACCTCAAAGCCCGTTACGCGCCGTGTCGACCCGGAAACCGGAGCTAAACGGTGCACACAGGTTTGAGACTGAAGATGTCCCTGCCCACAATGAACCCACAGCCCACAATTAAAAGTTTGTCCGTTGATGAAAAACGTGATATTAGACACCAGGCGCTAACTGTTTCTAAGAGCATAGTTTGTGGGAGAGAACAGACTTCAGCATCTCTCAGAGATTACTGAACATGACGCTGCAGGACAACCAGGTAAAATCTGACAAAACACCAAAACTACCAAAACTGACAGTACACATCAACAGCTAACTGAGCAGAGCATGTAGGCTATGTGCTCTGGTTTTAACTGTGTGGGAAACCAGATTGTGAATATGTGCAATTTTCTGGTTTTTACCATAATTCTTCCATATTTTTCCACCTACAGTCCAAATGCCATTAATTACTTTTACACATAGCCTCCATGGAAAATGGATAAGAAACCTAAAATTTGTCAAATACTGTAATTAAGAACATTTTTAAGTTACTTAACTTAATAATTCATTCATTCAGAGACAAATATTGATCTTTTCCCACTAGGAAAATAGCAAAACCACCAAAGTGGAGGCACTTTAAATTTAAGTTACTTGAGGATTTCTATTTCTATTTTATTTTTTTATTTTCTACTTCCCCTCCACCACAATTCATTGATCCAGAGGCAAATATTGATCTTTTTAAACTATGGAAAATAACTAAATAGCCTAAATTGATCATTTTGCTGCACTTAATTCCATGTTTGAGGCACTTTAAATTTAAGTTACTTGAGTATTTCCATTTTCTGCTAATTTCTATTTCTACTCCACCACAATTTAATCATTCAGAGGCAAATATTGATCTTTTTACTGCACTACATTTAACCGACTACTTGCTTACTGTGCAGATTAAAATCAATAACATCAATATAATCAGAAAATAAAATATCATCTATCACTCAAGGTGAAGATGAGACTTTGGGGGTAAAAAAAAACCACACTTTGACTTGAAATGACAATGCAATTTAGAAATAACCCCAATTGCCTCCCCTTTGACTATGATTTTAAGGGGATAGTGCTGTTGTGTATTGGGATTTTCTTCAGGAGCATCTTAAAATGATTGCTACACTTTCAAAAAGCCATTTAGACTTCTGCATTACTGTCAAAGTGATAATGCAACTTGAGCTTTCGTCTCCACACACTGAGCCGTCTTACAGTTATTTGCAGCTCTGCCTTTAAAAATTTGATGAGTACATGTCCTCAAAATGAGTGAAACAAGAGGAAACTTAGTTCTAACTTGTTAAAAAAGAGCCTTAGATTGTGGTTAAAGGTTAAACCAGGCAATGAAAGTAGTTGGAAATGAGTGTGTGCATATATCCTTTTTTAATCCTCTGGGCTCTATGATCCTGCCGTCCTGATCAGATCACGTGAAGTTTAACATAAAAACATTCAATATTGATATTCCCAGGTCATGTAAAACCAAATAAATTAACATAAGATAAGATAATAATGAATATGTAATTTTGCACATAGTTTGTTTTGAAGAGTTGCAGCTTACAAGGAAAATATGCCTATAAATATACATGTTTTTATGGGACATTTTTGTATATAGTTTTATTATATTAAAATTTTACCTTTTTGTATGTTCATATTTGTATCCTATGTTCCAAAACAGTTCATTGAGCATATTTGTGGTTTTTATTGAGGTAAATAGTATAATTTTTCAACTTGGATTTCATGATTTTTGTGTATTTTTGGGCTCAATATGTTGATAAAGTAGGTTAAATCGAAAAAATAATTGTCAGATCATAATGGTGAAGAAAAAATGGATACCAAATATGGGTTTAGGAAACATTTTTTTATTTGGTACATGAAGGGAAAAATCAAAAGTGTTCAAAAACGGCCAAAATAGACTCAGACCCCAGAGGGTTAACCCTTAATAGGGCACTCATTGAAATACTTGCAAATTCCAAATGTCAGCCCTAGAGAATATATGAGGATATTACATACTGCCAGAATGTGTAAAAAAACATACAAAAATAATATTTTGAGAAAAAAGTTTACAAGATTAAAGTGGCAGATTTATGAGATTTAAAGTGGTGAATCTGGGAGAAAAAAGTTGCTTTTTTCCCACTTTTCTCGCATAAATCTGCAACTTTTTTCGCGCAGTTTGCCACTTTAAATCTCTTAAATCTGCGACTTTTTTTCTTGTAGATTTGCCACTTTAATCTAGTAAATTTGCAACTTTTCTCTCGAAATATTACCTGAAGTTATCAGATATAGTTCTTTGCCCGATAAAGGGTTAAAAGTGTGTTTTACCACAATCCCAGGTAATGGGATGCTAACAGGGCTAATGAATGCAGGAGCTGTCCCATGTGGGTGGGATTAATGCTGCACCCTGAGGGACTCCAGTCACAGCAGCTGTCTGGTCAATTAAACATTTAGCTAACACAGAAAGCTGACGGCACACAACACAAAGGTTACAGGATCGAACTGACGACAGATTTCCGTCCGTTTGGAGATCTGTCATCAACATTCATCAGTCTAGCTCAGAGTTTTGTTTGTTTTATCTTTATTCGTGCTGGTTTTGCAGCTACTGTCATCTGTCTCACACTGACAGGCAGAACTAATGCAGAATATCAGGCAGTCACAATAAATGATCGTCATTATTATCATCGTGACCAACATTACTGTTGACATAATGATCGACAATCGTTATCTTACTATTCCCCGTAGGATGGCAGAGGATAAACACTTAACTATTAAGGATTAATAAAGAATTAAGGCAGTTTGCTTTCTCTTTCCATGTTTTCCACCTACAGTACAAACACTGCTGATTACTTTTATATGTAACCTTTATGGAAAATAGCCTAAATAGTAACCTAAATTTAGCAAAATACTGTAATTAAGTAGATTTTTTGAGGTACTTCAACTTTAAGTTACTTGAGTATTTCCCTTTTCTGATACTTTCTATTTCCAAATAATTTATTCAGATGCAAATGTTGCTTTTTTAAAAACTAAATAACAACAACAATGGAACAACAGTGCAATATATTTATTGATGTGATATATCTCCCATTCTGCTGCCTCCCCCTTTCTTTCTTCTTCTTGTGCTTTTTTATTGGGTTTATGTTTTTTTATTATGTTGAAATTATTATGTGTTTGCACTAAAACGAGAGCTGCTCTTTTTTTAATTTAAGTTTCACTGTACTCCTGTGCATTGACGATAAAACTATTATGTTTCTGATTCTGATTCTAATTCTAATTAAAAAATAGGGCTATAATGAAGCAAAAAAAAGAAAATTTAAATAATTTAAAATTAAAATACCCATCTATGATATAAGATAAAACATTCATAATTATATTAAAAAAAGATAAGACTTGGTGAAGACAATCTGTAGATCTGTGGTGTTTCTGAGCCTGTAAATGAACTCCATCAATCAACTCAAGCCACAATCCCCGCCCCCTCTTTGCGCATGCGCAGAGCGGTGCAGGGAGCTGTCCGTGTCAGTCGGTGCTGGAGTGTTTTCATTGAAGCTGCTTCTCTCCTCCGGTCCTCAGAAACAGACTGGAGCGATGGAGGAAGAGTTAAAATGCCCCGTGTGCGGTTCCCTCTTCAAGGACCCCATCCTGCTGCCCTGCTCCCACAACGTCTGCCTGGCCTGCGCCCGGAACATCACCGTGCAGACCCCGGAGGGAGAGACCCCGGTGCAGAGCCGAGCCTCGGGGAGCTCTGACTACGACTACCTGGACATGGACAAGATGAGCCTGTACAGCGAGACGGACAGCGGATACGGCTCCTACACGCCGTGCCAGCTCAAGTCTCCGAACGGGGTGCGGGTGTTTCCCCCGGCCACCCACCACCGACACTGCTCCCTCACCTGCCCGCTGTGCCACCGGAGCGTCTCCCTGGACGAGCGGGGGCTCCGGGGTTTCCCTCGGAACCGGCTGCTGGAGGCCATCGTGTCGCGGTACCAGCAGAACCGCCGCACTTCCGCCTCCTCTTCTTCCTCCTCCGCGCAGAAGTGCCAGCTGTGCGACCGCAATCCGGTGGACGCGACGGTGATGTGCGAGCAGTGCGACGTGTACTACTGCAACGCCTGCCAGCAGCGGTGCCACCCGTCCCGCGGTCCGCTGGCCAAGCACCGCCTGGTGCCGCCGCCGAACCAGGCGGCAGGAGGCGGCGCGGCAAGCGGCGGCAGCGGCAGCGGCGTCGGTCAGCTGCCGCCTGCCACCGCGCGGAAACCTGCGACCTGCGTGGATCATGAGGCGGAAAACTTCAACATGTACTGCTACAGCTGCAAGGCTCCGGTGTGTATGAAGTGTTTGGAGGAGGGAAAACACGCCAAGCACGACATCAAACCGCTGGCTGTGATGTGGAAACAACACAAGGTGAGAGAAGAGACACACACACACACACACACACACACACACACACACACACACACACGCATACACACACACACACACACACACACACACACACACGCATACACACACACACACACACACACACACACACACACACACACACACACTTTGAGTCTAATATGCCTAAATGCCTTTATAAAATATAATTACAACAATTAGGCTTGAATCCCAATCCTAGCACTGTATGGCTTACAGCCTCACACGCGCGCGCGCACACACACACACACACACACACACACACACACACAGAGACACTGTCAGGGAAATTTGTGTGTTTTTATGAGCAGATATAAACACCCACACACTCAAACACACTGTTGCCTGACAGTGCCCTTGCTGGCTTTGAATATCTTGCATCAATATCTATCTATCTGTCGGGTTATCTATCTATCTATCTATCTATCTATCTATCTATCTATCTATCTATCTGTGTTTATGTAATTAACTGTGCAAAAATACTGCTTTGAATCTTGTGTTTACCTGAGATGTGCTCATTAGTTTCTTGGAAGTAAATCATTCAGCAAGAAAAAAAGGAAAAAAAGAGCTAATTGACACACCACACACACACACACACACACACATATACTTATTAGCTATCAATGTACGTGTTTCCAAACCAAATCTTTCCTCATCTTTACGAACATTCTGCAGCCATTTTTTGTGTTTAATATTTTGCAAACTGCTTTGTCATGTTAGTGTTTTTACAGTAAATGGGGTGAGAGGAAGCTTCACTGTGAGGTGAACATGTTAGTCACACACTGTTTTCCTGTGTTGAGTTTACTGTATGTGGGGCAAATTGTAAAATTATAGAAGCATGACTGATTCACACATAATGAAATAATTACTGTAGGCGTACAACCCATGGATGGTGTGTGTGTGTGTGTGTGTGTGTGTGTGTGTGATATTAGTCATCCCTTGATTCGGTCACACAGCCGCTGTGTTGGTATTTCATGCATTTACAAGCTCACATGCACTCTGTGTGACGTCATCAGTGACTGCGGTGTGGGAAGAGGAGTCTGGTGTGTTTCCTCAGGCAGGATCAGCATCAGGACAGGGATAAGAATCTAAACCAACAAAGCTTTTATTCAAGTTTAAAGAAATATGGTTTAATATACCTACTTTAAAGGATATAGGCCTATATGTATTTAAGTAACTATTTACATTGACTCAAGTATTGTATTTAAGTACAAGTTTGAGGGGATTTACTTTCAGTTTTACTTTATATTTCTACTCAACTACATTTCACAGGGAAATATTGTACTTTTTACTCCATTACATTTATTCTGTTGTATTGTTATAGCTTAATTGCTTTATAAATCAAGATTTCAAATGTGCTTATTGTATAAAAAGGTTTTTCTTGACCAACATTTTAATATTGCTCTTGTGTCAGTTATAATATTCCAATAAAACAAATAAACAAATAAATAAATAAACAAACAAATAAATAAATAAATAAATAAATATAACAGATCTATAACAAAAATAATATATATATATATAAATGATAAAAAATATATATTTATATACAATAAATAGAGCAATCAGAATGTGGTCTTTTCTTTTTTATTAATTATATTCATTATTAGATCTTAATATTAATTAATTTAGTGCCTTTACTTTTAATGCTTTACTTCCTTTTTGATGCTGATTCTTCTCTAATGTTACTTAAGTAGTAGGTTTTCAATGCAGGATACTTGTAATGGAGCATTTTATCACTGTCGTTCTTATTCCTTCACTTAACTAAAAGATCTCAGTAAATCATATATTCTGTATCTTGCTCATATAGAAGCCAAAAATCTTCAGTTGAGAGCCGGTATAATCCTCCCTCGAGCTCTCAAAGCTGACAGATTAAAAATATTCAGGAGGTAAACCGATTCAGGCTGTGTGGGAGAAAAGGAAAGGGTGTCCCATTTTTCTTCTGTATTGTAAATACTTTGTAGAGCTGATTCATGTAAGTTTGATGCTCTTAACTCAACAGATACTCAAAAAGGAACTGTAGTGTGTTAAGTTTGCTAATTTGTCCTCAAATATCTGATTGGTGTTTTTTTTTTAAACTGTACATGCAGCACTCTAAATCTGGCTAATAATAATTTGAAGCATAGTGGCTTTCATGGCCCAAAAATAAAGGAAATCATTAATTCACTGTAAATTCTCCCAGACAGACAGAATTTGGCTAAAAGCTGAAAGCTCTCACCAGTTTCACCATCCAACCTCCTCCCTCCTCCACTCTCCCCCCTCCGCCTGCCAAAAATCACCCGCCTGTTTCATTAACGGATGATTAAAGTGATTTATGATTTAATTCATTTTTTAACGACTTTTTCATTAATTTAAAAGTGGGCTACGGGGCTGGGGTCAACTCAAGTTCACCCCTCTCTGGTTCCAGTGACTTGAAGGTGGAGTGAGAGGGGCAGTAAATCTGCCTCATGCTGAAGCAGCACTGAGGGGAGGGGGTTATATTTTTTGGGTGTTGAATACACATGTCAACAGTCTTTCTCCAGAATAGCAGACTTAATCTTTAGAAAATCCACATGATTTGATTGTACAGGGGGTGATTTGGTGAGCACTTTTTAAACATTTTCGGTAATGCTTTATAATAAGGTCCTTAATAACCATTAATTAACAAGTAATAAGGCATTGTTCTCGCTTAAGATCCGGTAGTTGCAAAAAGCATAGTTAACTTATAGTTAACTTATCATAGATGAGCAATAAAGTAAATTTTAATATCAATAAGCAAACAAAATGAGATTAATAAAGGCATGGCAAAGACATAATGGGTGGGTCATGGGTGTTTGTAATGCCATTATTAACACTTATATAAGCTTATAAACACACAATAATGTTAATAAGCATCTTGTAAGGACTTACAAGGGCCTTATTACTTGTTAATTAAAGGTTATTACAAGGACCTTAATATAAAGTGTTACCAAATTTTCTTTTATTAACCCATTTAGGCCTAAAACACCTGGAAAAAATGCCTGTAAAACCTCTGGGCGATTTTAAAATAAGCCCCTAAAACCTGAAGTTTTTCTGGAAAATCAACAGAAGTGTCAACTCTTCCTACTAAATAATAGATTTTTCAGCCTCTGTAGCAGATAGAAATGAAATTCAATAAGTATCTGAGAGCTTATAGCTGTTATATCTGAGCTCCCTCCACTATAGTCGTCTTCCACCATGATTTCAGTTCTGGAAAAGTCCCATGTTGCATTGCGACACTCCCACATGTATTCTGATGCATTTCATTGGCCAAGAGACCGAAAATAGGTGGAAAAATACTACAAAATGACGTATCCGCTTTCCCGGCTTTAATGGTAGAATAATACAACCGCGCCTCCGGTTTTAATGGTAGAAATGCGGTAATGCTTTCCGGTTAAATGGGTTAATTGACACCAATCTAAAATCTACTTTGCACGGCAGCTGGATTTTCGTCAATACAGCCAGACTGATATGTGATTTTTAGACCGATACAGTTACTGATTTTAGAGTTTGGAAAATTCATCGATAACTGATATGGTGGCTGATATTGTAACTTTTTGAGCTGGAATGAAAATAGATCTTTTTTATGTGGATTGTGTACCGATTTTTCACCACTCTGCAAATGTACCCAGAGAGCTACTTTCTCAAACAACGGCAATATAAATAAAACCCATATCTATCAGCATATACATTGATACAGATACAGGCCAATATGTGCCGATAATATCAGTGAGCTAATATATCTGTCTGGCTCAAACGAAAAACCCATCTTGTTAGGCTTTTATACATTTATGTCAATCAGGATCCATTGAGGAACTATTGCCAGCTATTTATGTGGTTTATGTCTGTGTTCTGACACTGTCAGGCAACTATTTATTAAAAAATAAAAACAACTGGGGCTAAAGAGATTAATACAGATGCTGGCAGAAACGTACAGTGGCAGCATTTCTTTGCTGACGACTGAGCTGTTTATATCAGAACTCAACAGTATTTTTATTAATTGAAAGAGGAGCAAAGAATGGTGCCAAAAGCTTTTATTGATGCTTTTTTCTCTTTCCATGACTCTATGTCACATAGTTTGTTAATTTCAAGTTTCCAATGACGACTTCTCAGACTTTTCTGTGTAACAAACTGCTGGTGCACCAGGTTTAAAATAAAACCGGTTTATAGTTAAATCAATACCACTAGTCCTGGTATATAACAGGCTGCAGGACCAGTGTTTGATTCTTTAATCCACCTCCTTCCTGTGTTTAGTACAGCATTTCATAAGGCCATCATCATCATGATCATGATCATCACACCCACACTTCATAAGTGTAAATTAAAAGCCATTTCGGTCTGTCTCCTGCTAAGTGGGTCATTGGGACTAATCTCTCTGTCTGTCTCTCTTGTTTTCCGTGCGATTGGAAGCCTCGAGTCATTTATCTGTCACACATTTCAGCCTCTTCCGCCGCCTTCGTTGGCTTTCACTCATCACTCATCTTCTCCATACGTCTGGATCCCTTTACCTCTGTCTCTTATTTACTCTCTGTCCCACCCCCCTCTCTTCCTGCTGCCCTTCCTCCATCTCTCCCTTTATCCCCCTGTCCCATAAATGGACCGTGAAAATCCCATCAGAGTACAGGAGTGAGAGGGCGTTGATAAGTAATGAGCAGCGTATGAATAAGAGATGGCCGCCACTTAGTTAATATGGTGTCCTTCATGCTGAGGGAGATCGATGGCTGGCTGGTTTCCTCCCTCTTCTCTTCGTCTGCACTTCAGACTTCAAGCATCATGAGCTGAAACGGCTGCTGAGTTTTTTGAAGTGTCACTCAGGGTTCGGTTGTTTTTTTGGGTGGGCGGCACTCTCCTCCTTTCTTCTGTTCATTCTGTTTTAGAGGGTATTGCTGCATCTTGTTAGCATCCTCATGTTCCTTCCTCCTTCAGCTTTTACTGGAAACACAATGCTTCTTCTTCTTCTGTGCACTAAAAGGATTTTTCTCAGGAAAGAACAGATACTGGGGCGTTTTTTTGTCTAAGCTTTCCTGGAAAAACAACATCGGAAAATTGATTAATCGGTGCACAGCATGTATGGACTTACAAGGCAAGAGACAACAAATAAGATCACATGGCAAATCATTATTTGCGGGTTCTTCCTTGGCCCGTGCTACAACCTTTTCCCAAGTTTCATGAAAATTGGGCCTGTAGTTTTTCCATAATCCTGCTGACAAACAGACAAACAACCTCCTCAAAAAATTCAGGTAAAAGAGGCTGACTGAGGATTTTTTTCAGGCTGATGTTAACATTGAAATCTGTGACTTATACAATATATATAATTTAAAAAAATAAGATATTAAAATATATAGAGTGAAGATTAGATTTGGTCATGAAATAAGTTGGACCATTATACACAGAATTTAAACACAACATTTTACTGCTGAAAAAATGACACTTTTAAAACTAAACTTTTAAACACGAAACCTGCCTTTGACATTTAAAAAAAGGCTAATATTACTGTTAATATCGGCCTACAAATACACCAATATTATACAATGTATAATAATAATAATAATAATAATACATTTTATTCATAATGCACTTTACATTACGGAAATCTCAAAGTGCCTATTTGTGATAAACTATAATTGTTTTATGGTATTAATCCTGCAAAACAAAACAAAACAATTTGACAACTAAAACTCTTAAACTCTTTATTTTTTCAATAGTAGACTGTAGATGACATCACCTTCTGCACAGAAACATTTTGACATGACATAGCAGTAAAAGCTCAGGTGAAATTATTAACATTAACAATGGTTTAGTTCCATTAAGTGTCCCAGTAAACCAGCATGCACAATACCCCAGAGGTCTCCTAATTGGAATGCAGCCATCAATAATGTTATTAAACACACATGCTGTTCTAAGTCAAAGTGTCTGCTGTGAAAAACGTCCTTTGTCGGCCAGTTTTTAACCAAACACTGAAGGATCATTATCTTCTCTCTAAATGATATTTAATAAATGGTTCAGAGGAGTAATCCTAATTGATCTTGATGTGGGTGTAATTGCTTAGCTTTGGCTAATTCCACATATCCTCCTACCATTGTTCCTATTTTACATATTTGGCTGCAAATTGCTCCTGATGAAAACACAAGATTAATTTTGTGATTAAAACCAATTATCAACCTGGTCAGGTGTAAAGAAGTTTAGATATTAAACAACACTTTCAATGAATAATTCTCCATTATTGGCAGTTGAAGAGCCTTCCAGGCCACCGTAGCTCGAGTGTGGCTGCACAATTTGATTGCAATTATTTGACTGATAGTGCAATCAAAATGTGATTCAAAATATCGGAGGGAAAAGGAAAATTTTTGTTCATTATTCCCATTTTTGTTGAAAAATATTTTTAAATGATTATGTTGTGATTATTTTGTGAGGATCTGCACTAAACAAAGTTTTTTTTAGAGACTGTAGATACAACTAGTAACCTGAGACATCTTGCAGCACCATAATAATTAATTCATAATGTTATTCTGACACAATAATTTCCCTTTGACAAACAATTATTACACCCCCTGCAGTTCAAATATTGACGAGTCCATGTTGCGTTGAATAAAATTCTGATTAACTATGCAGCCGTACTCCACTTTTTATTTCTTGGCATTTGTTTTGTTGTAAACATTGACCTTTTAGATGCAAATAATATTCAATTACTTGACTATGGGCTGCTTATGCATTAAATATGCATGATGTTCCTCCAAATTATACTGAAGAACTGCTGCCATGATTCAGCAAAGGATGGTTGTGTTCATGGTTTGTGTGTATGTGTGTGTGTGTGTGAGTAATGCTTTGGTAAATTCCTTGGGGAGTGAACATCAGTGTGTGTGTGTTTAGTTCCGCTTTTTGCATATGCATTTATAGTTTAGCCATGTATAAATATGTATGATTCTGCATTATTTTGCAGCAATCCTCTCTCTTTTTCTGTGTGTGTGTATGTATGTGTGTGTGTGTGTGTGTCTCTGTGTGTGTGTTTTATGCTCTATAAACCCATTTGAGAATCCACTAATGCAGAGAGATATATAGGAAAGACATTTGGATCATCATTGTATTTGTTGCAAATCAAACAGTAAGTACATCATTGAGCAGCCCTGGGGCTGACTATCCCACTGCTACACACTCAGAGGGACACACACACACACACACACACACACACACACACACACACAATCGGAAGCCATAAATATGCATAAGTGAAGCGGATGAACTTTCGCTGAGGGAATGCAGAGGAAGACACACTGATCCAGTTTCCTCTGATCAGTCAAGCAGAAAACACACTGTCTATTTAAGGCACACACACATACACACACATGAGTCCACATGTGTATTTTAGTGTTAAGTGTGTGTGTGTGTGTGTGTGTGCGTGACCTAGCTCAGTCCAGTAAAGAGCAGCCAGCTCTGGCACTGCTCTGCATTTGCAGTTTTTTAATATCTTACTCTCCTGCTGTGTGTGTTTGCACCGTCATCTTAAAATTATTATTATTATTTTTTTAATGTGACCAATTTGTCTTTTGTCACATTAACATCTGTGCCTAATCACTTGTGGTGGACTGAAGCAGTGTTATTTGCAAACTGAAGCTGGTAATGAATGTTTTGTGCTGTTACTGTGTCAAAAAAAATGAGCATAAAACAGTAATTAGTGTTTCTTGGAAATGGAGTTCTTGTTAGGTCAGAGCAGCACAAAACAGCGCTGTGTTTTCAGAGCTGAGACTTATAATAATCCTGCAGAGTGGCACGCTCTAAGGGAAGTGAGCTAATGTTTAACCACAAATGCATATTGTATTTTTTATTATTTTTTATATTAGGGAAACAGCAGCAGCGCACTTTAAGTCTATCATTTGCATTTCTGACTTTAATTTAAGTGCAGCTTTTAATTCAAGGGTCTGTTGGGCAATAAATGTAATGCTGCCTGAATTAATGCTTGATTTAATTTGTTTTCTTACAATATGCACTCTTGCAAAACAATATCCTCTTGCTGCAACCACAGCCAACAGATTCTCAGTCCCAGCTCATTGCATATCGGTGCTTCAGGATCACTTTTTACGTCTTTAGTGTCAGTTTTGGAGATGCAGGGAATACACTTGGTTAAGGTTGGGAAATGATAAATGTTTGGGTTTTGAAAAAGTACATTTGAGACAGTTTTATACAGGACTTGGGACACTGTCACGAGACACAGACAACAGTTTCTGGGGTGAAAGCTCTTTGTTTTACTGACTTAAATTTTTTATTCTAAGTCACCTCACTACCACAGACAGGCATGCACATAAAAAGCTAAAAAAGAAACCTTTGTGTTAAAATGTGTCTTCTGACCAACCATCCATATGTAATGAGTTTGGAGTTAGATCTTTGTGTCTAGGCACTCGGAGCACTCGGTTAAGCTTGGGGAAAGACTGAGCTCTGGTTAAATACTGAAAATGTCAAAAATAACTTGAAGCATGACACATAACAGGTAACAATTTCATGTTGCAGCAGCACAAGGACAAAAAAAATTACAGATACAAAGAGAGGTTAAAAAAGAAAGAAAAGTATCTCAAATAAGAATAGAATACCAATAGAAATATATTAATATAAGAGGAATTAGATGCAAAATTGCAATGCAGATAGAATAGAAACAATACCTAGACTGCCACTGACCTAGGTTTAGGGCTAAAAATCCTGATAAGGTGCTATAAAAGACAGTTTAAACAGTAAATAGCATAGTTACAAGGATGATGTGAGCTACATAAGTTACGTATAAAAGTTGGCCGTTTGTTCAGGCAGCAATTATGTTTCCAATAGAATTTATTGAGCAAAATAAATTAGTATGTATCATATTTCTGGGAGACGGGGTTTCTCTTTATCTGCTCCAGCATGTTCAGGTGTTGGATCCCTCTAATTCTTCTTTTCATAAACGCCTTTCAGTTCCTCCTCCACCTTCAACTTGGCTGGAAAAACAATATGTGACTCAACATGTCTTCCTCTCTGTATGTTATCTGCTAACATACAGAGAAAGACGTGACGTTCGCCTCTTATCCTGTGTGGAAGCTCAAAGATCGGACCGTTACTGAGTGAGGAACGGTGTGGGATTGTATACAGCACCAAAATTTAATTGCTCCCTCGGCATCCTGAGCTGCTCCGACAGGAGGCCACTTAGAATCACGTCTCTCGTCTCCTTACTCCTCCTTCTGTCACAGCATTTATCTGCACGTCGCTCTGCTGGGATTCTGTTCTCAGGTTTCTGACTCTAAACTGTTGTTGTTGTCTGCAGCTTCAGACGACGGATCACATTTGGGTCTCATTTCCAAAACATGAGCTGACGTTCAGCCTCCTGTGCAGCTTGTCCCCCGCATGCTTTAAGTCTGTTTGCACCTCCGTCACCTGCTGGAAGTCTTGTTTTTGGGTGATTCATCCTCTATGGGATTATTCAGCTCAGTTTGTCTTCTTTATGGTTTATTTCAGTCCACACGTTTCATTTGTGACGTGAAAAAGGTTCAGAAAAGCATTGGATGTAAAGCACAATGGTTTTGGATTATTCTTTGACCAAATGACACGATGGAAAAATACTGGCTTTAACATGAACTGTAACCTTTTCAGCTCCTGGTTGGATTGAAATCTCTTCTGTGTTTCCGTGAGTTTCCGTGCACCATGAAGCTTTTCTGACGATACTTCAGATGAAAAATAGGCCATAAAGTTTAGTAGCTTGACACTGACAGACTGATTCACAAACTTGTTCTCCCGTCAAAAATGGGCAATGGAGTCTTGAATCATATTTGATCAGTGCTGCCTAGTTTGACAGTTTGGTCTTAGTTTTGTGAGTTGATATCATATAAAACATTCCCCATAGAAGATTAAAACTTGATTGGCCCAGCCAGGAATCTGTCTGAATGGCAAAGGGACCAGATGCATCTGCCAGAGCAAATAAAACACGAGCTCAGCAGATTCAACTGGTTTCCAAGGCTGTGAAGCTCATACAGCATGCATCTTTTTTTCATTTTTAAAATTCATTTCTAATGCCTTGTTTTGAGTCATTATTGGTGAGATTTAGGATTTGAGAAATTGTGAGTTGACTGCTCATTATTGCCACCATATACACCAGGGGTGGGCCACCTTTACTAAATAAAAAGCCACTGTTGGCAAAAAAAAAGACGAGAATATCGCGGAATGGAGCCGCAAACCTTATATTGAGCCTAAACTGAAAATTAAACAGCCTAATAAGTCTAAATTAGTCTACCAACATTATTAATAGTCATATTGAGCATTTACTAATATGATTTTGAAAACTAGTATATCTCGGGGAACTCAAAACTAAACTCAAAGTTGGCAAAACTTAAAGGTTAAAGTGCTGGGCCGCAGACTTTCTTAAGCTTTGAAGCACATTTTATTTGACTTAAATGTCAAAACTTTTTTTAATATGCTGGAAAAAGGCTATACAATTTTACAATTGAAGAATACAAATTGTTTTTGGTCTACACCATTGATAAAAAAAAAATTTAATGTAAAAAAATACATATAATTTTTTTGTCTCAGCCACGGGGAGCCCCTGCAGGCGGCCTAAAGAGCCACATGAGGTTCTGGAGCCACATGTTGACCACCCCTGATATACACCATTACCCATACAGTAATTTAGAGGTTGGTCAGGATGTTTTCCAGACTTAAATCTCACAGTGGAAGTTGATCTCACAACTGCATGTTTTGCCTTTTATTAGTCTGCTGTTCCTCTGTCCAAGGATATAACTACATTTGTCATCAATTTCTCAGAAATGTTGTCTCATATGTGTTCAAGGCAGATGTCCAGTAATAATGGACCAATAAAATACAATATAAGTGTCAAATTTGCATTGAAGATCTTAAATAATTTAGCTTTATAATGCAGCGTCACCAAATGTGTGGTAGGGGGAGAGAGAGGAAGAAAACCAGATGGTCAGTGGGCAGATGATGTGGATTTATTCTGGTATAGTAACGTGAGTCAGTGAGACAGTTTGTGTGGCAGGAAGGCTGGTTTGTACCATCTATCCTGGGAAACACACACCAGACTGACTGTGACACAATTCTGCCATCCATCACTAGGAGAGGAAATGAATAATCAAGACAAAGATAATAATGCATGTCCTGTTTCAACAGTGGCTTTTACACTCGTCATGAATCTTTTACATTTTCTGGTAAAAAAGTGCTTCTCCAGTGTGTTTTCCCATTTGCCAGAATTGTCACTTCGTCTCATGTTGCACCATTTAATATTGACAGTAAACATTTTGTCTCGCTTGTTTCTCGTCCGTCGGGATGCTGACAAAACATTTTGACAATCATGTTGCTGTCTGAGCTGCCGGCTGCCTGTTTGTTGTGATCTGTTTCTGTTCATGAAGCTTTAATTAATATGGATCGGAAAACTCATCACGCTTAAAGTGATGCTGCGCTAAAGTATTGAATACTTGGCAGATTTTTTCTCTTCGACACAGAAGGGTAAAAGTTGTGCAGAGAAGCAGCTTTTGATCTCAGTCAGACTGCAGGTCAGAAAGACAGTTTATAAAGTGAATCATGCTCCATTAATATCCATCTCTATCAGCTCATATTTCCTGCAGATACAGTACATTATGTCCATTTTATGCTGCAGTCCGAACTGAGTTTTAATGAGGACTTGTACACCAGGTAACCTCATGTCCGGTTAATAGGAGAGAAATAAGATGAAAACACTGCTCTGATTTTCTCAGTGTAACGTTCCGTGTCTGGTGTCTAATATATTACACATCCTTTGAAATTGAATTCAGCGCCTCAGGCTGCATTACAAGAAATTACTACACTTTTATCAGCAGAAATAGGTGCTTTCATCTCCCCGAGACGCCGTTATCGAGGTAATTTAGTGCGAGTGCTGAACTGTGCCGACCGGCTGTGCCTGACTAACCTCATTCCAGATGGCAGCTCGCCGACCATGACAGGTCAGCCTTACTCGCCTGTTACCTCAGGCCCACTAACACACACACACAAACACACACTCATTTGTAGCACAGTGCTTATGAGGGCATTGTGTTGGCTTCCAGTGCCAAAAACTGCCTTCTTGTTCTAGTTCCATTAATAATCCTCTCAAAGTGTCTTATTAGCTTCAAATGTAGATGTGTTGCACATTTTCTTTGTTTTTCTTTTTTTTCAGAATAACCACAACTGTTTGAAACTGGTTATTTATTTAATGTGAATAATAGAGGTGGGGGAAAAAAATCGATACAGCATAGTATTGCAATGTTTTGCGTGGCAATATTATATCGATTCATGGCGGCTAGTATTGATATTTATCGTTCCAACAGCCCATCAGTGTTTTCGCCCATTTTTGTTTTTTTACTGGAGGACGAAGCAGGCTCACTTTTAGAAATATACTGGAGACACTGGTCTAATATGACACTAGAAGATCTAAGGAATCTAGAGGCAGCATGTGCCTGTTGTGAAGTTGTCGAAATAACGCTGCAAAGTTCGGCTTTTTCTTATGATTCATTCAAAAAAATTTAGAGCAGTGAAGCTTAAAGTTGAGGAAAGTTTGATAAAATGCTGCAGTTGTTGTTGTCCATACATGTTTGATATCAGTTCAGTTTGACTGAGTACTTTGTTGGTCAGAGAATTTTCTCTCAATTGACAAAACAATTCTTGATTGAATTTAATTTTGTTGACACAAAATGCAGTGAAACATTTAACTCTCAATTTATTGTATCACAATACTACCATATACTACCAATACTACCATATCGCAAAATGCTTAAAATCGCAATAATATCGTATCGTGACTCAAGTATCAGGATAAAATCGTATCGTGGGGCCGATATACTGATTCACGATTTGAGTGAATAGTGTGGAGGGTTAGGAGTCACTAGACCAGCCGTCATCTAGGGCAGTGGTTCTCAACCTTTTTTAGTCGCGACACCCAATTTAACATGCATGTTGTCCGCTCATCGCTCCATTTTTTCCAGCATCAGTTATAGCCTGCAAACTGCAGCTGCGGTAAAGCAATAACGCGCCAGTTTTTTTTCTTTTTGTTTGTTTATTTTTTTCCGCTGTGCTCACTGAACAGAATCTCACTCGCACAGTTCAGATCATACAAACTCAGTTGATGAATTTTGGACAAATAATGAAGCAGACAACAACTAAGACATCTGCCTGTCTGAAAGTATGTAATTTAATTTAAATCTTTTGCATTTATATTGGGGACCCCAAGGTTGAGAATGGCTGATCTAGGGGCTTGAAGCTATATTGTCAGCAGTCGAGTTGCATTGTGGGTAATGTAGGCACCATGTTTAGATGAAGAAGAAGGTTTGGAATATAAAAGACGATATCTGTGCATCAGTTTCAATACTTCCAACAACATTTTTAAGCCCATTGCACCTCAATCAAACATTCTCCAACAACAGGGAACATAAATATTTTGGCACGTCTTAAACGCCACTTATGCTTTCCGACGGACATGAACTGTTGATGACCAAGAAATCTTTAGATCTTCCATTCTTCATGCAGGTTTCTCCTTGGTACTTTCCCAAACGGTAGGGAGCAGTGTAACAAAAACATACGTCTACAGCACAGTTTAATAGGAGAATAGAAGAATTTCAAGGAGCTGCTGTGTCTATTATTAAACCTGCTGTTACAGAAAAGAAAAAGAAAGAGACGGTCTCTACAGGCGTTAAATAAACCGAGGCGAGAGGGGCGTCCTGGTGACTCACTGGTAGAGCAGATACCACCGAGGCTGACCCGGCAGACCCCAGTTCAAATCCAGCCCCAGGTCCTTTTTCTGCATCCTCTCTCTCTCTCTCTCTCTCTCTCTCTCTCTCTCTCTCTCTCTCCAGTAAAGCATGAGAAAACATACATTTAATATCGGAATTTGTGCCCATGTCACAATGATCTTTCAGTGAGGAGTCGCTTAACTAGAGTTCTCCCTTTCTCCACAGTTCCACATCCATTTAGTTAGAAAATGTTGATTATGCACACACAGACAAAACCAGCTGCAGGATAGTCCCTCATTCCTTTGGCCATGTGAACACTCACCACCCTATAAAGCATAAGTCAAGCATTAGAATGTGGTTTTAATACTCACTAAGACAGCAATGACACACCAAACAAATGTGCAATGCTAGATAAATGGAGTTATCTTAAGAGGATGCAGCATGTGGAACCTAATTTTGTGTCTAAAATGAACCCTGAAACCAAGTGTGAACCCTTAAATAAACGGTTAACCTTGCGATGACCGGATTTATGTCTCCACATGGGAGCTTAGTCCCCAATATGACTGTGTAGTAGCAGATTTCTGTGCTCACAATGTCACAAGTACACACACACACACACACACACACACACACACACACACACACACACACACACACACACACACATCCTGGCACAGAGTAACTCAAGGCTGTGCTGCTGGACTTGTGCTTCGAATGTAGGTTAATGCACACTTTATTACACTTCCTCTTTTCTGGCAGACATACTCTGCAGAAAGACTGTGTGTGTGTGTGTGTGTGTGTGTGTGTGTGTGTAGTTAACCCTGTGTGTGTGTGTGTGTGTATGTGTGTGCGCATGTGTGTCAGGAAGAGAGAATTTGTGATCTATTTTTGGAAACTCGAGTGCTGATGCCAGACCTCTGAGGAGCGAGCGTGGACATCCTATAGTGGAACAATGGGCTTTGTTACCATAGTTACAATCGTGTGCTGCTCATTCATTAAGAAGCCCAATAAATTAAACAGCAGATTATGTGCCTATACATGAGTCTCGCACCAGATTCTGTACATTTTTCAGCTTCTGTAACATTTGCACGTTGTGAAATCTAAACCCTAAAGAAATCTCCAGTGTCCCCTGATAATCTGTAATAGATTTATCATCGCCAACAATCCTAATTTGCACTTGTTTTATGACAATTGCACCCCGGGCGATCTACCTACCCTTTGCATTTATGAATATAGAAGATGCCCTGATCAATTATTGATTGGAGGGGCTGTTGCAGCACTTTCTCCTCACAAGCTAACCCCCAGGAGGAAGAGTCAGGGTGATAAAACGAGGCTTCCTCCTTCCTCCTGGAGCTCATTCAGTCATTTCTGGCTGCAGAGCCACTGATCCATGCCACGGTTTATCTAACTCGACCGGGGAGGAACGCATTTCTCTGGAGAGGATGTGACAGCGGTGTTGTGCTCTGGCTGGGTGGCAAACTGTGAAAGGGCCTCATCATAGCGAGCAGAAGTGGGAGCATTTGAAGTGGCTTTTTCTCTCCCTGCAGGGACTCTCGCCTTTTGATTTACTGATAAATAAAGAAACCAAAAGTTGAAACTAGAGCTTCACATTATACAGTCATGTTTTAGTAATGTGTTTTATGCTTCAGAACAGATCAGCAGTTCAGAAGTTTATAGAGTATGTAAAAGGTGCAGACTCATGGAGATAGAGTGCAGCTGCACCGGACATGTGTGAGCACTGAACCTCGAGCTTTAAATATTGATGGTTTACGTATAGATGCTTAAAAAGCTTCATATAGCAGTTTTTTTTTATACAATCAAGGCTTTCTGCTCCACATGTTGGTTTTCTGGGTTAGGCTTTGCAGCACGTGCAGGACACTTTAATGAAGGTGTTTTTATAGTCACGCTAGTGTCGCAGCTCCAGATGGAACAATGCAGGTTGGAAAGGGGTGGAAAATTTCCAGTAAATTTCCATTCCTGTACTTTGTGTTTTGTTACAATGCTAAAATAAGATGGTGAATATGAGGAATATTATAACCACTAAATGTCAGCTTTGTCTCTGAAAAGTTTGAATAAGTATATAAATGTTACGTTTGTTATAGCCTGCACTTATTTTATAATTTTACTTTTATCAATCATGAATTATTCAGGCAAAGTCCCAGGCTAGGCCCATTTTTTGGTTTAAAAAATATATATATTATTGATACAGTTCTGTGCAAAAGTCTTAGGCAGCGGTGAAAAAAGGGTGGTCACACCAGATATTGATTTGATGATTTTTCTTCCATTCAATCACTTTGCATTTTGTTAATTGATAAAAATAAACTATTAACATTTCTATTTTGAAAGCATTCTTATTTACCAGAATTTTTCCACACCTGACTTAGATTTATGCACAGTAATCTATAAATATATTTTTAATCTTATAGTATTTAGAATAGCCAAAATCTGTGTTTTATTTGACTTATGCATGCAAGAAATCCAACAGAGCTGCTAGTATTTCTGTAGTCTGTAGTGGGTTTTGTGCCTGCTGTTATTTATATGCAGATTGTGTTCTTCTATGAATAATAATATAACAAATCCGAAGGAATGGCACAGCATATTTTAATCTGGTTTGTCTATTTGTATCTGAATGACATAGAAATCCACAAATATCTTCTGTTGCTCCGACACATTAACCCCATCGAATTGAAAGCACATTTCTTTGTTTTTGCTCTATTATTGAAACAGTAAATATGGCAACGATGACTAAACATGACTAATACTGAGCAATCTTAAAATATACATTTTTTATGTGCATTTTTCTTGCCTTCTTTTTTTTATTTTTTACTTTGGCTCAGCTGGAAGATTCTCTGTGTGTTTTGGTGGGGATAAAGCTTAATGTGACATTGGCAAGTATATTGTATTAGCCTTAAAATGGCCGTGTAGCAGAGCAGCAGCGGATTGGGAGGCTGGGCGCGGCGGGCTGAGAGGATGAAGAGGAGAAAAGGGGAAGGGAGATTGGGTTTGACCTCCACCAGATGTGAAACACTAATACTGTAACACAGCTGGCTGAGCAGGCTGAGGCAGGATGAGACAGGTCGTTCTGGAGCCAAGCCCTATATACTGTATATATAAAGTTACATTAAAATCATGTCATCATCTGGTTTTATACACTGAAAAAAATTGGAGTGACATTTACGTAAAAAAGCTAGTAAATTGCAGATTCACTGATGTCCCTCAATTACATTTTGCTAACACTTTACAATAACAACTAAGTGATGTTTATAGATGGTTTATAAACCAGTTATTAACCATGTACAAAGTGCTATAAATATTTAATCTTTAAATGTTTTTAACCAATTTCTTAAAGATATATGAATCATTTCAAAACCATTAACATACTTAATATGGTGTTAAAAATGTTAAATCAGTGCAACTAAAACTATTGATGAACTATTAATTATAATTTAATTGTTAATCTATTTGTCATTTATAAATTATTTAGTGAGTTAAACAATAATACATTATGTATTTACCATTCTAAATGGTCTATATACAGTTTATAAGTTTATATAAGTGTTACCTACATTTTGCTTGGACATATCAACTAATTAAGCCAATGAACTGGTTTAGTGAAAATTACTTGGAATGAATGATTCAATTCACATACAAAACTGAGGACACATAATAACAAACAATCACTAAGTAATGCACTACGTGAAAAACTGCTATTTTAAAGTAAATGCACTGGATTCATATTTCTTTGTAGAATTTATATAGATGATTGAAATAATAATTACAGGGCCAAAAAATCAAAAATCAAAAGTATGGCTTTGAATTTAGGTTTGTTGTTATGGGCTTTCTTTCCTGGTTTACAGTTATTATGGGCTTCCTGTGATTTGATAAGAAGATGCAGTTAATTGACATTATTTCTGGGGATCCTGTACAGTCAGCAGATATCCTGATACTGGATATTCAAGCCCAAGACTTCCTCCTCCGTGCACCATTAATTGTTTACAGTCTGATTAGCAAATTGAGACGAGAGAACGGAGTTGGACTTAAGAGACGACGTCGACGACCCGATTGTTTCTGTGCACGTAAATGCAGATAAATAATAATGAAAAAAGCCACCAAAATGCTAAATCAATGCCAGATTTTGCATGCCAAAGGGGCTGTTTCAGTGCATGCAACCAAAGCCTGCACAGATGTGATATGTCAACACTTTGCAGACTCCAATTGGAAACCAAATCGCTTCTGATCCCAAAATCTTGTCTCGTTGTCTGCAGATTCTGCAAGAAAATGCAGAGAATACAAATTTGGTCAAGACTACATTTTGAATTCTAATCATCCTGAAGACAAAATCTCATTTCCGATTCAGCGCAGCAGTTTATGAACATGAGTATCTTATTTTCTTTTGTTTTGGAGAGCTGTATTCATGCATTCAGAGTTTCTCAGGCCTGTTTATGTGTTTTACCAGCAGATGCATACACAAGCAGACCTTTTTCAAAGACATATCAGTGCTTTTTCGGGAAGAAAACAGTATTTTCACAAGTACATGTGGTTTAAGTGATTGAGTGTGTGTGTGTGTTACTGTGACACACAGAGTGGAGCGAGGCAGCTGCATCTCCTGTGATATATTAGGATCTGGCTCTCGGTTGTAGCCAAACTCACCCTGCAATCTGCCACTGATTCTCTTTGGATCTTCATGTGTATGTATAATTATTCCCCCCCTCTCTCTTTGCTTTGGGCAATGAATCTTGAAGGACCTGAGCTGCATGTTTTAGCCAAATGTGCTATTTAATTTAAGATGCTTAAAGTTTCTGCACAAGGGAGTTAGTTTCCTTTTAAGAGAAGTGGATTAATTCTGGGCTAGGCTGCTTTTTATTCATCACAAAATTGTCAGCGGGCCATGCTGCAGAGCTTCACAAGGGAAGGAGAGGGGGTGGTTTGATTTTAAAAACTAACTAACTAACATGTTATTGATTCACAAAGGTTGAGCTCTGCTTACCAACAAGTAGGGTTGTCAAAATTATCGATACTCAAAAAAGTATCGATACTAAATCGTTGTATCCGGATACGATACTCATTTTCAAAAGTATCGAGTATCTGAAGCTTATTATCATAGTATAAAATCAGAATTAAAAGATTATATATATATTTTTAAATCATGTTAATCCTCAATGAAGAGTTTTAAATCAAGTCAAATATGTAAGATCACTTCAGAGACAAAAAACTGCTGAGTGCAAATACATAAAGTGCCTGGAATACATGTGCAAATTAGTTTTAGTCATAGGAATAAAGTGCATAGATCTGAGTTAAAGTTTCTAAATGTTGAAAATGGTTGCAAATATAATATATAAAAAGGTAAAATGAGGATAACATCTATTTTTTTACTTTTTTAAACTAAATATATTAAATGTAGGGTTGTCAAAAGTATCAATACTAAAAAAGTATCGATACTAAAACGTTGTATCCGGATATATTTTCAAAAGTATCGAGTATCTGAAGCTTGTTATCATAGTTGCAGTTTCTTTTTGCACAACTGTGGTTCTGTTAATTTAAAAAAAAAAAAAAATTGTATTATTAATTCAAACAAAACACAACATAAGTCACCAATGGACAAACACAGTAAAAAAGAAAAAAAAGAAAAAGAAAAAGAACAACAACAACAAAATCACAAAACCAACCTACATAAATAAATAAAACAACAATAATAAATAAGAACTTTAACACAATTAAATAACATAAAAACTAAAACTAGACATAAACAAACATCAAACATACAGTATATGAATAAACTTAATAACCTAAGAGAAAATATTCTGTTCTGTTAATTTTTACATGTTGCATTTTTCTTGTTAATAGAAATATTTCTGTTAAATTTTGGGGTCTTATCCTTGTGGTATCGAAAATGGTATCGAGTATCGAATATTTTCTTGAGTATCGGTATTGAGTTGAAAATATTAGTATGGTGACAACCCTACCAACAAGTATGTTTTTGGGGGATGGTTATTGAGGAGGAGAGCAGGGTAAACTCCAACTCAAACAGAGACAGAGGAGCACTTATGAATGCAAATGAGAGGAAATAAAATGGGAGGTAAGTGATGGGGCTGGGCCCCTCCTCCGCCTGCTCCTCTCCACCTCCCCCGGGTATCGTTCTGACAAGGTCAACACCACCATCAAGCATTCCCGGCTGACAGCCAAACACTAAGCGCTGCCTATTGTTCTCCGCTGGGTCGCAGTAACCCCCATCTACTCTCTGAGATCACTCCACACAACTGTTCCTCTGCAGCAGCAGCAAAAGAAAGTTTGCAAAAAGGGTGAAAAAGTTAAAATGTGCATAAAAAAGTTCACTTTTTCAATACTTTGGAGTCCATGAAAGCACCAGCACATTACGTCTTCATGACGTCACGAAGGATTGGCTTAAACTACAATCTTGTTTTTGATTGATGGTGACAGTAAAAAGAAGATATTTATTATATTTAGTATAAAAAAGTAAAAAAAAATAGATGTTATCCCCATTTTACCTTTTAATACATTATATTTTGCAACCATTTTCAACATTTAGAAACTTTAACTCACATATGATCTATGCACTTTATTCCTATGACTAAAACTAATTTGCACATATATTCCAGGCACTTTATGTATTTGCACTCAGCAGTTTTTTGTCTCCATGTGAAGTGATCTTACATGAACGTAATTTGAAAAATATAGATATTATTTTTTTAATCTGATTTTAATTTTTTTTTTAATTGTTTCTTTTGGGCTCAAAATGTTGATCCAGTGAATGAAAACTGAAAAAATAACTATCAGATCATAACGGTGAGGTTGTGCTGAAAAAATTATTAAATTATTATTATTAAATTAACACCGGCATGGTAAAGATTTTTTAAGTGGCCGAATGAAAAGTATTTAAATAACCGACAAAATATCCCAAGACTCCAAAAAAAGTGTCTCCAATGCAGGTTTGCACACATTTGTTGTGGTGTAAAATCTTAAATAGGTGTTTTAATAAAGTATTTTTTTCATTTAAGATACTTTGTTCACTCAAAGTCACCAATCAGAATCATGTCTGATGGTTAAAAACTGACCTCAGACCAGTTTAAACCTAAAACTACTCTGACAACCACCAGCTTCTGTAGAACTTAAAGCTGCAACAGTGATAAACTAAGTGGCCCATTCTGTTTTAAAGTATGATAATAAAAGTGGTTAATCATAGGTCTGATCACATCTGGTAAAAAAGTTCCTCAAACATACTCAATATATAGTCAATTTAAGAAAGTAGAGTTTCTTTGTGCACGTTGGTACAAAAAGTTCTGCAGTAAATTACTGTTAAATTTAAAAAAAAATAAAATGGAATCTTGAAATCTCAGCACGATCTATGTGGACTGAAGAAGCAATTAATTTAATCATATTCTTGTGCCAAAAAGTTTAATTTGTATTTGAATAATTTTTAACTTTAATAATAAAATATCACTTCCACTGATTAATTGTTATGAAAATGATCACAGTCCTAAAATATCTTTTTTTTTTTTCATCCAGTCCTACTAGGAATGTAATGCTGCAGGGATTTTTTAAAACAAGATAATGA